>NC_064846.1:45766865-46069031 GCF_024166365.1 Elephas maximus indicus
GGCTGCAACAATGGGCTCAAGCATAACAATTATGAGGATGGCTCAGGACCAGGCAGTGTTTTAAACTGTTATGCATAGGGTTGCTATGAGCTGGATCCAACTTGATGGCACCTAACAACAGTCTCAGGATGCTATTGGAGGATGTTTGAACAACAAAATTAAAAAAACAAAAACAGGCATGCAGTCCAGGAAACAGGGGAATCAGCACAAGAAAGAAGCAAATGGAATTTTCAGGATAAAAGGTAAGTAACAGGAGGACAGCTATTCAACAGAACTAGAGAACAATCAGTTCAGATTAGAGGAGGGAGAATTCCAGCACATCTTGGGAAAAAAAATAACAGAAGTTATACACTTCGGTTGGAGAGTCTGGGGATGTTTCTATAGAAAACTTAGCAAATGAAAAAAATAAAATGAGGGAAATATAGTTTTACTGGAAAGGAAATATAATCAGTGAGCACTTGCTACACGGTTCAGATGTGAACAACACTGTACTTATGTAATCATACTAATGTCAACACTGAAAACTGATCTCACAAACACTGATAAAAATAAATTAGGATGATGGGAAGACTATAGATATCCAATTTTTTTAAGCAAAAAAAAAACAACCACCAGGTTGAACATATTATTTAAAAACATATAAAATAATGTAATATGGTCACCTATAGTGTTTTTTTTTATAGGAAGCAGGATCACAGATGGGGAGGAATGGGACATAGGACTGCTGTTTCTCGCTGTAAACCTTGGAGAACTAATTCATATTTTAAGTTTTTTACATGTTACCTTAATAAAAATGTTACTCAGTGGTGAGCAAAAAACAGAATAGCATAATAAACTGGGAAAACAAATAAGAATTTTACAGATGAAGTAACAGGTTTAGACAATTACAAGACTTGTCAAAGTTTTCACATTCAATCAGTAATAATACTGAGACTAGGCTACAGTCTCTTGATTCTTCTGCCATTATTATAAAAAAAAATGGCATATCAAAGAGGAAAAGATATGAGCAAAGGCTCAGAGGTAGTAAAATTACAGATTATGTTTCCTGAATCAGATCTTTTTTATAAAAGACACGTGGGACATTGTTAGATTTCATCCTATAAATAGAAAGTCATTTCAAGTCACTTAATATTGTCCTTTGAAATATCTACTGCACTTGAAATTTCCATTGGCTGACTAATCATTCTTCCACAACAAACCTGAAACCTCTGCAACAGTGGTTCTGAAGCAGAGGGCTTGTTAAAGTAAGACTGCTGAGCTCCATGCCCAGAGATTCTGATTCAATGGGTCTGATGTAGGTCCTGAAAACCTGCATGTCTAACAAGTTCCCAGCTGATGCTAATGCTGCTGGTCCAGGGACAACACTTTAAAAACCACTGCTCTAGAACAATGTGTACTACAAGTTATTAATAAGTGCTCCTCAAAAGAGAATCCCAAGGCCAAAATATCAAACTCTGTTTGACCTGATTTTTCCCAAACCTCCCCCCACCACACACACAGATCATTTATTAATGTTTCAAAGTTTGAGAAATGTTACTCTAGAAATTTCTGTGATCCAAACCTAAGGCTGTTGAATTACATAAGATACTGCATGTTTACTGCTTAGCACAAGTATGTGCTTAAATATTGACTGCTGTTTTTTTGTTAGCTGCTACGTGACAAATAGTTTCATGAAGAAATTATTCTCTGGTCAAAATAAAGAACCATTTACCTAAATTCTACTTGAATTTAGGCCAAAGTTCAAATATGGCCCCCAGTCAGAGGTTTCCCTACCCCTAATGAGATCTCTCCCTTTGACATCTGGAAATAATGGGAACAAAAAAGACTGAAGACTTTTTGGGCACTGTACCTCTGAGTATAAGTTAAAACAAAATAACAAAATAACATATTATTTGACTTGTCATGAAATTTTTAATTGTAAGTATATATATATAAAACAATGCAATATATACCCAAAACCAAACCAAACCCAGTGCTGTCGAGTCAATTCCGACTCATAGCGACCCTACAGGACAGAGTAGAACTGCCCCATAGAGTTTCCAAGGAGAGCCTGGCGGATTCAAACTGCCGACCCTTTGGCTGGCAGCTGTTTAACACTTAACCGCTATGCCACCAGGGTTTCCAATGCAATATATAGCACATTATACTACTTTTTATATTGAAATTTAGCTTGAAACTGTGACTTTTTAATTTTACTTGATAGAACTAGTCTTCTTTCACTAATCAAATGGGGAAACTCTTTGTAGCACAACGTATGAATACTGATAGTTTTAATTCTAAGATAACAAACCTTCACGTTTTAACCAACTAAATGAGGTACATGCCTGGAATAGTTTTTTTTAAAGCATACATTTTTACATACAAGTTATAGTTGTATATGTACATGACATGCTGCTTGTAAATTTTCTGATTTCTGAGGCAATACGGTATCATAAAAATAATATTATATAAACTTTGTTATGCTACTTTAATATCTCTAAGTCTCAGTTTCCCCACCTGTAAAATGAAGGAGATGGGCTGCATGATCTTTAAGCTCTCTTCCAGGTCTAAGGATATGCGATGCCATGACTCAGCAGTGGATAACAGATTTGCCCTCCTTTCACATGGTCAAATTTGTGATCAACATTATGTGTAAAAAATAGCTTTAGGGTGATTAGCCTATTACCCTGACAAAAAGGGGTTGACTAACCCACATAAAAGTTAATGATATATCTGACCTTCCCAATTAAAATAAATGGTCCTAGATTTTTAAACAAACACATGTATATGCAACATGTGACGGAACCTAATGAAAGAGCAATCTGTTAAAACGCTCTGTACTAAATCATTTATTTCAATGATTTTTAGTACCAAATAACTTGGGACCAAATGGGAGAAATGACGCTTCAACTCTATGTAATCTGTTTTTAAAGTCTTTCGTTACTGAAAAATATAATAGTAAACTTTTAAAATGTTTTTTAACAAACAGCACCCTAGAACCAGAACCCATCACTCCTTTTCCTGGTGGACATTCACACAGAACAGGATTTATAAAGGAAGAGAACACAATGGTTCTAAAACAAAACTTGGCAACACAGCCCTGTTTAACCTCCTCCTCATGTTTGGGAAGCAGAAAATAAACAGAAAAAAAGGGATAGATTTCCCAGAGCAGTGACCTAGTTCAAATGCAATGCACAATAAAAACTACCAAGAACCACTTCATTTCCTTCTCTCCTCACTTCCATCTGAGGCATTGTATGAGTATTAGAAGACAAAATGAAAAAGGAAGTAGTATTTTTAAAAAGATGTATCATACTGGCACAGGAATACTAAGGGTTGTTTTCTTTTGTTGTCTGTTTTTGACTTAAGATACTTGCAGTGTCTGGTCAGTCTAGAGACAGGGGATTAAGGCGGGGGGTGGGGAGGAGACCAGAATGTTCTTTTCTTTGTTTTAAAGCAGTGGAAAAATCTATTCATTTAAACCTCTAAAAGCCCCAGTGCCCTCGAGTAGATTCCAACTCATAGTGACCCTATACGACAGAGTAGAACTGCCCCATAGTTTCCAAGGAGCGCCTGGTGGATTTAAACCTCTAAAAAAAAAAAAAAAAAAGTAAACTTTAATTCTCTAATTTTAGCTATAACCCCAGCTAGAGACTAAATTATGAATTTAAGTATGAAATTCTGCTTTCTGTATCATTTAGGACAGTATATTGTGAATTCCAGGGAAACATCTCTAAGCCTAGTCCTACTTCTTAAAAATTCTAACCAAGAGAAAATTACTTCAACATTTTTTTCAAACATGTCACACTATTGGTTTTGTCTTAGAAATCATCTACGAGGAAGTTAATTTTATTAATTCACAAATGGAAAAACTGAGATTCAGAAAATTACTGATTCTGGCCAAGGATTTAGGAATGTTTTCACTCCTAAATGTGGGGAATGTTATTATCCACCTACTTCACACTGGCTGTGGAGAACCAGTGTGTTCTTCTGAATAAACGGGAGATGAGCGATAGAAAAAGTGCATGCCCTCTCACTTTGTATTATCTAGCAGACATCATTCCAACAGTGACTATCCAAGTTTAACAAAAAAGTACTCAGGAAGCACACCTGACAGTAAATGAATAAATTACAATACCGAGCCCTGGCGGCATGGCACAGTGGTTAAGAACTCGGCTGCTAACCAAAAGGTTGGCAGTTCCAACCCACCAGCTGCTCCTTGGAAACTCTATGGGGCAGTTCTACGCTGTCCTATAGGGTCGCTGTAAGTCAGAATAGACTCGAGGTTTTTTTTTTTGGTACTGCCTCACTAGTTACCACCAAACAGCCTAAGAGTATATCTGAAAATAATTACTATGAATGAAAAATATTCCTGTTAGTCCTTTTTGCCAATTAGAAACAGTGCTATGAGATACACATTATAGACACCAAGTTAATAGTATGAGTATTAAGGTTGTTTGGTTTGTTTTAAACTTGATGAAAAAATGTGTTATGTTTTAAACTTGATGGGAAAAGTTTTAATTTGTTATGAAAACTGGGAGTTACTAAACCTATCATTCCTTGCAAAATTGTATACACGTGCGAGTAGGGAGAGACGTTGATAGTTTTGAATATTCTAAAGTGTTCCATGACCCAAAGTGGTTTAAGAACCTTTGACTTAGAGGGCACGAGCACCACTATCAGAACGAAATCATGTTCAAAGCTATTATAGAATGTCAATCAAAATAAACAATTCTAGCCAGAATGTGGTAAAAGAAATCATAAACAAATATTAAGAGTGTCAAATTCAAGAAGCATGTATTGTACATTTCTGTTTGAAGCTAATTTGTCCACCTTTTGTCTAGTCACTTATAAAAACTAAAAAGAACTATACAATATAAGAGGTTATGCTAGAGTATTCAAATGTGGAATTAACCATGTAATAAATAACTAAATCAATTGTCATTTGGTGGTTATCCTAAGCCTTTCTCCGTGTAATCTTTTATTGGAAAATACTATAGCTGCTGCTTTTTCTGTACCTTTGATTTTTAGTATCATGTAACTTTTACCACAAACCCCTTCAATACCATTAAGATACTGCCTAGAATCAATTGGTCTCAACCCACTGGAGCAAGGGAGAATGAAGAACGCCAAAGACAGAAGGTAATTATGAGCCTAAGAGACAGAAGGGACCACATAAACCAGACTACATCAGCCTGAGACCGGAACTAGATGGTGCCCGGGTACAACCGATGACTGCCCTGACAGGGAACACAACAGAGAACCCCTGAGGGAGCAGGAGAGCAGTGGGATGCAGACCTCAAATTCTCGTAAAAAGACCAGACTTAATGGTCTGAGTCTAGAGGTACCCCAGACATCATTGTCCCCAGACCCTCTGTTATCCCAAGACAGGAACCACTCCCAGGGCCAACTCTTCAGATAGGGATTGGACTGGAATATGGGATGGAAAACGATACTGGTGAAGAACGGGCTTCTTGGATCAAGTAGACACATGAGACTGTGTGTCTAATCCTAATCCTAATCAAGATCATTAGAAAAGATACATCAGTTATAAAAGTGTATTCATCATTTATGGAAAACCTACTGTTTCAGTAGAGGACTCAAGAATGAGTAAGACGTAGTTCCTCCCCATCTAGACTGTAAGAGATCCTCCAAGGCAGGAACATGTCTTGAGTTCTTCTGATACAAAAGTAGATTTTCATTATGCATTTATGTTGGAAGATTAAATGAATGACTAAATAAATGGGCTTCAGAAATTTAGGAAGTAAACATGACAGCATCTGGTGATTGATCAGATAGATAAAAAGGGTAAGAGATATAAGAGTTAAAGCCTGGAGGACTGACTAGATGGTGACACCATTAATTGAAATTGGAATTAAAAAAGGATGAAAAGGAAAAATATGATTTAGGTTTGAGGCACATTAAGTTTGAGGTGCTTACAGAATACACAGACATACATGACCAAAAAAACTGTTGCCGTCAAGTCGATTTCAACTCATAGCAACCCTATAGGACAGAGCAGAACTGCCCCATAGGGTTTCCAAGGAGCAGCTGGTGGATTCAAACTGCTGACTATTTGATTAGCTGCTGTAGTTCTTAATCACTGCACCACCAGAGCTCCAACATGACCAAGA
Source organism: Elephas maximus indicus (assembly GCF_024166365.1). Taxonomy (NCBI): domain Eukaryota; kingdom Metazoa; phylum Chordata; class Mammalia; order Proboscidea; family Elephantidae; genus Elephas; species Elephas maximus. Next base: position 45,772,979 of record NC_064846.1, read on the forward strand.
GGCAACTGGAAATACCAGTCACCTCAAATCAGAGTTAAGAGATACAGGCAGGGGAGCCATCAGTAGTAGCAGCTCTGGAAATGAAAATACCAAGAAATAATATATAAAAAGGATCAAAAAGAGAACCGTAGAACACAAATATTCAAGAAGAAAACAAGAGCCAATAAATAACTTGCAACTGGCAGTTTTTCCACATGGATTCTTTGAGTAGCAACCAGTTTGCTTTTAAATAGCAATGTAAAAGCTAAAATGGATTATGTACCTGTGGCTGTCATACAATCTGAATTTCTTGGGATAGTCCTACTTCAAATATTCTATCCTACTGTTCCATAAATGATTAAAATATCCTAGATTTCAGTGTTCCAATTACAACTCCCAGACCATACCTTGGATCTTTAAGTGACATAAAAGTCCTTTTTCAGATGATGTCCTGAGTTGACTTTCCTCAATTGCGAAATTGGACAAGACTATTTCATAGAGATTAATTCATGTAAAATGCTTTGACTGGTACCTGATACATACTAAGTGCTCAAGTGTGAACTGCAATTGTTATTTTTCATTCCCTCCACCTTGTGAAATTAGCGGTACTAGTTGTAGAGCAGAAAACTGATCACCACATGGCTATCATGACCACCCATTTGAATTTTCTCCAAAAACTGACTTCAAATAATCTGTCCAGATATTTCACTTCTCAAACTATATGTAGATTTTTTATCATCTCTGGAAATTTAATATTATGAATAAATAACAGGGATTACATAGGTGCTTATACCATAATAACCCCAACCAAACCCATTGCTGTCAAGTGGATTCAGACTCACAGCAACCTTACAGGACAAAGCAGAACTGCCCCATAGGGGTTCCAAGGCTGTATATCATTACGGAAGCAGACTGCCACATCTTTCTCCCACAAAGCATAATAAAAGGCCAAGAAAAGTTACCGGTATTACTGCTAGTCACTTGTGACTTTTTAGTCTTGGAAAACTCTTCCTAAAACTATCAATCAAGAAAGTGGTACAGAACATTTTTTATTGTCCTCTGTATAATCTGCCTTTAAAAGCATACAAATTAGCATTCTAAAGTGTCTATAAATCATACTTGACAATACTTTTAGACATGACTACTTTTAAATGTTCCCAAGCCTCACATCAAGTTTATTGGATATGCTATTTTACCATCAATTCCTTCCAGCTCTTATTGTCTTCCCTTTCAAATTATAAGCACGCTGTCATCCAAAATGCTCACCTCACAAGGTCATCCTACGACCTCACTTTTCACCTACTCCACCACTATAAACTTTCTACTATTATTACCTTATTATCTGTCCATCCCTGAACCTATCCACAATGTGAATTTCCCAAAATACTAAACCCTCTTTTGCTTCCTTATCCTCTAATAGAAAACTGCTAAATAAACTGCATTCCACTTACTGATTTAAAAGAACCTGAAGCTGTGGTGGCATAGTGGTTAAGTGCTACAGCTGCTAACCAAAGGGTCAGCAGTTCAAATCTGCCAGGTGCTCCTTGGAAACTCTACAGGACAGTTCTACTCTGTCCTATAGGGTTGCTGAGTCAGAATCGACTCAACGGCACTGGGTTTGGTTTGGTTTGAAGCTGTTATCAGCCATGTAATAAAACCAAACATTTAACTTTATTGAGCAAATCTTTTAAACAGAATTTTGATTACCATTTTTTTCTCATAAGGACTAAATTAGATGTGAAATTGGCCATTAATTTCTTAGCCTGTTTCCTCATCTGAGTGGTTCGGCCTAGATGTTCTTTAAATTTTCTTCCAGCTCCAAAATTCTACAATTCCTTGTCTTAGTCTTTATTCGTTCAATCTAAGTATCAACCCACAGCATTGTGACAGACTCCAAACAACTAAGGAATCACAGATTTCTAAGTCTGACTCTATGTCCTAGGTAAGGTAGAGAATGGGTCGTCATAAACCAAAGGAAAACAAAGTAAGTGAAGTGAATTGAACAACTTCTGAAAATAAACAAAACCATCCTTGGAAGGGATCAGTGTAACCAAATATTAGGCAAACAATTATAAAGAACCAAAAAATGTATGTATATTATAGTATGGTAAAAAGAGCACAGGACTAGGAGTAAAGGAATTGTTTCTAATGCCATCTCTGCCAAAAGCTGTTATTTTGGGCAAGTCATAACTTCTGGCCTCTTTCCTCATTTAAAAACAATGGAATTGGACTACATAATCTTGAGGATCCCTGCCAACTCAAAATGATTCTAAAGTATCCTTTGATTTAGAACCCCACAAGTGATATAAAATTTCACAAAGGTGTAGTCAGAAATGTTACACAATTGACACCATTGGCTTAACTCTCCACGAAATGAAATAATGAAATCTAGGTTAATATGCAATGATTATGGCACTGTGAATTCTCAACTATGTATAGATTACTCACTTTTTAGATTATTCTCAGCAAAATTTTAATCCAAGTTGGCTTCCTCTTGCTACCCAGAGCACTTCTTAGCCACCACCTTCTACGCTTAGTAAGAACGTATTTTAATATTAGCCTAAGTAAAACACAATTGGGAAAATAAATCTACAAACCTTATATAAAGCATCCCAAGTTAAAATGTTTCAAACATTCAACATATTGGGATAATATAATGGAATGTAGGTCCTCCTCATAAATGTTCTGTTTTTTCAGATAAACTTTCTACCAGAGAACTATGGACACTTAGGAGTAATCTCGTGTATTTTAAAGGTCTTGAGACCACTTACTTTAATTAGAAAGAATTCCATAATGTACCTATCTCAAGTTATCCTGTAAACTTTAAAACCACATCTTTAAGTCATTATCCACATCAGATCATTTCTTATTTGTAACTAATTCAAAGAGCATATAAATTGTAAATTTCTATATGTTACAGTAATGTTCCAGTACCAATGTGGGGGGCAGTCCTTAAAAAGTAACAGTAAACCCTACTGGTAGAAGTCCTTTTTGATTTCTTCTCAAAGTAGTAAAGCGTTGACATTGGGCAAGATTATTTTGCTATTTCAGAGAAAAAAAGTGAACATATCCACTCCACTCTATTCTTTGGGATGAAAGTAGTTTCTCCAAGTACAACAGAAAAACTGCCTTCATAGTTAATCTTTTTTTAGGCAATTATTGAGCTTTTTATTTCACAGAGTACAATGTATCATTTTTGCTTGTCTTTTTTTTTTTTTGGAATTTGGTTCCTTGGATTATGAATCTAAAAATGCTGACCCTCATACAAAGATATTTTTTAAAAGTGTTACTGTTTCATTTTCTAGTCTAAGAGACAGCAAACTGACTACATGTATAGTTCTTGCCAAAACACTTCATCTTAAGAAGTTTTCAAATCTCATGTTTTTTTTAATGATTCCAAACGCATGTGTGATTCTAGGATAAAAATTGTGAATGCCCACTACGTGTTTTACTAAAATATGAATGAAGATTAGGGAAAATCTAGCAAGTTTACTAAATTGCAAATAGGATTTGGACCCAAATGCAAATGTTCATACCATAAAGTTTTCTAAGCATTCTATAGATGTAGTTTATTAACTGATATTACTCTGCAAATACGTATTATATATTTGATTTAATCACATCCCATACGTTGGATTTGGGGGTGTTTTTAAAGCGTTGAGAGTTTAGTGTTTATTTTTGTAATCCAACAACTTTATCCAAAAATGCAGAAAATTTTTCTGGCTGGCCAGGAGGAAAACATTTCAGTGTTGATAAGTCCATTGACTGTAACAGCCCAGGAAGCGTGCTAAAACAAAAGAAGAAAAATATTAAGTAACATGGGAGAAAATTCCATAATTCACCTGCTGCCCACTTGATGACTGACTCTAACTTCCAAGAATACAGCGCTGCTTTCCAAACTGTACAAATGAATTTTAAATGTATTTTAATAATATAAGTATTCACACTTAGAAAAGATTACTAAAGCAAAATAGTACATAATGCCAATATTAATTCAATAATTTATCTTTTGTATCAACTATTTCAGAAATGTTATTTCATGAAAGATGTATTCACATGGCTTTGTAATACTACTTAGGACTAGGCACAAAAAAATTGAAGCACAATTAATTTATGAAAAAGGAATAAATGAAGCCAAAAGTAATAGCAGCCAGGTAAGAAAGATAAGCTGGGGAGACTATTAGGTCATCCCTGACAATTGTGAAATAACTTTTTCTGCTGGTAATTTACTATCATAAATCCATATATAATTAAGCAATACGTGATCACCATGCATGTTGGAAAGGTTCTAAACTGCAACATAAAACTAACACATCAGAAATTTCATTAAGCCAGTCACTTAAATTAGTACAGACATACAACCACCCAGCCTAGATTTTGGGAAAATGATTTACCTGAAAGGAAAACACAACCAATTATTGAAATTCTTACTGCTTTCATGTATGTGACTTTCTTGAATATAAGACTTTTAAACTGCAAAAATAGAATAAATTGGAGACTTGTACAGCTAGCTTCCTTTTCAGCCTGAGTAAAATGTCAGGATGTGTTTATGAAATCACTGTTTTACTGTTTTTAATGTACTGACATAAAATCAAAGCTAATTTAACATCTAGAATGAAAATACTCATCAAAAGTCTCGGGAAAAATTGATCTGCATAAACCAATTAAGAAGATGAGAGTGTATTCCTTTAAAAAATAATGTTAACCCCTAACAATCTCAACTACCTAAGGGCAGACAGATATGCCCACTATTGGAAGCCTAAATAATTTTAACTAAGTTCCTTCCGACTCACAATACTTTAAGGCTGGCTTCTATATTACAAAGCCACCCTGACATTCCTTCTCCTTCATCACTACCAGGATGAGGACCAACAATTATTCTTGAAACAATCAATGAGTCTGTCTCCCATCAATGAGAATGGGGGTCTTTTGGTTTGTTCACTGATGCATACCAAGTGCCTACAACAGTACCTGACACATATTTAATAAATAATTTACTGAGTGCCTGAGATAGAAGCAGTAAAATTAAAAAAGCTTCTTACATTCTAGCCAGTTTCTTCTAGTTTATTTTATATTTTAAAATTAATTTCAATTTACTATAACATAAAACGTGGGGCAGTTCTACCCTGTCCTATAGGGTCACTATGAGTCAGAATCGACTCAACGGCACTGGGTTTTGGGTTATAACATAAAATATATTTTTTTCTAATACTTTCATAAAGTATTTATTTTTTGAAATATGAAATTAGGATAGGTTTTAAAGTCAAACAACTGGGAATTACTGACCTGACCTTTTTGCAAGCTTCTGGTGTCTTAAGGGAAGCCTACTAGAAAACAAGCCAGCAGTTTTCTTCATCCTTCTACTGTGATGTTGATCAGTTCTTCTTGAATTTTAGTATACTTCTAGAAAATAGTACTCCTTACCATAAAGTAATTCCTCTGCTTAAAATGCTCCAATGGCTTCTCACTGAACATAGAATAAAATCAGAACTCTTATATAAGCTACCCCCGCCCAGCATCATCTGGTACTACACTCTCCCTTGCTCACTATGAACCTATCACATGAACCTTCCCTCTATTCCTCAAACACTTCAAACTCATTCCTACCTCAGGGCCTTTTTAACTGCTGTTCCCTTTGCTTCCAGAGCATCACATGACTGACTCTTCCTTGTCATTCAGGTCTCGCTCAAATGTCATGTACCTAGTCATGCCTTCCCTGATCATCCTATCTAGTCTTCACCTCAGCTATCATATCATCCTTACTTTCTTCATAGCACATTTCATCATATGAAATCCTCTTGATCATTTATTACTTGTGAACTTGTTCACTGTTTATCTCCCATCATTAGAATGTGATCAGGAACTTTGTCTCTTGTTTCCCACTGCACCCTCAGCACCTAAAACAGTGCCTGGTACATACTTAAGTGTAACTGAATAAATAAATGTGTAGGGATTCCAGTGGATGTGCTGAAGGCAAAATCCTCATTAAAAATAAATGCTTTCCTTGAAAAAAAAGTCTAAATAAAGAACAAAAAAGTTGTATTCCCAGAGATTTATGCACCCAGATGAACATGCACCTATGCACACACACACACACACATTCGGATTATCATATACAAAGAAAGAGCCACAGATACACAAAGAAGTACAACACACAAACCAGTCAAAGTAGAAAATAAATGAGAGGGTTTTATAGGTGAGAAAATCAAAGTACGTTTGATAGGTGGAAGAAGGTAAGAGGCAGAAGAGACAGGCAGGCAAGTGAGTAAGGCTATAAAAACAGCTAGGAAAGAATTAAGACAAGGTCAGTTAAACAATCAGTCTATAGTATACCTGCAGGTACAGTAGAAGAGATGCCCCTCTTTGTGTAGCTGCTTTGCCAATTCCAGCTGATGATTGTTCATCAACTTTTCATTTATGACAACTACAAGTGGCTTTCCCTTTTCCAGAGTCTCCAAACAGCTTCCTGCACCTACAAAAATATATCAAAATTTGTTAATATAGTTTTAAAAAAAAGGCACTCCAAACTAAACCCCCACTACCACTGAGTTGATTCTGATTCACAGTGTCCCCACAGGGCTTCCAAGGGTGCAAATCTTTACAGAAGCAGATTGTCACATCTTTCTCCATGGAGCAGCTGGTGGGTTCGAACCTCTGATCTTTTGGTTGGCAGCCGAAGGCTTTAACCACTGTGCCACCAGTGTTCCTTTAAGGTGCTCCACCATTCTTTATAGCTACAACTCAAAAGTTAATTGGCAGAACCACAAATCAGGCCTTTCAATTACCTATTTAAAATGAGAAAAGTAGTTATCAATTGCTCTCTAAGAAGCGACTTTAAAAATACATTACTTTATCATCTCCGACAATATTATGGCCTATGATTCAGTGCTTTGTCACTTGCCCTCTAGTCAAATGCCCTGGGAATAGCCTTGAATCCAGTTAAGATCCAGGTTCAACATACTTTAAGTGACGTTTCCACTCAAAACAAACAACAACAAAAAAAACCCAAACCCATTGCCATCAAATCGAGCCTTCAGTAGTGGGAGGGGAGGACCCTTGTCCTCAAGCGGATTCCAAGTCATGGTGACCCCATGGATTATATAGTAGAACTGCTCCACAAAGTTTTTTTGGCTCTAATCTTTATAGAAGCAGATTGCCAGGCTTCCCCCGTGCACCACTCGGTGGGGTCTTTTGAATCGCCAACCTTTAGTTTAGTAGAGACCTAGAGCCCTGTAGAACAGTAACCACTGGTGCCACTCGCACCAATAAAGAAAAACCCTGACTACTCCTTGAGTCTGTTAGGTCAACCAGAAAAAAAAATACCAAACAAACCCATTGCCATTAAATCAATTCCAACTCATAGTGACCCTGTTAAGTAGCATCCCCAAAATAGTGGAGAACAGATCTCAATGAATGTGCACATATACAACATTAGGACAATCCAACTTTGAAATCCAAAATCCTTTAAATAAATAAATAAACCCGTTGCTGTCAAGTTGATTCAACTCATAGTGACCCTATAAGACAGAGTAGAACTGCCCCATAGGGTTTCCAAGGAGTGCCTGGTGGATTTAAACTGCCAACCTTTTGGTTAGCAACTGTAGCTCTTAACCACTATACCACCAGGGTTTCCTAAATTCTTTAGATATCTCAAATGGGAGAGAGCAGACTGATAAGTAGATAAATCCTTTTTAGACAGACTATTTTAGACAGTATACAAGGGTAGTAGTTAAGAACACAGACTCCAACACCAGACTGTTAAAAGTCTGTCCATCACTTACTGGCTGGACAAGTTATTTAACCTCTCTGCCTCAGCGTCTTCATTTGAAAAATAGATACTAATAGTACTTAAATTCATAGGATTGTTTGGGAGGATGAAAGGAGTTAATTCACACAAAGCTCAAAGAACGGTACCAAAAGCTGTTAGCTATTATCCTACACATTTTTAATGGCCAATCTGTCTGTAATGTCTATTTCTAATGGCTTTTCTCTCCTCAAACCATTTAGACTTTTTAAGAATAAATAAACTCCTCACTCATGTATCCAGCAGTCACAATCACAATACCCGCCAAAAACTTCTTAAGGTACTGACAGTCTGATTACTAGACAACCCGCATTGTTTTCTGAAGAGCAGACAATGATGGTTATTAAAGAATGTTCTTGACCGCATTCATTTCACACTCACATTTAGTAGAAATGTAAAAAATCTTTCAAAACCAATTTCTCAGATCAATCCAACACATTTCTTCAATTGGACCCCAGCAGATATAAAGCCGAATACTAATCTCAAGACTGTTATTGGATAAATCCTTCTGCCTGTGTTTAGGGTTTCTAAGGCTGGGTTAACAAAAAAAAAAAAAAAAAAAACCCAGTTGCGTTGAGTCCATTCCGACTTATCTTCTCTCACTCAGAAAAAGTAAATTTTCTCCAATAAAGTTCCCAATTGTTATATTTAAATAACTCAAATAATCATTAGATTCAAAGGGGCTACAGTTAAGTTAGTGCAGTGATTTTTACCTCAAGGTTCAAATTCTTTATTGCCTATCAAAAATCGAACCGAGATTCCAAGGCACTTTACCTGCGTGACTAACAACAAGATCTGCTTTCTGAAGGTCTTCTTTTAATGAATCCTTGTAGTTGTAAACATCCAGAGTAAATGACTCAGTACTGAATGGTTCAGGTACCACGGTGCCTCTACCAATCTGTAGGACAAGTCGGCTGTACCCAAGACTCTTGATTATCTAAAACGGGGGAGGAAAAAAAGCGACCCTTTAATCAGGCTACTGTGAAAACAACAGTAACAACCGCAAACCCTAAAGTCAGTGTGCAGACTTGAGCACGAGCTGCCAAATATTCTAACGGGATTCAGGTGGTTTTCCTCAAGAATCCTTTGACCTGGACCTGACAAGGTGCTTCAGTAGCCCTAATGAATGCACGCGACCCAGCTCACCAAGTGGTGAAATAAACCGGTCCCGGAGAGATACGACAGCAGGCAAAGACTTAGGAAAAAGCGTCAAGTGGGGCGGGAATTAAGCAACCAGTTCGTTCGCCTCACAGACTTGGTTGGCTGAGAGAAGCGGCCGCCTGAGGAGAGGACCCGCTCAGGAGCCGGTCGTCCTCTGAGGAGCGGGAAAAGCTCGGCTCCGGCAGGGGCGAGGGCGGGGCGAGGCCAGACAGGCGCCAGGAAGGCGGCGAGGGGGGGAACGAGGAGCTGGCGCCCACCGCTAGGTCTGGGAGGCACAGGGGGAGCGGCGAGGGGGCGGGCAGGCGAGCGCCTCAAGTCCGAGGGGCGGAGCCGTGGGCAGAAGGGGCGGGGCCGGAGAATCGGAGGGGGGAAGCTTGTGACAGGAGGGGAGGAGCCTGAGAAAGAAGGCGCGGGGGAAGGGCTCTGAGAAGCTGGGCGGGGAAGCGGGAAGAGGGAGGCGGAGGGGGGCCAAAAAACGGGCAGCGGCACCTGAGGTGAAGCTTTTTCTCTAGCAGCGCTGCTAGCTGGGAAGGTTAGCGAGGCTACAAGTAAGGCTTGTGAAAGCGAGAGGCCAGCAAAGCGAAGCTTGCGAAGCCGCCGCTGGCCCGCCTTCCTCACTCACTTGGAGAGTGTCCTGCGCCGAAACACACGCAATGAGGTCGTCAAAGCTGGTGGTCCCGACAGTAACGAACAGGCACTTCATCGCGCGGGTTTCACAGCCCTGCATCACAAGGGCCGGATGTGACGTCAGGAGGCCACGCGAGCTGCCGCCACCGGCTCTGAGGTGGAGGCGAAAGCCCGCCATGGCCACTAGAGGGCGGCGAGACCTTGGTCTGTGTCACTGGTGTGGTGGGACCAAGGACTACTACGGGCATTTTCACTAGATCACTGAGCTTTTGCTGTGTGCCAGGACTGTTCTAAGCCTTTTGCGCATAGGAGCTCATGGAACCCTCACAAGAACGGGGTGGGGAATTGCCAATTTCAATTAACTTTTTTTTTAATGCGGTTAAAACAACAGAAAAACTAACACCTTATCCTAAGCATAAAGCCCCTGGGTGGTGCAAGTTAAGTGATCAACCACCAGCCAAAGGTTGGAGATTCCAGTCCACCCAGAGAGAGGCACCTCTGAAAAAAGGCTTGGTGATCTACTTCAGAAAATTAGCCATTGAAAACCATATGGAACACAGTCTACTCTGACACACAGGGGGTCTCCCTGAGTTGGAGTGGATGATGGCAACTAGTTTTTTTTTTTAATCCTAAGCATTGAGTGCCAAAAAGCTTTAAATGATAGTGAAGTTTGGAATTCTTTATTTGGTATCATGTTTTGCCAATATAATTTGAACAACTGTTTTACTTCAGGTCTGTCGAGAGAATATGAAAAAAAAGTGCGTGTTTCTTTAATCACTCTTTAGCCCTGGTTTTTCTTGCAGATAGGATTCTCAAGAAGCCCTTTAGTGTCTCTTGGAAGCTGCAGAGAGACAGTAACCTCCACTAGCAACCCTGGTGGTGTAGTGGTTAAGTACTACGGCTTCCAATCAAAGGGTCAGCAGTTCGAATCTGCCAGGCACTCCTTGGAAACTATGGGGCAGTTTTACTCTGTCCTACAGGGTCCCTATGAGTCGGAATCGACTCTACAGCACTAGGTTTGGTTTGGTTTTTGGTACCAGTCATTGTGTGTAAAATAGAGGTGAAAAAGGGTGGTTACCTCATAAGATGTATTCAGAGTCTTAGATCTGCAATTCATTGACCCCTTCCATATTTGTAATGTAAAATTACTTATCAGCTTGATAAAATTGTTGTTACGTACCATCCAGTAGCTTCTGACTCACAGCGGCCCTATGTACAACAGAACAAAACTGCCTGGTCCTGCGCCATCCTCACAATCATTGCTATGTTTAGGCCCATTGTTGCAGCCATGATAAAATGCCACAGATAAATTACATTTAAGGAAGTACAAGAGGAGGTAGTTTCTGGAGAGTACTCTTCTTCCTACCACCACCGCATCATTATTAAAATCATTGTCCACTCTATTTCCTTACACAGTTCTCTGTATTTCCTCCTTAAAATCTCACTTTAGTGTTCATTTGTTCTTTGCCCTGTGAATACATACAGAAGAGATGCTGTAAGGAGAAATTCTTGTAAAGAAGAAAAGAATTGAAGATGAGTTAGGCCTACAATTTAGGCTGAGAAGAGCTTTTAGGATTATCTCTACACACTTTTTTTAAAGTGTGTAGCTTAGTGTCATGGATTGAACTGTGTCTCCTAAAAATATGTGTCAACTTGGTTAGGCCATGATTCCCAGTATTGTGTGGTTGTCCTCCATTTTGTGATCGATGTAATTTTTCCTATGTATTGCAAATCTTAATCTCCACCTGTGGTTAATGAGGCAAGATTAGATTATGTTAAAGAGGATTAGGGTGAAATGTAACACCCTTGCTCAGTTCACATCCCTGATCCAATGTAAAGGGAGTTTCCCTGGAGTTTGGCCTGCATCACCTTTTCTCTTATGAGAGATGAAAGGGACCTCATACCAGCAAGAAAGCAGCACCCAGGAGGAGAGCCCGTCCTTTGGACCCTGGGTCCCTTCACCTGAGAAACTCCTAGACCAAGGGAAGATTGATGACAAGGACCTTTTTCCAGAGCCAGGAGAGAGAAAGCCTTCCACTGGAGCTGATGCCGGAATTCAGACTTCTACCCTACTAGACTGTGAGAGAATAAGTTTCTCTTTGTTAAAGCCATCCACTTGTGATATTTCTGTTATAGCAGCACTAGATGACTAAGACACAGATAAAAGTGTCTTTGAGGAGTGATATGCTGCTATCCCAATTTCATGAATTAATGATACACTGAAGCCACAGTTTAATAATAAATGTAGAAGGATCATGGATGAATAATAAAACATGAGCATAATCGTAATTTCTGTCTAACAACAGGAATAACGCATGAATGTTTATTGAAACACAAAGACAAAAATATTCAAAATTTTACCTGTTCTAATAAAATGCAGGATTTATGGCTTCTACGTATGAATAAATCTACAATGCCTCAATTGCTCTGAATTATAGCATAAAGCACAATATGCTGTGGAAACTATATCTTAAATGTGGATTGATAAAGACATACATTAACTATTAAAATATAATCCTAAAAGTATTTTACAAAACAACCTCTAGCTGATAGATTACTTTAGAAATACAATAAATAGATGAACATATCCTGCACATCACACCATCCTGCCAGGAACTACCTATATGACCTCAAAGAAATCACTTCTGAGAGTCTCAGTTTCCTCATTTATAATGAAAATAATAAATTCAGATTAGAAGATCTTGGAACTTCCCTTCTCTTAGGTCCACACTCTATAACTCTTAAGAGCAAATATTCTGTCATTTGATAACAAAGCAGGAAAGATTAAAGTTCTGGTGTAGTAGTTAAGAACTCGGCTGCTAACCAAAAGGTCTGCAGTTCAAATTCACCAATCACTCCTTAGAAACCCTATGGCACAGTTCTACTGTGTCCTGTAGGGTCACTATGAGTCAGAATAGACTCAATGGCAAGGGGTTTGACTTTTTTTAATACGTAACTTAAAATTATATTTAATATTGATGCTATATTCTCTACTAATCATATTGATTCTTATATTTATAACTAATATTTGTATAGCACTTCACAGTTTTACTAAGAGTTTTCATATTCATTATCCTGTTTAATTATACACCATCCCGATGGGATAACAGACTGGGGAAGTTAAGCTGTATGCTCAAGATCACATGGCTGGGAAGCAACTTTCTGGAGGTGTGCAACTAATAGGGCTGTTTAAGCCTGGGGAGGTTTTTCCTTGGCTCCCAGAAGGTGAATCCCAAAGACAAATGAACTGTAACTTTGCTGACATTGTTTCTAAAGTTTTTTTCTTTCTACTTTTTTTCATCATTATTATTTTGTTTCTGATAAATAAACTTTTAATTTTAACAGCAACTATGTTATGTTTTGGAGCCCAGCTAAGAGCTCTGCCGCTAACCAAAAAGGTCGGCAGTTCAAGTCCACCAGCTGCTCCTTGGAAACCCTGTGGGGCAGTTCTACTCTGTCCTATAGGGTCACTATGAGTTGGAATCAACTCAATGGCAACTTTTTTTTTTTAATGTTTTCTGGTAAGTTTATCAGCTTGAAGATAATTTCCAAGATCTTTAAGGAACTTGAATCTTGGACTGACACTAAATTGAGTTAATAAGTAATCATTGGACAGCTAGATACTTTCTAAGTAAAATAGAATATTAAAACATTTTTTTTAATTTAAACTACATACTTTCAATTTTTTGTGCATTTGCTTCTTTTTAAGTGCTATGGAGAAGCTGTATCTTAGAGTCATATTAATGAATGTGTTAATGTTTGCCACTTTAAAAACCAAACTTGTTGCTGGCAAATCAATTCCGACTCAGAGTGACCCTAGATAGAAAGTTCTGTCCTGTTTATTCTTGAGCTATGCTAGTCTATTAAGATGCTTGTGTCTGCCAGACAATTCCCAATTATCCACCCTGCATTTTTCTCTTTAAAATAGAAAAGGATTACTTTAATTGAGTTATAATTAATATAGGTGGTTGAGACTTTTCAATGAATAAGTTACATAGCATTACAACAGTGTATGTGCTTAGTTTTTTTTTTTTTTTCCCTAAAGCATCTTTTTAGTTTCCAGACCCCTTTACATTCTTCGGAAACGCTGGTGGCATAGTGGTTAAGAGCTACAGCTGCTAACCAAAAAGCAGGCAGTTCAAATATACCAGGCGCTTCTTGGAAACCCCATGGGGCAGTTCTACTCTGTCGTATAGGGTCACTATGAGTCGGACTTGACTCGATGGCAACGGGTTTGGTTTGATTTTTGGTTACATTCTTAAAAATTATTGAGAACCCCAAAGACCTTTTGTTTATGTAGGCTACAATTTGGGTTATGGAGCCCTGTGGTGCAGTGGTTAAAAGCCAGGCTGCTAACCAAAAGGTCAGCGGTTTGAATCCACCAGCCACTCCTTGGAAACTCTATGGGGCAGTTCTACTCTGTCCTATAAGGTCGCTATGAGTCAGAATCCACTCGAGGGCAGTGGGTATGAGTCGGAATTGGTGAATCTTTATGGTGGCAGACTGCTACATTGTGCTCCCGCAGAGCGGCTGTGAGCTTGAACCTCCGACTTTGGTTAGCAACAGAGTACTTTAACCATTGCACCACCAGGGTTCCTTTGGGATGCATCACTTTCTAGTTTAATGCTTATTCAATAATAAAACCTTCTTCTTCTGTTCTGTTTTTATGGAAAGGTTTTCTGGGTTGGGAGTAGATTTTATTTTTAGTAACTTTCAACATATGTTAACATGACTAACCTATTTTTTTAATGAAAAATAACTTTTTCAAAACAAAAATTTTATTTTAATTTCTAAGGATCCCTGATGGTGCAAAGGTTAAGCATAAAGATTATTGACAAGAAACCCCTATGGCGAGCAGCTATCTAAGATACTCCATTGGTCTCACCCCTCCGGGAGCAAGGAAGAATGAAGAAAACTAAAGATACAAGGAAAAGAGTAGTCCAAAGGAATAATGGACCACATCTACCACGGCCTCCACCAGACTGAGTCCAGCACAACTAGATGGTGCCTGGCTACCACCACAGACTGCTCTGACAGGGATTACAATAGAGGGTCCTGGACAGAGCTGGAGAAAAATGTAGAACAAAATTCTAACTCACAAAAAGAGAACAGACTTACTGGTCTGACAGAGACTGAGAAAAACTTTTAACACCCTTTTGACTCAGTACTGAAGTCACTCCTGGGGTTCACCCTTCAGCCAAAGATTAGACAGGACCATAAAACAAATTGAGACTAAATGGGCACACCAGCTCAGGGGCAAGAAGGACAAGAAGGGACAAGAAATCTGGTAATGCGGAACCCAAGGTCGAGAAGGGAGAGTGTTGATACGTCATGGAGTTGGCAGCCAATGTCACAAAACAATGTGTGTATTAATTGCTTAATGAGAAACTAACTTGTTCTATAAATTTTCATCTAAAATACAATAAATAAGTAAATAAGAAAACCCTGTGGGGCAGTTCTGTTCTGTCACATGGGTTCACTATGAGTTGGAATCGACTAGATGGTAGTACCCGATGACAACTTTAGTATCTGGGTAATAGAAGACAGCTGGATCCTTGTATCTGCTTCTTCATTTAATGTTGCAATAGCCTGTGCAAAACTGCAGTGTGTATTCGTGAGAGGATGAGAATAAAAAAGACTGTATTACGAAAACTGCTTTGACCTCGAAGACCCTCTAAGAGATTTTAAAATACCATAAAGAAGGACAGAACTTGAAAAGTGAATTTTGTTTGCCTTGTTTTATACTGAGTCTTAAAAGAAGCTATGAAATATGTTAAAATGTTTACAATGTTCCCTCAGTTTAGATGGTCTTGCTGTCTTTATTTATTAATTAATGCCTATACCTACAATATGAAAGGTCACTCTTTACCTTCTGTGTAATCTGCCTAGATAGCAGAAATTACGTGGTTTACAAGAACAATTTTCTATGATTTAAATTGATTTGATTATTTTTTTTGGTCAAGTTAAAAAAAAAAACATAGAGCAAATGCTTTTCACTTATGAAATAGCTAACATTTTACAATAATGTTACCTTCTGTGTGTGTGTGTGCTTTTATTTATTTATTTTTTAATTGTGAATGATACTTTAGTCATTTTTGTTTACAATTGAAACTCTGGGAATTCAAAACTAACATCTTTCCCGGTGAGCTTCATATACACACCAGAAAGTTTCAACCTTGTGTTGTACATTGTTCTGCTGAGCTTTATCCAAATGAACCTTTATAAGCCTGTTGCCATCCAGTTTTACACAGATGCTGTTGCCCACAATTTCACCTGGGAAGATCAAGTCATCAAGGATTGCACTGTGCAGGGTTGTCAGAGTATGGCTCCTGGAACACTTTTGCTTATATTTTGTACAGGTTTTTCAAGTTGGTTTAGGCAGAATTTTCTGAGCAAAGAAGACACATGCTTTCCACTGAGCTTTTTCTCCAGTTCACTAGTTTGGACTTGGATTTTCTGGAAAAATTTCAGTTGAGGAACAGAAAAAAAGATTAAAGAGCTTTCCAACCACCATCAAGTTCAATTTCCTTGACTTCTGTTACATTCAGCTCTCTTAACTGAGCCTTGAGATCCAAGTTCACCTCCAGCTCAAGAAGAGCCTGAGATATGCCAGACTCAAATTCATCCAGCTTTTTGCCCTTAAAATCCTGGTCATGTAGTGGTTAAGTGCTACAGCTGCTAACCATAAGGGTCGGCAGTTCGAATCTACCAGGCACTCCTTAGTTCCACCCTGTCCTATAGGGGCGCTATGAGTCGGAATCGACTCCATGGCAATGGGTTTGGTTTTTTGGT
This sequence comes from Elephas maximus indicus, assembly GCF_024166365.1. NCBI lineage: Eukaryota > Metazoa > Chordata > Mammalia > Proboscidea > Elephantidae > Elephas > Elephas maximus. The sequence continues at coordinate 45,789,342 of NC_064846.1, forward strand.
TTTTCGCCGTTGGCTTTACAATCCTCTCACTTGAACTGAACTGGCGTTTTTCCAGTGAGGAAAGCTCTCTGCTCTCACTTTGACTCCAAAAGGTACTTTTCCCTATGTCGACAGAAAAGAGCAGACATAGAAGAGCCTGTATTTAGTTTTAAATGCCTTATTTTTACTTTGGTTAAATAGGTAAGGAGGTATTACGTCTCAGGCGCTCACGATCCTATCTTAATTAGTGCACAAGTCTCCTCTAACAACTTAGTTTCGTCCTCTCAAAATTGATTCCTAAATTTAGAATAAATAAAATAAAAACTTCAGGATATCTATTATACCTCAAACTAAAACTTTTATTCCTAAAACCACTGAGATTTCTCAGAAGGCCCCTGACAAATCACAAAGATTTGTTCTTTCACCTAAGGAAATGAGATGGCGGAAATAATTGGGTTTGTTTAATGTGTTATTATTGTAGAAGTTGCATAGGAAGAGTTGTCAGATCAGAAGAGACACCCAGCTTTCCCTAGGTTAAGTTTATTTTGGTAAAATTTTACTAATATAAATATTTCAGCATCTCTATGAGTTGGAATTGACTCGACTACAATGAGTTTGTGTTTTGTTTTGTTTTTTGGTTAGGTGGTACAAACTGTTAACACGCTCTGCTGCTAACCACTCAGGAGCACCTTGGAAGAGTGGCCTGGTAATCTACTTCTGAAAAATCAGCCATTGAAAACGCTATGAGCACAGTTCTTCTCTGGCACACTTGGGGCTGCCGTGACTCGGGATCAGCTTGACTGTAACTGATTTTACTGGTTATAAATATTTCAGAAATTATATGCTTTTTGGGAAGTCCCTGTTGATTTGTCAATGCCCTCCCTGTCAATAATATTATTTTACCCTCAGGGATAACCCTGATCAAAACTCTTATGAAATAGTTACATACTGTACTCCTTACTGAATTTTAATCCTCTCCTTTATGATAGCATAGGTTACAGTAATAAATTAGCCACACCTATTAAATCACTTAATGTTCTTGTTTTACTCTAAAGCTTGCCTGAAGGTTCTACTGTAAACTAAAGGCCAGAATTTGAGTCTTCAACAAAGAACAATCTCAAGGAAAAGGACTATACCAGATACCTCACACAATTGCCAGTTCAGAGAGTAGAATCGAGGTTTCTGACCAGATATTGCTTAGATAACTTTTAGACTGTACCAGTGGACTGAGTCAGGATTCTCAGGGCTCTTTTTAGTCCAATGAAAGACACAGGCTGTTATGGAATCAGATAACCCAGAAAGGTATGCTAGATAATGTCTAGCTTTCCATAAGATACCCAGTAATCTTTTTTCCCCCTTTTTAAATCTTTCACAGTTTTTTTTATTACGTATGAGACCCAGGTTTTCTGGCATGCATTTTAGAAGAAATATCATACATATTTGCCCAGGTAAAATAAACATGGAGCTATTGCTGAGAATCTAAAGGAAATATGGAAAATAAAGCAGCATTAATTATTCTTATGACCAGGGCTGTTTCATATTCATTTTTTTATTGTGGTGAAAATGTACACACTCATATTCATTTTATATAGCTAAGGATCTATTTTATTTCTAAACTCATTCAGAAGGAAGTTGTAAGGCATGCATGACATTTTAACTTATTCATACTCTTACATTTTTTTGCTTTTACTCTTGGTAGTTCCTCTGCCTCCTCGTCAATGTGGTTAAAAAGTCCTTCAAAATTCAGTAGGGCAACAATTTCCTCCAGGAAGTCTTCTCTGACCGTCCTAAGGTGTGCCCGTTATGTGCCTATAACATTCTTTGCCTACCTCTGTCATAACTATTGATGTCAAAATCACGTATATGTTTTCCTCCACCTCAAAACTGTAAAATCCTAAAAGATAGAGACTATCTCCAAATCTTCTCTGAATTCTCAGCATCTAGTACGGTTCATGACAACTAGTCAATATTCAGTAAATGTTTTTTGAACTAAACTCAACTCAGAGAATTAAATTATTAAGTATCATGCTAGGCCTTGTGGGGAATATGAATATTAATACAACATAGTTCCTATGCTTTTCCCAACGGTAGATTATTTTTTTTATTCACAGGCTGACCAATGGGTTGTGGACATTTATATTTAAGAAACTATGTGAACCACTCTTTCATTTTATGAACAGGAAACAGAGATTCAAGTAGATTGTGATTTTCCCAGGATTATACTGATAATAGCAGAGCTAAGGATTGAATTCGATATTTCTGATACCTGTCCAGTGCTCCTCTGCACTACGCTGATTCATCATTCTGTTGCAGGAAAAGGCTCCCCAGCTTGGGACCAAGTCCTGTTTAGGTTCTTGCTGTCTATTGACCAAGAATGACCAGGAGAGGCTCACAAGTTCCACATGAACAAAGGTTTATTAGTGACAGAGAAAAAAAGAAGAAAAAAAACAAAGTCTCATGAGGGAGGTATGGAGAGGGGCTTATGCCTATGCTAGCCTCCAGTCTCTCCCTGAATGGAAGTTTTCCTGTAGTTTATGAGGTTTTAGGCGAGAAGGATCTCATGTTTTATTCATTGCTTTCTGGGGAAAAAGGTGGGGCTTCTGAGAAATAAAGGGGTTAAGACATTAGGTGCTCGCACATCTGGAATCCAAGGTGGAGTCAGTTTGGACAATGTCACGTCACCGCTGCGCAGTCTCAGTGGCCACTTGACAAGACTTTAAGGTCGCACCCGTTATCACTGCGCATGCCCCGGGGATCGGCTGATTCTGTTCATCTTTGGAAAACAGCTTGTAGGGAAGACATGTGGAACTTCATGCGTCAGAGTCCAGGATGTGGGTTATCTTGCCACACCACCCCCTATGGTGGGGTCCTGAAAAACAACTTACAAGAGAGATATGCAGGACGCCATCCCCATAATGGGGTCCTGAAAAACAACTTGAGAAAGATATGTAAGACTTTGTGCATCACGGGCTGCATGTATCGGTTCTCTTACAACATCCCCTACAGGATAGAGTCCCAGATCAACGGGCCTGTTACTCCGGCCTTGAGGCTCTCCAGCCTTCTGTCCCTGTCTCACTTTGACAATGAACCTACAATGATGGCATCAGCATTATAATATAAAGCAATATATTTTTTAAAAAGTAATTTTTATTGTGCTTTAAGTGAAAGTTTACAAATCAAGTCAGTCTCTCACACAAAAACCCATATACACACCTTGCTACATACTCCCAATTACTCTCCCCCTAATGAGACAGCCGGCTCTCTCCCTCCGTTTTCTCTTTTCTTGTCCATTTCACCAGCTTCTAAGGCCCTCCACCCTCTCATCTCCCCTCCAGGCAGGAGATGCCAACATACTCTCAAGTGTCCACCTGATCCAAGAACCTCACTCCTCGCCAGCATCCCTCTCCAACTCATTGTCTAGTCTAATCCATGTCTGAAGAGTTGGCTTCGGGAATGGTTCCTGACCTGGGCCAACAGAAGGTCTGGGGGCCATGACCACCAGGGTCCTTCCAGTCTCAGTCAGACCATTAAGTCTGGTCTTTTTATGAGAATTTGGGTTCTACATCCCACTACTCTCCTGCTCCCTCAGGGGTTCTCTGTTGTGTTCCCTGTCAGGGCAGTCATCGGTTGTAGCCGGGCACCATTTAGTTCTTCTGGTCTCAGGATGATGTAGCTTCTGGTTCATGTGGCCCTTTCTGTCTCTTGGGCTTGTAATCGCCTTGTATCCTTGGTGTTCTTCATTCTCCTTTGATTCAGGTGGGTTGAGACCAATTGAAGCGTCTTAGATGGCTGCTTGCTAGCGTTTAAGACCCCAGATGCCACTCTCCAAAGTGGGATGCAGAATGTTTTCTTAATAGATTTTATTATGCCAATTGACTTAGATGTCCCCTGAAACCATGGTCCCCAGACCCCTGCCCCTGCTACACTGGCCTTCGATGGATTCAGTTTATTCAAGAAACTTCTTTGTAAAGCAATATAATTTTAAAAAATGATAAACCAGAATGTTTCTTCTTAATCTTCTAAACAGAGCACACTTTTGGAATCCTTTAGGTGCCTACTGTTGTGTTCAGTTTTATTTCTTTAATTTTTCTATCATTATCACAGACTTTTTCTAAATAATTTATTTTTGTTTTTGAGAATATGCATAGAAGAGCATACAACAATTCAACAGTTTCTATATGTACAATTCAGTGACATTGATTACATTCTTTGAGTTGTACAACCATTCTTACCCTCCTTTTACTAGTTGTTCCTCCCCATTATCATAACTCACTGTCCCCTAAGTTTCCTATCTAATCTTTCGAATTGCTGTTGTGAATTTGATCCCGTATACACAGTTCTTAAAAGAGCACAACACTCAAGGCAGACACTTTTTACTAGTTAAGCTAAACTATTGTTCAGTTTTAAGAAGACTTCAGGTGATATGTTTAAGGTTTAAGGTTGAAAGATTATATCAGGGCAATAGTTTTGGGGGTTCATCTAGTCTCCATGTCTCCAGAAAATCTGGATTTCATGAGACTTTAAAATTCTGTTTTGCATTTTTCCTGCTTTTAATCAGCATTCTTCCATAGAATCGTTGATCAAAATGTTCAGTAATGATAGGCAGGCACCGTCCAGTTCTTTTGGTCTCCTGGCAAGGGAGGCAGTTGTTCATGGAGGCAATTAGCCACACATTCCATTTCCTCCTCCTGTTCCTAACTGTCCTTCTTTCTCTTTTGCTCCTGGTGAATAGAGATCAACTGTTGTACATTGGATGTCCTCTTGCAAGATTTAAACACCTCAGGCACTACACAATAAACTAAGGGGTAGAACAGAAGCACTAAACATGGTACTAGGCCAATTAACTGGGATGTCCCATCAAGCCATGACCCTAAACCTCCAAACCAAAGAACCAAATCCCGTAAGGTTTTTGGTTGTACATAAGCAGCCTCAGCAGTTACTCTTTTTTTTTTGTCATTTTGAATATATCTATTACACTTTTTTGTGTGCTTTAGGTGAAAGCATACAGCTCAAGTTAGTTTCTCATACAAAAACGCACACACACATTGTTATAGGACCCTTGGTGCTCTCCCTGTAATGTGACAGCACACTCCTCCTTTCCACTCTGTATTTCCTGTATCCGTTCAACCAGCTCCTGGCCCCCTCTGCCTTCTCATCTTGCCTCCAGACATGACCTGACCTGCCCGTCTAGTCTCTTGTATCTACCTGAACTAAGAAGCACACTCTTTATGAGTATCATTTTATGTCTTATAGTCCAGTCTAATATTTGTCTGAAGAGCTGGCTTTGGGAATGTTTTTAGTTTTGGGCTAACAGAGAGTTCGGGGGCCATGCCTTCTCGGGTCCTTCCAGTCTCAGTCAAACCATTAAGTCTGGTCTTTACTAGAATTTGAGTTCTGCACCCCACTTTTCTCCTGCACTGCCAGGGCCTCTCTATTGTGTTCCCTGTGAGGGAGGTCGTTGGTGGTAGTTGGGTACCATCTAGTTTTTCTGGTTCAGGCTGATGCAGTCTCTGGTTTATGTGGCTCCTTTTGTCTCTTGGGCTAATATTTTCCTTGTGTCTTTGGTGTTCTTCATTCTTTTTTGCTCCAGGTGGGTTGGGACCAACTGATGCATCTAAGATGGCTGCTCGCCAGCTTTTAAGACTGCAGACGCTACTCACCAAAGTGGGATGCAGAACATTTTCTCAATAAAGTTTGTTATGCCAATTGACCTAGATGTTCCCTGAAACCATGGTCCCCAGACCCCTGCCCCTGCTACACTGTCCCTCAAAGTGTTTGGTTGTATTTGGTAAACTTCTTAGCTTTTGATTTAGTCCAGTGGTATCACACAACTTTTGCCAATTCAACTTTTTATAGGTGAATAACTTACTGACAGCAATTATATTAATTGACTGTGCAACCCTACACTTAGTCAATGTGATTTTTCCATAACCATAAACTAAAACTCAGTACTCCATAAGCAGTGACCCCTCCTTGCCCCCTCCCTCCCACCTTTGGTAACCACTTTGGTCTCTATATATTTGCCAATTCTTGTCTTTTTATAGAAGTGAGATAATACACTATTTATTCTTTTACTTATTTATTTCACTCAGAATAGCTCCATCCATATTGTAGCATATACCAAAACTTCATTTCTCTTACTGGTTGAGTAGTATTCCATTGTATGTGTGTGTACCACATTTTCCTTATCCATTCATCTGTTGATGGGCATATAGATTATTTCCATCTTTTGGCTATAGTAAATAGTGCTGCAATGAACACTGGTGTACAAGTATCTGTTTGGGTCTCTGCATTAAAGTCTTTTGGGTATATACCTAGGATTGGAATTGCTGGGTTTTATGGTAGTTCTATTTTTAGTTTTTTGAGGAACTGCCACACTGTTTTCCAAGTGGCCATACCATTTTGCATTCCCACCAACAATCAATAAGGGTTCCAATTTCTCCACATCCTCACCAACATTTGTTGTTTTCTTTTTTTTTTAATTATTTATCTTAGTTATCCTGTTAAACCTGTTGCTGTCCAGTCAATTCTGACTCATAGCGACCCTATAGGACAGAGTAGAACTGCCCCTTAGAGGTTCCAAGGAGCAGCTGGTGGATTTGAACTGCTGACCTTTTGGTTAATAGCCAAGCTCTTAACTACTGTGCCACCAGGGCTCCTTCCTAGTGGGCATGAAATGGTATCTCATTGTGGTTATGATTTACATCTCTGATAGCTAATCACATTGAGCATCTTTTCATGTGTTTGGAGGCCATTTGAATGTCCTCTTTGGAGAAATGTCTATTCAAATCCTTTGACCATTTTATGATTGGGTTATTTGTCTTTTTGTAGTTTAGTGTCTAAGTTTTATATACAGTTTAGTTATTAGATTCTTATTGGATACATGATTTCCAAATATATTCTCCAAGTTGGTAGCTTGTCTTTCCACTTTTTTTGTAAAGTCTTTTGATAAACAGAAGTTTTTAATTTTTATGAGTTCCCATTTATTTATTTCGTCTTTTACTATTTGTACTTTTGTTATATTAATCTCTTGTTAAAAGCTAGGTCCAACAACATTGCCCCTGCATTTTTTTCTAAGAATTTTATGGTTTTAGTTTTCACATTTAGATCTTTAATTCATTTTGAATTTGTTTTTGTGTCTTGTGTGAGGCAAGAATCCTGTTTCTTTTTTTCCATGCATCACAGCTTTTTATATGTATTTTTTATTATATAGTGAATGTCTTATATCAAAGTGGAGAAGTTGCATCTTATAAAACATTTGTTTTTAATCTCTGCTTTGTGGATACTTTGTGTTCTTGAAAAGTTGTAAAAAGCTGTCCCTCCCTTTTATTCCTCCATCCAAGATATTATTAATGGTAATTCTTACTTTTAGGGACACCGAAATAATTTTTTCCTGTCTGCTCAAATCCTGCATCAAAAAAAATACTACAGTAGAGTCAATTTTGGGGGTGCCATAAAGAAAAAGGTTTAATTTATTGGTTGATTTTTTTTTATTTCAATGATGTTTTAAATGTTCAGTATAGGTTGCCTAGTTTCTTCAAGATCCCAGGGAGTAAAATGAAAGTCTTCATTAACCTAAGGGTGCAAGGGAGATAATAAAATAAAGATTTAAAAAGCTACAAAAAATATGAAGAAAAATAAAGAACATATGAAAGAGCAGAAACAATGAGTTAAAATAAATCAGATCAAAATGTTAGACTTTGGTTAAGAAAATCAACTGTACGAGTACAGAATTGGGGCTTTAATGGACTTTAATGAATTAGAGTTGGTTGGAACCCTGGTGGTGCAGTGGTTAAGAGCTCAGCTGCTAATCCAGAGGTCTGCAAATTCAAATCCAGCTGCACTTTGGAAACCCTATGGGGCAGTTCTGCTCTGTCCAGTAGGGTCGCTGTGAGTTGGATTCCATGGGTTTGGCTTTTTGTGGTACCGCTGTTTAGGTCCTCAGAGGCAGGAAAAGAAACAGATTTTTATAGAATACTCCTAATGTGCCAGGCGCTGTGGTAGATGCATTACATCTCTGATCTCATTTCATTTAAAAAAAAAAAACTTATCTTTTAAGATTTTCACAAATCCTGTCTATACATGAAGTTGCTGTTTACAGAAAACTACACTACAAATCATACTGAAGCTACAATGTTACTGAAAGAATTAAAGTAAGCCTTTCTGATTTTTACTTCATTTTCTTTCCCAGGACACATAGACAAAGATTGGAAACCATAAAATGCTTTCATTAAGTACAAACCATTTGCGTATGTAATAAGTCACTTCAATCAAACATTTAATTCTGTTACAGGCAGTACAAGGCTAAGTTGTGCATCTCATTACCAAGTATTTTGGGAAAAGGGAAAAGACATTTACATGAACCTGATTGTATGCCTCCTGGATGGATCAGTGATGTTGTTACTTCAACTCCTTTTGTGTAAAATTATCATAATCAGTTAAATTACAAATGATAAAATGTTTCATTAAAGGTGACTAGACTGATTAAAGAAACCCTGGTGGCGTAGTGCTTAAGAGCTACGACGGGTAACCAAAAGGTCAGCAGTTCGAATGCATCCAGTGCTCCTTGGAAACCGTATGGAGCAGTTCTACTCTGCCTATAGGGTAGTCAGAATCGACGCCATGGCAACTTTTTTTTAAAATACCAATTAAAACATATTTCCAGCCATTGCTCTGAAGATAGTGTATAATAGAGGGATAGTGCTTAGATGAGACTAAAGGTATTATGACTTAAAAGCTTTTCAAGAATTCAAATTTTCGCCTTTTGGTCTCTGCAGCGGCGGCACAAGCAGCGGCGCCCACCCTCCCGGCCCTCGTGCATCCCCGCTGGCTCTCTGCCCGCTCCGCAGCACGCTCCGCCATCATGACGGAACAGGCCATCTCCCTCGCCAAGGTCTTACTGGTGAGCGGCATCACAGCCGCCATCTCCAAGACTACCATGGCCCCAATCGAGCGGGTCAAGCTGTTGCTGCAGGTGCAGCACACCAGCAAGCAGATGGCGGCAGACAAGCCGTACAAGGACATCGTGGACTGCACCATGTGCATCCCCAAGGAGGAAGGTGTGCTGTCCTTCCGGCGGGGCAACCTGGCCAACGTCATCCGCTACTTCCTCATCCAGGCCCTCAACTTCACCTTCAAGGACAAGTACAAGCAGGTCTTCTCGGGCAGTGTGGACAAGCACACGCCGTTCTAGCGGTACTTTGCTGGCAAACTGGCCTCTGGAGCGGTGGCCGGCGCCGCCTCCCTCTGCTTAGTCTACCCGCTGGATTTTGCCAGAACACGCCTGGCAGCCGACATCAACAAGTCCAGCACCGAACGGGAATTCAAGGGCCCGGGAAACTGTTCGGTGAAGGTCACCAAGTCGGACGGCATCCGTGGCCAGTAAAGGGCTTCAACGTGTCCATGTAGAGAGGATTATCATCTACCAGGCAGCCTACTTCGGCGTCTACGACATGGCCAAAGGCATGCTCCCCGACCCCAAGGACACACACATCTTGGTCAGCTGGATGATCACCCAGACCGTGACAGCCGTGGCCGGCGTCGTCTCCTACCCCTTCAACACTGTGCGGTGACGCACGATAATGCAGTCGGGGCGCAAAAGAGCCAACATCATGTACACTGGGACCATGTACTGCTGACGGAAGATCTTCAAGGACGAGGGCTACAAGGCCTTCTTCACGGGCTGGTCCAACGTGCTGAGGGGCATGTGCGGGGCATTCGTACTGGTCCTCTACAAGGAGCTCAAAAAGGTCATCTAGCTGGCGCCGCTGCCTGGACATAAGAGGGGCCAGAGAACCACGTAGAACCCACACCCAGCCAATACGGACCACTTACCTTCGGGAAACTCCCCTTGTCCCTGTCTAGTCTAGATCACATCCTTAGAGAGCTAGGGAATGTGCCATAAGGGACTCAATGTAACCACGTCTGACCATTGGCACCACTGATTCACGTATTATCTTGGGGTAGGGGGATCATGACCAATATCGTGGGTCCACAGTGGGGTACCCGAAGACCCCAAATCCAGACTAGCCTGTCACCCTTCTTCCCCTGTCATGTCGAGCATTTATTTACAGAATCATGTCTCCCATATATACGTCAGCACTAGCTCCTCTTTTACACAGCTGGAACCCTGCGATGACGTTTTACGCTGGGCATTCTACTGCAGTGCAATAAAAACAGGACTCTATTAAAAAAAATTCAAGTTTTCAATAAGCTTTGAATTGTACTACCTTCAGTTCTCCTTATCTAATTTTTGCTTACAGCAAACACTACAGATTATAACATTGTTCATAACTGTCAGATATATCATTTAAAAACAAATGCATTAAAAAAGTATTCGTTAAGCACTTACTATGTGCGGGTCAGGAGCCCTGGTGATGCAGTGGTTATGTGCTTCGCTGCTAACCAAAAAGTCAGTGGTTGAAACCCACTGGGGAGAGAGATGTGTCAGTCTGCTCCTGAAAAGATTTACGGCCTTAGAAACCATGTAGGACAGTTCTACTTCTTCCTGTAGGGTCGCTATGAGTTGGAATGGACTCGACAGCAATGGGTTTGGTTTTGGTTATGTGCAAGGCCTGCTGTTCACAGATAACACTTGACTGCTCTGCTTTCTGCCCTCATAGAGCTTACAATCTAGTGGGAACATACAAACAAGTACTCAAATGTATTTTTACAAACTGTGATAAAGTGCAGTGAAGAACAGGATGATGCAAGAGGGAATAGCAGCAAGAGGTGGGGACCTATTTTAGATTGCACGGTCAGGGAGAGCTTCTTTGCAGAAGTGACATTTAAGCTGAGGCTTGAAAGACAAGGAGTCAACCAGGAGAAGACTGAAGGAGTAGGCTTTCAAGCAAAGCAAATTGTATATCGTGGGCAGGTCATCAGGTAAAGTGTTTCACTTGTTTGAACACAGAAATGGAAAACAGCAGTGTATGTAGACCATGATAAGCAAAGGGAGCAATGAAATTAGAGAACTTGACAAGTGATACAAGTCATGGGAATGATTTTTATTTTTATTCTTCAACAATTAAGAAAATGGCAAAAGTATTTTTACTTGTTTTTAAAGTTGTGATTTCTAAATTAGAACACACATACAATGCACCTGGGAAGAATTAAGCTAAGTACAAAAATTTATGATTCATGAAAAAATTCATTTGTAGACTTAATACAATGTGCATAGATTTTTAAAAGATAGTACAATGAAAAACAAGTTCTCTACCATATCCCTCTCCATTCCTGATTCTCACCCCTGAAAGGCAATGACTTTGAACAATTTTAGCTGTTCCCTATGGTATTTGCCACCATGTTTTTATATAATGTGCTTATATTGCTATGCCTTGATATTATCTATTAACTTTCTATTATAAAAGGTGAAAATTTAGCTCTCTTATGAACACATAAGATGAATACGATGAATAAGGAAGGCTGAAGAAGAACGGACACCTTTGAATCGTGGTGTTGGTGAAGAATACTGAATACACCACGGACTGCCAAAAGAACGAACCAATCTGTCTTGGAGGAAGTACAACCAGAATGCTCCTTAGAAGGATGGATGGCAAGACTATGTCTCACATACTTTGGACATGTTATCAAGAGGGATCAGTCCCTGGAGAAGGACATCATACTTGGTAAAGTTGAGGGTCAGCGAAAAAGAGGAAGACCCTCAATAAGATGGATTGACACAGTGGCTGCAACAATGAGCTCAAGTGTAACAACAACACTGAGGATGGTGGAGGACCAGGCAGTGTTTCGTTCTGTTGTGCATAGGGTTGCTATGAGTCGGAACTGACTAGATGGCACCTAACAACAACAACATACACACAGTTTTTCTCTTCCCCAAGTATTTACATCACAGTTTTCATGAAATTAATATTTACTAATCATATTAATCATATCACCGTTGTTGTTAGTTGCCCTTGAGATGGCCCCAATTCATGGCGGCCTTAGGTATAAAGAAACAAAACATTGCCCCGGCCTCTGCCATCTTCATGATCATTGGTATGTTTGAGTCCATCATATGACTATGTAAACATTGTACAATCCTATTACTCCGCAACATGTTTTCTCTTTTTCAGATGGGCAATTGAGAGCTTGACATAACTAACGCCATGACTAACCTATAAATTTCTTTCTGCCTGCCTTCTCCTTTCTGCATACTTTTGTTAATGACTTTGTTTTGTTCTGTCTGGCCGCCTGGCCACCTGTGACTTATGACACCCCCACATGAAGATTAGAGTCCAGATATCTGGCATGTATATCTTTAGCCTGATAAGGAGATGTTCTGCATGTATCTCTTTAGTCTGATAATGAGTCTCTTGTAATTATTTTGTAATAAATAACTCATCCAGCCATGCCTTCTGCAGGCTACATGCCAAAAAGACACTTCTAACCCTTGCAACAGCCATATATAAGCTCTAATGTAAAATTATCTTTAGGGACTCCATAAAGACAGTCTGCGTTGCTGCCCGACTTCCCACTGGTGTCACCTTCTAAATAAACTTTATCTCTCTTTCTGACTTGGAGTAAGTTTCGTTGGCTTGACTGCTCTAGGGCACAGACCCTAATTGGGCAACAGTTGTTCACAGTTTAACCATGTATTGAGTATATTATTACCATTACTCCTTTTCTATGAAAGTATTGTTTTCACACATTTTATATAATTTTCATTTGCTTAGGTTTATTTTAATGAGTCTGTCACTAACTCATCCCTAAATAGGTCTCCCCGAGACACCTATAGATTTCCCCTCTGTATGTTCAAACACATTAGGTTATTTATAACTTTCATTTTTTTAATTGAAGATATCTGAGATGGGTTGCTTTTTGTCCTTCTGCTCATATCTGAATGGCTTTAGTCCCTCTGAATAGCTGTCCTCCTGGGATGTCCCTTTTCCTAAAAAAATTTCCTTTGCCTGTCTTTTGTCTAAGGTCCCATTTCCTTGACTGTCTGCTTCCCTCCCCCCACAAGTCTGTCAGTTTGTTGTACTGTGGGGGCTTGCGTGTTGCTGTGATGCTGGAAGCTATGCCACCAGTATTGAAATACCAGCAGGGTCACCCAGGATCACTTAAGGAATTGGTGAAAAACTAGGCTCCAGGAATTGACAGAATACCAATTGAGATGTTTCAACAAATGTATGCAGCACTGGAAGTGCTTACTTGTCTATGCCAAGAAATCTGGAAGATGGCTACCTAGCCAACCAACTGGAAGAGATCCATATTTATGCCTATTCCCAAGAAAGGTGATCCAACCGAATGGGGAAATTTTCAAACAATATCATTGATATCACATGCAAGTAAAATTTTGCTGAAGATCATTCAAAAGCAGTTGTAGCAGTGCATTGACAGGGAATGCCAGAAGTTCAGGTTGGATTCAGAAGAGGACGTGGAACCAGGGATATCAACGCTGATGTCAGGTGGATCCTGGCTGAAAGCAGAGAATACCAGAAAGATGTTTATCTGTGTTTTATTGACTATGCAAAGGCATTCGACTGTGTGGATCATAACAAATTGTGGATAACATTGCAAAGAATGAGAATTCCAGAACACTTAATTGTGCTCATGAGGAACCTGTGCATAGAATGAGAGGCAGTCGTTCCAACAGAACAAGGGGATACTACATGGTTTAAAGTCAGGGAAGGTGTGCGTCAGGGTTGTATCCTTTTACCATACTTAGTCAATGTGTATACTGAGCAAATAATCCGAGAAGCTGGACTACATGAAGAAAAACAGCGTCAGTATTGGAGGAAGACTCATTAATGACCTGTGTCATGCAGATGGCACAACCTTGCTTGCTGAAAGTGAAGAGAATTTGAAGCACTTACAGATGAAGATCAAAGACCACAGCCTTCAGTATGGGTTAGACCTCAATATAAAGAAAACAAAAATCCTCACAACTGGACCAATAAGCAATCCATGATAAAGAGAGAAAATTTTGAGGTTGTCAAGGATTTCATTTTACTTGGATTCATAATCAACACCCATGGGAGCAGCAGTCAAGAAATCAATTTGCACTGGGCAAATCTGCTGCCAAAGACCTCTTAAAAGTGTTAAAAAAGCAAAGATTTCACCTTGAAGACTAAGATGTGCCTGACCCAAGCCATGGTGTTTTCAACAGCCTCATAGGCATGCGAAATGCGGACAATGAAAATGGAAGACGGAATAATTGATGCCTATGAATTGTGGTGTTGGCGAAGAATATTGAATATACCATGGACTGCCAGAAGAATGAACAAATCTGTCTTGGAAGAAATACAACCAGAATGCTCATTAGAAGCAAGGATGGTGAGACTATGTCTCACATACTTTGGACATGTTATCAGGAGGGGCCAGTCCCTGGAGAAGGACATCAAGCTTGGTAAAGTAGAGGGTCAGAGAAAGAGAGGAAGGCCCTCAAGGAGTTGGACTGACACAGTGGCTGCACCAATGGGCTCAAACATAACAATGATTATAAGGATGACGCGGGACGTGGCAGTGTTTCATTCTGTTGTGCATAGGGTCACTATGAGTCGGAACCGACTCGATGGCACCTAACAACAACAACAGAGGGTTAATGCTTATTTGACAAATGAATCGAATGTTAAAAAGGAAGAACAAATCAGTAAGGAGGAGAGGGGAAATAGTGGCACTAATGTATCCTAATGTTCTCACTTTCTTTGTCTCCCCTACCCCTTGCCTCCTCAAATACTGCTCTAGACTTATTTATATTCGTAATATAATTTTGAACACTATCCGTGCTTCTTCTTGTCCTGTCAGTATGTTAATATTAAATAGCTTATGTCAGGTACTTGAATTTGAAGGTTAATGATTTGGAACCTCAAGAAAGCGTTTTGATTTAGCATTTGTAACAAATTTTCAAATCACAATAGCCCACTTCTTTTGCAAAATACACCATCAGATGCTTCGTAAGAGAAAAGATGGGATAAAAGGAGGAGAAAGAGAAACCTGCCAAAGCATTACTCTAATTTTAAAACCTGTTTTTTATGCCTGGTGTTTCCAAGCTACTAAACATTTACAAAACTCCTAGATAATATCAGCCTGTGATGATTTTGTACATATTCAAGTTATATAAATTAGTGTAAATGCATAGGTTTGGAACATGTATCAAATTGGTCTAGGATTAAAGAAAATAACATGGAGAGGAAATGAGAATTCCAATAAGATTTCACCATAATTAATTACCCAAAAGACTAGTAAAATATACCCAACCTGTAGGATATTTAAGCCTGAAAGCTTGCATTTATTCTTTTTTATTGTAAAAGAACAAAGTAGATTTCTATCTACTGAATACCTGCTCTGTGCAAAGCATTGTGATACGCATTATGGGGAGGGGATATAAAAATGTCTCAGGCGTTGTTTGTTTTATCAAGAAGCTCATAATCTATTATGGAAGATATGACATATGCAAAATAACTACCACATGCTATGTGGTATTATGCGATGTGACTCCAATACTCCCCAGCATGTTTTCTCCTTTTTCAAAATGGGCAACTGAGAGCTTGACATAACTAAGGCCATGATAAACCTATAAGTTGTTCTTTCCCTGCCTGCTTCCTTCACATACCTCTGTTAATGACTTTGTTTTATCCAAACGTCAATGACTTTGTTCTTTGTTTTAAACTGATACAAATTACCTTTTCTTATGTCTGACCACGTGTGGCATAAAACCCCCACAGGAAAATTGGGGCCCAGGTATCTTATATCTTTAGCCTAATAAAGAGATGTCTCACAGGTATCTTTTGTCACTATCCTGTAACGAATAACTCTTCTTGAGCGTACCTCTGACCAAGTAACTACGGAAGACACTTCTAACCCTTGTAAATGTCTATATAAGCTCTAATGTAAAATTGCTCTTTGGGACTCCATAGAGACAGCCTGTGTTGCTGCTGGGTCCCTGGGGATGGATAGATACATCCCCTTCATAAACTCTCTCACTCTTTCTGACTTAGAGCATGTTTCATTGGCTGGACTGCTCCAGGGCACGGACCCTAATCGAGTAACATGCAACAAATACCACATGAATGGCACAAAGTATTTTGATTTTTCCATTCCATTATGGCGATTTGCCATATAAATAGAATGAATTATGTAACACTATGTAACATTCCAAATTATGTAACATTCCAAATATATGTTTCATTGTACCCTATTCAGACATGCTAATCTACAGTAGCTAAGACGTTAAAACCAGTTCAGGTATGGCAAGTCTAGAAAAGGGCTACCAGCTATGCCACACTAGGGAGAAAACTACAGGTTTCAATGAGATATTGTTTAATAATTAAACGTTTACTAGATCCCTTTCAGCCAAGTGTGTTAGATATGTATCTCATTTAATTTTCACAATAACTCTTAGAGGTTAGCATTATTATTATCCCCATTTGACAGAGGAGGAAACTTAAGCTTGGACAAAGTAAAAGTAAGTTGCCCAAAGTTACACAGCTGGTAAATGATGGAGTCAGGCATTGAACTCAGTCTGTTTAACCTTTTGTTTGCCATCTTAACATTTGGCTCTACTATTTTATTGTGGAATATGTTGTTGTTGTTAGCTGCAATCAGGTCAGCCCCCAACTCATGGGGACTCCATGCACAACGAGATCAGACTGTTGTGATCCATAGGGTTTTCACTGCCTGATTTTCAGAAGTAGGTTACCAGGCCTTTCTTCCTAGTCTGTCTTAGTCTGGTCACTCTGCTGAAATCTGTTCAGCATCACAGCAACACAAAAGCATCATGCAAGCCTCCACTGACAGATGAGTGGTGGCTGCGTTTGAGGTGCATTGTCTGAGAATCAAACTCTGGTCTCCAGGATAACCCATTGCCGTCAAGTCGATTCTGACTAATAGCGACCCTGTAGGACAGAGTAGAACTCTCTCATAGAGTTTCCAAGGAGCACCTGGTGTATTCTAACTGCCGACCTTTTGGTTAGCAGCCTTAGCACTTGAAGCCACCAGGGTTTCCAGTCTGCAGGATGGAAGGTTAAGAATTCTACCACTGGACCGCCACTGCCCTCTTGTGGAACATGCTAGTATGGATATCTCGGAGGCATTTAGGTACCTGAGTTTGTAGTTCAAGAGAAAGTGTTAGGTTAGAGATACAGATTTCAGAGTTATCAGCCATGTGTTACATATCCTTAAACATAAAGAGACCTCAATAAGAAGATACCGAAAGTCTTTCTTGTCAACTGGATTACATAAACTCTTAGGGATATAGATGAAGGAAGTGAAATACATCCTTATGGGATTTAAAAATTTAATTTAGTAATATAAGTATTTAAAGCTACATTATATAAATATATTAATTTAGCTATATTGCTTTTGCCCCTAATATTTCATGAAATGATTTTAGTTCTTCACATGCATTTTCAACATCAGTATCTTTGTCATCACTAGAGCCTATTTTTGTCATCTAACAGCTTTCCAGAGCTCATTGTCCTCACTTCTGAGTTGTTTGAAATACTGAACTATTTGCATCATTTCACTGTTAAAGAAATTTTGTCCCCATTCACAAATACCTGTTCACGTAACATTAAGTTTGCAGTTGTGATATCATACCCCTAGGAATAATCACTACATTTGTATTAAATTGGTATTTTTAATGTATGCATGCATATTTGCTTGCTTTTTTAAAAAATTTATTTTTAACTAGCTTTGGTGTAAGTTGTTTCATGCACACATGGTAGTGTTAATCGAAACCTTGGGAGTGGAAAAGTAGATACCAAAAAACAAAACAAACCCAATTATGGCTCATGGTGAACCCATGTGTTTCAGAGTAGCGCTGTGCTCGATACTGTTTTCAATCAGATTGGCACGGTGACTACATAAAGGCCAAGTTCATACTTTTCTAAAAGAAGTCTCTCCCTCTCATATTTAACCGAGATGCTTTAAAACATTCGATAGGTGTTTTCATCACTACAGCGACCCAGTGCCATCCTTACAGTATCATTCCTTCCACTTTTTTTCTCACAGCTGAGGAATAAGCCTCAGAAACTAATTCATGAAGGAGAAATAACTCAAAAATGGCAGAGATAGGATTTGAATCCAAATATAACTCCAAAGCCCATTTTTTTTAAACCTGTTTCCTCTTATGATAAACAAATAATATATAGTTGTGAGATGGCTGGATAACGACCATGAGCAAGGTGTGGAATCACCTTTCAGAAAGCCATTTGGCCTTTAGTCTTGGTTCCTGAGAGCTTGACCAGCATTGAGGGTAATGAACAAGGGGCTCACCAGCCCAAGAAGGACCACCTGGGGGCTCAATGCTAACTAAGCTTCACATGGCATTATGTAACCTATCATGGCCACGTGGTAGGCCAATAAAGACTTTTGAATAGAAGGCTTAGGGAGCTTTCTGGTCGGTAAGAGCAAATATCTGCCCTCTGGAGGGTAGCATGTCCCCTTGGATTATGGAAGCGCTATGCTGTGACCCCCTCAGGATCTCACCCTATGTGTCTCACCATTTGTGTTCTTTTTTGTTATATTAAAACTATTATAACAAGTAAGAGATACTTTCTTTGAATTCTATGAGTTGCTGTAGTGAATTATAGGATCTAAAGGATTAGAAGGGGCTGACGGGCCTGAAGTGGAGGGAGTCTTGCAGCTGGTACTCTGAGGAAGTAGCAAAAACCCCAAATTTGGGGCCGGCTGATCCGAAGTGGAGGGAGTCGTGTTGGACTCCCGAGCCTGCAGCTGGTGCCCACTGACCTAGCCCCGAGTAGCTAGGGATGAGAAGGACTGCATTGGGTAGCTGGGGCCTGAACTAAACAAGGAAGGGAAGCTGAGATTTCCATAGGATGCATCTGGCACGTGGAGTGAGATTTGTTATCCATACACAATTTGGCATCAGAGGTGGGTGATCTTAGTCTCCCTGGACTGGTCTACACAATTGGTATAGTCAGCAGGATTCGCTATAGTGGACCCTGACAGTGCACCATGGGACAGAGTTCAGTGCACTGGCCTATGTGTAAAATAGAACAAGTGACTATTTCACAGTGCACTATTTTAATCAGTAATAATGCCTTGTAATGGAGAGATGTCATATTTCAGTATGTGGGAGATTACTTTTAGAGAATTCCATTAGAAAAAGGAAGGAAAGAAAACTGGAAAAGTTGGGTGGCGATATCTGAATCAACAATCATTCTGTATGAGAGTAGAGATTGAGCCATTTACAATTCTGGCACGTCAAAAACAACAACAACAAACCCACTGCCGTCAAGTCAATTCCGACTCATAGTGACCCTATACGACAGAGTAGAACTCCCCGACAGAGTTTCCAAGGAGTGCCTGGTGGATTCGAACTGCCGACCTCTTGGTTAGCAGCCTTAGCACTTAACCAGTATGCCACCAGGGTTTCCTTCTGGCATGTACTTGACCCTAAATCCCATGGTAAGGCTATGAAGTAAAGGTGGATATGACACCAGAAGTCATTTTAACATTTAAAACAGAATCCATGCTATGGTGTAGGTCTTACTTCCAGACTTAAAAAAAAAATTGTTATAAATATATATATATAATATATATATAACACATTTGCCAATTTAGTGTTTTTCACATGTGCAATTAGTGACATCAATTACGTTAGTCATGTTGTGCAACCATCACCAATATCTGTTGCCAAATTTTCTATTATCATGAACAGAAACTCAATGCTTCTTAAACAGTGGTTCCCCCTTTTCTCTCCTTCCCATCCCTTGTAACCACTAATAAACTTTGCTCTCTATACATTTGCCTATTATAGATATTCCATATGAGTAAAATCATACAGCATTTGTCCTTTTGTGGTTGACTTACTTCATTCAGCATAATGTTTTCAAGGTTCATCCATTCGTAGCATTTATCAGGACTTCGTTTCTCTTTAAGGCTGAGTAATATTCCATTGTTTACCCACTCATTTGTTGGTGAGCACTTAGATTGTATTCACCTGTTGGCAATTGTGAATAGTGCTGCAATGAACATTGGTGTACGAGTGCCTGAGTCACTGCTTTCAAGTCTCTTGGGCATATACCTAGGAGTGGAATTGCTCGATCATATTGTAGTTCTATGTTTAACTTTTTGAGGAATTGCCAAACTGTTTTCCACAGTGGCTGTACCACTTTGCATTCCCACCAGAAATGGATAAGGATTCTAATGCCATCCTAAACCACCAAACCCGTTGTCATCGAGTTGATTCTGACTCACAGCAACCCTATAGGACAGAGTAGAACTGCCCCATATGGTTTCCAAGGAGTGGCTAGTGGATTCCAACTGCTGACCTTTTGGTTAGCAGCCATAGCTCTTACCCACTGCACCACCAGGGCTCCAGTGCCATCCTAGTGAGAGTGAAATGGCATCTCATTGTGGTTTTGATATGCATCACCCTAAGGGCTAATGGGAGCAGTTCGAATCTAACAGCTGCTCCTTGGAAACCCTGTGGGGCAGTTCTTCCCCTGTAGGGTTACTATGAGTCGGAATCGGCCAGACAGTAATGGGTTTGATTTTTTTGCGGGGGGGGTTAATGGCTAAAGGGAGCCGTGGTGGCACAGTAGTGAAAAGCTCGGCTGGTAACCAAGAGGTCAGCAGTTCGAATCCACCAGCCACTCCTTGGAAACCCTATGGGGCAGTTCTACTCTGTCCTGTAGGGTCACTATGAGTCGGAATTGACTGCTGGCAACAAGTTTAGGTTTTTTTTTTTTTTTTTGAATGGCTAATGAGGCTCCTAACCGAAAGCTTGGCAGTTTTAACCCACCAGCTGCTCCACAGGAGAAAGATGTGGCAGTCTGCTTCCGCAAAGATTACAGCCTTGGAAACCCTATGGGGCAGTTTTATATGGTCGCCAAGAGTTGGAATCTATTTGATGGCAACTTTTTTTTTTAATGGCTAAATATGTTGGGCATCTTTTCGTGTTCTTGTTGGCCATTTGTATTTCTTCTTTGGTGAAATGTTTATTCAAATCCTTTGCCTGTTTTTTGATGGGGTCGTTTGTCTTTCTGTTAAGTTGTGGGAACTCTTGATATATTCTAGATGTTAAACCCTCATTCTCTCCTAAACTTTTTATTATTAACAGAACAAAGTCTTGTTCAGTGAAAATTTGCTAAGAAAAAGTCACATATTTTATCTTTTAAATCTGAAGGTTTAGTATACTTGATTTCCATATTTCAATTACAAGAAACAGACACTCATTGAGTACAAATCATAAGACGAACTTAATAAAAGTTTAAAAAGTATATGCTTTCTAAAAGTGGCAGCATTTACTTACCTAATACTGATGTTATTAGCTTTTAGTGGGAGAAAATCCGCCAGATGGCAGCCTCATCTACACGTGACAGATGATGTGCAGTCCTCTGCAACCCATTACAGACCCCGGGGGCCAAATGCTCCTGCCTAGAAGCTGATTTCTATAGTGATCCCAGTAAATGCATACTAAGTAGTCACTTGGAAGTGATTGTTGGAGGGTGGGCGATGTGCACAGGGGAGACTGTATTTAGAAACAAGTGTGAAAAATTTTAGGAACATTCTTTTTTTTTATTAATATTGAAAGGAAAAATAATAGTATTTGTTTCCATTTTGCCCTCGAAACATATTTCTGATTTGAAGGTAAAGGGAGCCACATTCATTTCTCCAGGGTATGATGCTACACAGTATTATTTCTTCACGGAACACAAGTTGTTCTAGTTGAATTCCTTGTACTTAATAGCAGTCTGGTAGCTAGCTGGCTTATTGCTTAAAATGCAAACTTTCTTCCTTATTTCTAAAGCTGATAATATGCAGAGAGTACTGCTGGGGATATTTTACATGTCCCTATTGTTTTCTGTTTATAAACAGCCTGCCCTGAGGTACTAATTAGGTGGAAGATATTGCATATACTTAGTAAATGCTGTTGTGTTTTTCCATACAAATAAATCTGTGGTCAAGGTGAAAGTCGTTGATGGTTGGTTACGTGAGCTGCAAATTTCTGAAAGTATGCATTATAATAAATGTTCTGGGAAAGGAAAAAAATGAACTTGTTGAAATTTTCATTCCTGAATTGCTAGAATTCTAATTGCACCTGATATTTCATTAATAAATCTGTTTCCAAAGTGGGATGTTTCACCTAGTAAAGTACAGCAGTTTGACATCTTTTCAAGTTAAATATCTGTAATACCTAACAGATTGCCTGTTTTTTTATGACTGTAATTGACTTTTTTTTGTATCTGTATGTTTTCCAAAATGCATGTGATAACTTGAAAAATGTGTTTGTTTGGTTTTTTTTTTTGTTCCCTCGGACTCCTGGGTATTTTTTTTTAAGTAACTTTATTGAGGCATGTTTTACATATTATATAATTCACCAATTTCAAGTATACAATTCATTGATTTTTGGCAAATTTAAGTCTTGGGTATTTTTTAAATGGTATAGCTGTACTGTTCCTCATCACATGACAAGCACTCTACAATCTGGCAGCTCATCTACTTTTGGTTCCTAACATGCTTGCTTTTAGATATTCTTTACATAAATGAAGGCCAGAAAATCTGACTCTTGCGTATCTGCAATTTTGATAGTGTCAGCATCTCAGTGCCCTATCTTCTAGATTGGGGGACACACATCACATTACGAGTTAGAATTTAGTCTTCGTTTTTGGGAAATACTATCAAATCTAAATCTCAGTACTACCTGGACTATTAAGTTAATTTAGCACATGTACAGTACTGACATTACATTAAGCATTTTGAAACACATAAAAGACTGTTCTTGCTCTCGAAGAATTTACAAAGTAATTGAAAAATTGATCTAGTTATAAAGATGCATGTAGAAAGGTCATTAGACTCCATTCACATCTTCCTTTATCCATTTCTTTCCTAAGTTCTCTTTTCTATTCCCCAGACATACTGCCTTCTGTTCTCTTGTTCTGCCACCTAGGCTTCCCCCCATGGCCACAAGTTCAAATCACATCAGCAGAGTGTACATCAAAACTGATGCAAGAAGGGGCATATGTTTGGGCCAAAGGCTATATGGTAAAACAGAAAAATCTCCTGGTCAGTGTTACTATTGGTTCTTGCGCTGATGGTGGTCAAGGATTGAAGTCTCCCTCAGATGAAACAGTTTCTTGGAGCTTGATGAAGGAAATCTTTCTGTATTTGGGTGAATAGATTCCTTGTATTTAATATCAGTCTGGTAGTTGAAGGAGTTTATACCTATGTGCATGTTAAGTAAAAAGATGAAAAAAAATGTCAAACACACCCATTTTAGCACTCTGGAAATTGATCCAATGATATAATAAACTGAGAAATTCTGAGCTGTGGGTAAGAACCAAGCAAATCTGTGTGTCCTTGCCTGGAGCTGCCCAAACTGCCAACCCACCTCTGCAGCTCTTTTGGCACAGTCGTTTCACCAGGGCAAGGTGGGCCTGTATAAACCCTCAACTTGCTGCTGCTGCTGAAAGGAACTCATTTGATTTGCAGCATTGTCAGTTAATGTGACAATCTCCACAGCAAGCAAACACGTAGGTCTTCTAGCCTGGGGTTGCAGAATTGTTTGGGGCAGGCAATGGACTAGCAGACTAGCTGAGGATATAACACAGAATTCCAGGAAGTGAGACAGCTGTAAAGGACTTGATAAATACATGTCCCGGGTTGGCCTGAGGCTATGCAAGTGCATAGCGGAGACCAAAGTGGGCCCATGTTACCCACACATCCCTTGCCTACAGTGTGTGTGTGTGTGCACACAGGAGATTCAAGAGAGCCCAGAAAATAAAACCTGGAGAAGATTTAAAAGCAGTCAGAAGTTTTAATGTGTCTCACAATCCACACACAGATCCATCAGCAGATAATAGAGGCATACTGGCTGCAGATGTTGGAGCACAATCTTGGAGCAACCTTTGCCTAAACACTAAGCTATGTAGATACAAGAGAAGCCCTAGGAAACTAACCTTAAAAAACAAAAGCAAGGACCATAACTACCACAGCCTCTGCTAGAGTCCAGCATAATTAGATGGTGCCTGGTTACCACCACTAAATGCTCTGACAGGGATCACAATAGAGGGTCCTGGACAGAGCAGGAGAAAAATGTAGAACAAAATTCAAACTCACAAAAAAAGACCAGACGTACTGGTCTGACAGAGACTGGAGAAACCCCAAGAGTACGGCTGCTGGACACCCTTTTAACTCTGTACTGAAGTCACTCCTGAGGTTCACCCTTCAGCCAAAGATTAGACAGGCCTATAAAACAAACAATGACATATGTAGTTCAACAATGTATAGGAGATTAAATGGGCACACCAGCCCAGGAGCAAGGACTAGAAGGCAGGAGGGGACAAGAAACCTGGACAAATGGAAATGGGGAACCCAAGGTCGAGAAGGGAGAGTGTTGACACGTCCTGGGGTTGGCAAACAATGTCACAAAACAATATGTACATTAGTTGTTTAGTGAGAAACTAATTTGCTCAGTAAACAGTCACCTAAAGCATACACACACACACACACACACACACAAAAGCAAGAGAAAAAAATCTGAACGGAGGTATCAGCAGCTGCACATTGCAGTGGAGACCAAAACCAAACCAAAACAAACCCAGTGCCACTGAGTCGATTCTGACTCATAGTGACCCTATAGGAGAGACGAGAACTGCCCTGTAGAGTTTCCAAGGAGTGCCTAGCACATTCAAACTGCCAACCCTTTGGTTAGCCCCCTTAGCAATTAACCACTACTCCATCAGGATTTCCACAGTGGAGACAGACACCATAAATTTAGTCTAGGCAAGAGAGTAAACCAACCAACAAAAAACAGCAACTTTTAGGAGGCAAAATCAGAATCCAGAGTTGCTATAACACATTATCTAGAATGCCTAGTATTGAACATAATTATATGATAAGTAAATGAACACTAAAAAAATTGACAACTTGAAGGGGGAAGGCCTTGCATTCGTTGTCAAAAAGAACATTTCAAGATTTGTCCCAAAGTACAATGCTGTCAGCGATAGGATAATATCCATACGCCCGCAAGAAAGACCAGTTAATATGACTATTAGGCCAAAGATGAAGAAATTGAAGATTTTTACCAACTTCTGCAGTCTGAAATTGATCAAACATGCAATCAGGATGCATTGATAATTACTGGTGATTGGAACGTGAAAGTTGGAAACAAAGAATAAGGATTCATAATTGGAAAATATGGCCTTGGTGATAGAAACGATGCTGGAGATCCCATGATAGAATTTTGCAAGACCAACGACTTCTTCATTGCAAATACCTTTTTTCAACAACATAAAGGACGACTATACACATGGACCTCGCCAGATGGAACACACAGGAATCAAATCGACTACATCTGTAGAAAGAGACGATGGAAAAGCTCAATATCATCAGTCAGAACAAGATCAGGGGCTGACTGTGGAACAGACCATCGATTGCTCATATGCAAGTTCAAGTTGAAACTGAAGAAAATTAAAACAAGTCCATGAGAGCAAAAGTATGAGCTTGAGTATGTCCCACCTGAGTTTAGAGACCATTGCAAGAATAGATTTGACTCATTGAACAGTAGTGACCCAAGACCAGACGAGTTGTGGAATGACATCAGAGACATCATACATGAAGAAAACAAGAGGTCATTAGAAAGACAGGAAAGAAAGAAAAGACCAAAATGGATGTCAGAAGAGACTCTGAAACTTGCTCTTGAATATCGAGTAGCTAAAGAAAATGGGAGAAATGATAAAGTAAAAGAGCTGAACAGAAGATTTCAAAAGGCAGCTCAAGAAGACAAAGTAAAGTATTATAATGACAATATGCAAAGAGCTGGAGTTAGAAAACCAAAAGAGAAGAACATGCTCAGCGTTTCTTAAGCTGAAAGAACTGAAGAAAAAATTCCAACCTCGAATTGCAATATTGAAGTATTCTGTGGGGAAAATATTAAATGACACAGGAAGCATTAAAAGAAGATGGAAGGAATACACCGAGTCACTGCACCAAAAAGGACTGGTTGGTGTTCAACCATCTCAGGAGGTAGCATATGATCAGGAACTGATGGTACTGAAAGAAGAAGTCCAACCTACCCTGAAGTTATTGGCGAAAAACAAGGCTCCGGGAATTGACGGAATACCAATTGAGATGTTTCAACAAGTAGATGCAGGGCTGGAAGTGCTCACTGGTCTATGCCAAGAAGTATGGAAGACAGTTTCCTGGCCAACTGACTGGAAGAGATCCATATTTATGCCTATTCCCAAAACAGGTGATCCAACTGAATGCAGAAATTATAGAACAATATCGTTTTTTTTTTTTTTTTTTTACACAAGCAAAATTTGCTGAAGATCATTCAAAAATGGCTGCAGCAGTATATCGACAGAGAACTGCCAGAAATTCAGGCCGGTTTCAGAACAGGACGTGGAACCAGGGATATCATTGCTGATGTCAGATGGATACTGGCTGAAAGCAGAGAATACCAGAAGGATGTTTACCTGTGTTTCATTGACTATGCAAAGGCATTCTACTGTGTGGATAGAATCATGGGTGCCTGATAAACAATACTTGGTTAGCTATTTAATCAAAATTACAATAAAATGTTTTAAAATAACTGTAGAGGAAGGTAACATGATTATAAGAAACTTAGTTCTTTCACAACTGAGGAACTTCAGTTCTTTGTGCCTTTGCATGCATGTTGTTTATTTTAAATCGAGGACATGATAAGGCAATAAAATGTGGATAAAATTATTCTCATGATATATGAAATTTCTGGTAGCTGAGCAGATTATACAGAAGGTAAATAATCATCTTTTGTTACACCTTGAAAAGAACTTGAAGACCAACTTTTCATTTTTAATCTTTTATTTCAAATAATTACTGATTCACAAGAGGCTGTAAAGAAATATACTGAGAAATTCTGTGCACCCTTCTTCCAGCCTTTTCCAGTGTTAACAGCTTATACAACTCTAGTATAATATCAAAACAAAAAAAATTGATATTGGTACAATCCATAGAGTTTATTCAGATTTCACTTGTTATACATGCACTTGTGTGTGTGTGTATGTGTGTGGCTCTATGTAATTTTATCACAAACAGTCTTACGTAACCATCACCACACTCAGAATACTCAACTGTACCGTGACCATAAGACTCCCTCATATTACAATTTTATAGTCACACCAATCTCCTCTTCTCCCATCCCTAAACCTGGCAACCACTAATCTTTTCTCCATGTCTATAATTGTGCTATTACATGAATGTTACATCAGTATGCTGCCTTTTGAGATTTTCTTTCTTTACTCAAGATAATGTGCTTGAGATCCATCCAAGTCGCTATGTGTATCAGCAATTTATTATTTTTTACTGCTGAGTAGTATTCCATGGTATGGATGTTCCACAATTTGTTTAATCATTCACTCACTGAAACTATGGATAGTTTTCATTTTTTTTTTTGCTATTACAAATAAGGCTCCTATGAACATTCATGTATAAGTTACTTCATGAAAATAAGTCTTCATTTCTCTGGGATAAATGCCCAAGACAGCAATTGCTGAATCATATGGTAAATCCATGTTTAGTTGAACGGAACTGTCAAACAATTTTCCAGAGTGACTCCCATCAGCAATGTATGAGTGAAAGTTTCTCTGCATCCTCAGCAGCATTTGTTGTTATCACTGTTTTTTTATTTTAGTCATTTTGATAGGCATGCGGTACTATCTCACTGTGTTTTAATTTACATTTCTTTAATATATAATGATGTTGAACATCTTTTCATGTGTTTATATGCCATCTGTAGATCCTCTTGGGTGAAATGTCTGTGCATGTTATTTGTCCATTTTCTAATTAGATTTTTTTAAAGTTGAAATTTGAGTGTTCTTTATATATTCTGAGGAGCCCTGGTGGCACAGTGGTTAAAGCACTTGGCTGTTAACCGAAAGGTCGGCGATTTGAGCCCACTAGCCACTCCATGGGAGAAAGATGTGGTAATCCGTTTCTGTAAAGATTTATAGCCTTGGAAATTCCATGGGGCAGTTTTACCCAGTCCTATAGGGTTTTTGTTATGAGAATCGGCAGTGGGTTTTGGTTATACATTCTAGATAAAAGGCCTTTATCAGGTATGTGATTTGCAATTATTTTCTCCATCTTTACAGAATCTTTCACAGAGCAAAAGTTTTTAATTTTGATGAGGTCCAACTTATGCATGTTTTCTTTTACTGATTGTGATATTTGGTGTCTAGTCTAAGAACTTTGCTATGTCCTAGATCCTGAAGATTTTTTCCTATGTTCTTTTCTAGAAGTTTTACATTTTACGCTTATGCCCATTATCTATTTTGAATTAATTTTCATATAAGGTGTGAAGTTTAGGTCAAGGTTCATTCTTCTTTTTTTGCTGATGGATATCCAGTTTCCCCAGCACCATTTATTGAAAAGGCTATCCTTCCTCCATTGAATTGCTTTTGCTTCTTGGTAAAAAATTAATTGGGCATATGTATGGGGATCTATTTCTGCGTTCTCTATTCTGTTCTATTGATCTATGTGTCTATAGTTCTGCAGTTTATGTATTTTAATAGAGAGAAAACCAAATTCTTTTTCTGCATTAGTATAATATTTGGCGTAAAATTTCATAAGCTTTTTTCCTTATTAAAAAAAAATCAAAACTGTACCTACTCTGGCAAATCTTTAACATATTTTATTGCTTCTTTTCAGAATGAGCACTATAAACAAAGGCATATGAAAATTCCCATTCTTAAAACCTTCTACAACTTTCTATAACCGTTCAGACTTTGCCTTTCCCTATCCTTTCTTACATTCTGGAACAATCAGATACTTTCAGAAAAGTATACTCTTTATACCCTGATAAACAAAAACATAACCATTATTTTATCCACTGAGATTTCTCTGTTATTGTTGTTCCTAGTACAACCTGAATTACTCATATTAATTATAACCTTTAACCAAACTATCTTCCATTTCACAGACAAAAATGGTAGGTAAATAATTGAGAACTGTAGTACACTGGCATTTAAGGAGACTAGCAAAGCTTATGAATATACAAAACATAACTTTCTACAGCCTCATACATCTCTTCTACACCTTAAAGTGTCAAAAGTGAACTTGTATGTTAACATAACTAAAGACATAGCCACCTTATGACATATAAAAATAAGGAGCAATTGTATGCAAGCTTGAAATTATGCTTAATAATCATTTTTCAATATCCCATTTCACTTGGAAATTATGTAGGAATCAGATTGTTCATTAATTAAATTGATTTGATATTAATCCAAATGTTTAATTTAGCTAAGGATCTTGGAAATTGTGTTCAAGCTATAAAACATAATTACACTTAATATAAAAAGTTTGTCAAAATAATGATGCAATTTAGTAGAAGACAGATTTGCATTCTCCATAATCTTCAAGACTACCCAGGAGTAATGTTGCTTGTTTGATTAGTAAATTAAAATAAGAAGTTTGGGAAATTTACATTAATAGTCTCTCTATAAAATAAAACAATCATATAAAATTAAATGTATGCTTTATCATATTTAGTAAACATTTGAGAAAAAGGCCTAGAGTTATCTTTTCTTTCTTAAACCCAAATTGTCAAACCAGTCTAAATTGTCCAAAGATCCACCTTGATTATGTAAACACGGATTCTTAAAATGTTTCTGAGATAGCCACTTTTGTAGAATTTTACAAATGTGTAATAGATGTAAAGTACAGTTAGTCCCCGACTTACAATATATTTGAGTTATGATGAACCTCACCTATGGCCGTCAGTGTATCCAGAACATTGCATCTTCCTGGGAGGAAGTTACAGGAAAATGCACGCAGGGGACATGGAAAAAATTGCTGAATTATGTGAACACATTCCAAGCATTTGATCAGGGTCATATGAGGGAAAAGATGGGAGAAAAAATGGTCCATATGGAAAGAATGCTGAAGTTAGAACTTGATATCGCTGATGTGGAACAGCTCATAGATCATGAAGAAGGGGAACTGACAGATCAGGACTCAATGGATTTTGAAGAGGATAGAAATGCTGAAGAAGAAAGAAATAATGAGGAAGAGAGAAGTTGTCAAAAATTTTACAGTGAAAGGATAAGCCAGAGTTTTTTTCTAAACTAAATCAGGGGCTTCAGTTGCTTGAAAACATGAACCCAAGTGCTGATCACTTTGCTAAAGTTGCTAGGCAGATTTGGGAAGCAGTGAGATCTTAACCAAAAACCGAGCCCTTTGCCTTTGAGTTGATTCCGACTCATAGCAACTCTATACGACAGAGTAGAAATGGCCTATAAGAAAACATTCTGCATCAGCCAGTTTCCGAGGCTATAAATCTTTACGGAAGCAGACTGTCACATCTTTCTCCCACAGAGCAGCTGATGGGATTGAACCACCAACCTTTCAGTTATCAGCTGACAACCAGAGCTCCTTAGTGAGATGTTACCATGAAATATATAAAGAAAAACAACAAAGGACCATAAGAACAACTCTCACTAATTTTATAACTAGAAACGCCATCCTATTCTCAAGGATAATACGGATAATACAGAACCTTCCACAGGTGAAGTCATTACCACTCCTAACAAAATGCATATCTTGTTTTATTGTGCTTTGCAGATATTGTGTTTTTTACAAATTGAAGGTTTGTGGCAATCCTGCGTAGAACATGTCTATTGATGCCATTTTTCCAACAGCCTGTGCTCACTTCGTGTCTCTGTGTCACATTTTGGTAATTCTTGCAATATTTCAAACTTTTTTTTATTGTGTTTTAAGTGAAAGTTTACAATTCAAGTCGGTTTCTCATACAAAAACTCATACACACATTGTTATGTAACCCTAGTTGCTCTCCCTATAATGTGACAGCACACTCCTCCTCTCCATGCTATATTTCCCATGACCTTTCAACCAACTCCTGTCCCCCTCGGCCTTCTCATCTCACCTCCGGACAGGAGCTGCCCACATAGTCTCATGTGTCTACTTGAGCAAAAAAGCACACTCCTCACCAGTACCATTTTATGTCTTTTAGTCCAGTCTAATCTTTGTCTGAAGTGTTGGCTTCAGGAGTGGTTTTGGTTTTGGGCTGACAGAGAGTTTGGGGGCCATGTCGTCTGAAGTCCCTCCAGTCTCAGTCAGACCATTAAGTCTGGTCTTTTTACTATAATTTGAGTTTTGCATCCCACTTTTCTCCTGCTCCATCAGGGACTCTCTGCTGTGTTCCCTGTCAGGGCAGTCATTGGTGGTAGCCAGGCACCATTTAGTCCTTCTGGTCTCAGGCTGATGGACTTTCTGGTTTATGGGGCCCTTTCTGTCTCTTGGGCTAATACTTTCCTTGTGTCTTTGGTGTTCTTCATTCTCCTTTGCTCCAAGTGAGCTGGGACCAATGATGCATCTTAGATAGCCACTTGCTAGCTTTTAAGACACCAGACGCCATTCACCAAAGTGGGATGCAGAATATTTTCTTAATAAACTTTGTTATGCCAAATTGACCTAGATGTCCCCTGAAACCATGGTCCCCAGACCCCCGCTCCTGCTACTCTGTCCTCGAAGTGTTTGGTTGTATTCAGGAAACTTCTTAGCTTTTGGTTTAGTCCAGTTGTGCTGACTTCCCCTGTATTGTGTGTTGTCCAGACTTTTTCATTGTTTTATCTGTTATGGTGATCTGTCATCAGTGATCTTTGATGTTACAATTGTAATTGTTTTGGGGCACCATGAGCTGTGCTCATATATATGGCTAACTTAATCAATAAATATTGTGTGTGTTCTGACTCCTCCATCGACCAGCTGTACCTCCATCTCTGTCCCTCTCCTCAGGCCTCCCTATTCCCTGGAACACAACAATATTGAAATCAGGCCAGTTCATAACCGTACAATGGCCTCTAGTAAGTATTCAAGTGAAAGGAAGAGTCGCATGTCTCTCACTTTAAATCAAAAGCTAGAAATGATTAAGCTTAGTGAAGAAGGCATGTCGAAAACCAAGATAGGCCAAAAGCTAGGCCTCTTGCTCCAGTTAGCCAAGTTGTGAATGCAAAGGAAAAGTTCTTGAAGGAAATTAAAAGTGCTACTCCAGTGAACACACAAATAAATAAGAAAGTGAAACAGCCTGATTGCTATATGAAGAAAGTTTTAGTGGTATGGATAGAAGATCAAATCAGTCACGACATTCCCTTAAGCCTAATCCAGAGCAAGGCCCTAACTCTCTTCAATTCTATGAAGGCTGAGAGAGGTGAGGAAGCTGCAGAAGAAAACTTTGAAGCTAGCAGAGGCTGGTTCCTGAGGTTTAAGGAAAGAATCTGTCTCCATAACATAGAAGTGCATGGTGAAGCTGAAAGTGCTGATGTAGAAGCTGCAGCAAGTTCTCCAGAAGATCTAGCTGAGATAATTGATGAAGGGGCTGCACTGAACAACAGGTTTTCAACAAAGAAAAGTGAAAATTCTTCCTTATGTTGGAAGAAGATGCCATCTAGGACTTTCATAGTTAGAGAGGAGAAGTCAATGCCTGGCTTCAAAGTTTCAAAGGACAGGCTCTCTTGTTAGGGGCTAATGTAGCTGGTGACTTTCAGTTGAAGCCAATGGTCATTTACGAAGTCTACTCTGTCTGCGCTCTATAAATGGAGCAAGAAAGCCTGGATGATAGCACATCTGTTTATAACATGGTTTACTGAATATTTTAAGCCAACTATTCAGACCTTGGAAACCGTGGTGGCATAGTGGTTAAGTGCTACTGCTGCTAACCAAAAGGTCAGCAGTTCGAATCCACCAGGCACTCCTTGGAAACTCTGTGGGGCAGATCTACTCTGTCCGACAGGGTCACTATGAGTTGGAATTGACTTGATGGCAACAGATTTTTATTGAGAACCACTGCTCAGAAAAAAAGATTACTTTTAAAATATTACTGCTCATTGACAATGCATCTGGTCACCCAAGAGCTCTGATGGAGAGGTACAAGGAGATTAATATTATTTTCATGCTTTTTTTTTAACACAATATCCACTCTGCAGCCCATAGATCAAGTCTTATTATTTAAGAAATACATTTCATAAGGCTACAGCTGCCATAGTGATTCCTCTGATGGATCTGGGCAGAGTAAATGGAAAATCTTCTGGAAGGGATTCACCATTCTAGATGCCATTAAGAACATTTGTGGTTCATGGGAGGAGGTCAAAATATCAACATTAACATGAGTTTGGAAGAAGTTGATTCCAGCTTTCTGAATGACTTTGAGGGGTTCAAGTCTTCAGTGGAGGAAGTAACTGTAGATGTGGTGGAAATAACAAGAGAACTAGAACTAGAAGTGGAGCCTGAAGATGTGACTGAATTGCTGCAATCTCATGATAAAACTTTAACAGCTGAGGAGTTGCTTCTTATGGATGAGCAAAGAATGTGGTTTCTTGAGATGGAATCCATTCCCGGTGAGGACACTGTGAATATTGTTGAAATGACAACAAATGATTTAGAATATTATAAAAACTTAGTTGATAAAGCAGCGACATGGTTTGAGAGGATAGACTCCAATTTTGAAAGAAGTTCTGCTCTGGATAAAATGCTACAGAGAAACCATTCATGAAGGAAGAGTGAAAGTGGCAGCCGTCATTGTTGTCTTATTTTAAGAAATTGCCACAGCCACCCCAAGCTTCAGCAACCACCACCCTGATCAGTCAGCAGCCATCAACATCAAGGCAAGACCTTCCACCAGCAAAAAAGATTATAGCTTGCTGAAGGCTCAGATGATGGTTAGCATTTTTTAGCAATAAAGTATTTTTTAAATAGGGTATTTACATTGTTTTTTTTTTTAGGCATAATACTATTGCATATTTAACAGACTACAGTATGGTGTAACCGTAACTTTTATATGCACTGGGAAACCAAAAAATTCACGTGATTTGCTTTATTGTGATATTCGAACCTGCAATATCTATGGAGTATGCCTTTATTTTTTTATGCCTGTATTAAAATATATCTGCAAGTTTATATGTAATGTTTCTGACCCTCAAAGACAAATAAAGATCAGATTTATAAAGATATTGATGATAAAAGGCAATAATAACGAAAACTGAAAAAAAATATGCGGAATTCGACTTATGTCAGAACCTACTTACAATGGAGTGGTGAGAATGGAACCCTGTCTTAAGTCAGGGACTACCTGTATTAGAAGTTCATTTTCTAAGTTTGTCATTTATAGCATTATCAGATTTATGTAAATGCTAAATTATATAAAAAAATCAAAACTAACCTCCTTAAAGAGAACTTATCCTCATTACTCACAGATTCCATATTTGCAAATTTGCCTACTTTCCTTAAAATTTATTTGTAATCCTAAAATCAATACTCATGGAGCTTTCACAGTCATTTACAGACATATGCAAAGCAGCAAAACATTTGAGTTCTTTAAGGTGCAAGTTCGCAGCTTAGGTCCGTCATGGCCTTGCTTTGCCTTCCTTTTTTTTTTTTTAGCTCTCATACTATAAACAAAGGAGCCCTGGTGGTGCAGTGGTTAAGAGGTATGGTTGCTAACCAAAAGGTCAGCAGTTCAATTCCACCAGCTGCACCTTGGAAATCCTGTGGGGCAGTTCTTCTCTGTCCTATAGGGTCACTATGAGTTGAAATCGACTGGACGGCAACGGATTTGGATTCTTGGGCGGTAAACAAGCGTTGTTTTCATGGTCTACTTAGTGCTATGTTTTTTGCATTTGTGTGCTTTTTGTTGGTGATTTGCTGTTTAAAATGGCCCAAAAGCATAGTGCTGACGTGTTGTGTATTGTTCCTAAGCGCAAGAAGACTGCGATATGTCTTACGGAGAAAATAAGAAGTGTTAGATAAGCTTCATTTAGGCATGTGTAATAGCACTGTTGGCCATGAGTCAATGTTAATGAATCTACACTGTAGTACATACAGAAAAAAAAAAATAGGAAATCCGATCATCTGTATGTAAGGCTGCTCTGGAAAGCGCTAAAGTAGCATCTCTAGAGCAAAACGAAACTATGGAAAAGTGGCTGAATTGTGAATTCATGAGATGACAACTGATTTTAAAAAAGGTGCAGTGAACAGCATTGTTGTGAAGCTGAAAGCCAAAGAAATTTACAGTCATGTTACCAAGGGTCAGGAAAATGTTAAACACTTCTGAACATGTTTCTTTCTTTCTTTCTTTTTAATACTGGATGTAATTAATTATTTGTAAGAAATACACGTTAAATTAGTGTCTTTAAACAGAAACACACGTAAATGAAGGTAAAATGTTGTGACCAGAGACTTGCAGAACCTGTATATTTCTTCTAGGAGCAACGACTCATTATTCGCTAATTCAGTGTTGGCAGTGACTTTATGGATTCCTGGTATCTCAGTGGCTAAGAGCTACAGCTGCTAACCAAAGGTTGGCAGTTCGAACCCACCAGCCACTTCTTGGAAATCCTTTTGGGGTAGTTGTACTCTGTCCTATAGGGTCACTATGAGTCAGAACTCACTCGACGGCAGTGGGTTTAGTTTTTTTAGTTAGTGAGTTTAAGGAACATATCTACCAAGAATAAAGAGTTGTTGTGTGCCATTGAGCCAATTCTGACTCATAGTGACCCTATAGGACAGAGTAGAACTGCCCCATAGGATTTCAAAGGCTGTAATCTTTACAGGAGCAGATTGCCAGGTCTTTTTTCCTGTGGAGCTGCTGGTGAGTTCGAACTGCTGACCTTTCAGTTAGGGGACGAGCATTTAACCACTGCACCACCAGGGCTCCTTAAGAATAAAGAGAATTGACTGTATTTCATACTCATACAGTGAGAAAAAGAGACCTTTCTGAACCACAGATACAGAAACACAGCCATATGGAGAGCTTATAGCTTCAATTCTACAAGTTCTGCCATAGGTCAAGAGTAAACACATAAACAGAAAAACTCGTAGATCTAGATATGAAAGAGCTGTTCTCCTTCGAAATGGATTCAGAATTCTTAATTGATTTGAATTTGCAAATAGACAAACAAGAAACCTAAACAAACCAGATTCTCTTTTTCTCTCCCAGCAGAGAATAGATCTCCACCATCCATCCAATAGAGATCAAATCATCAGACAATAAAATACAAATTATTCCTGCCACCAAGGAAGTATAAGTTTTTGTGTCATGTGCAAACAAGAAACAAAAACACAAAAATCAGTAGAGAGGAGAAAATAAAACCTAGAGAAACAGAATCAGCAAAATTAAAGTTCTATTGCTGCTTGTGATTCATTCTGACAGACAGGAAAAATGTGCTTGGGCTTAAACAGACTTCAAAGAGCATTTCTCTGGTAATGTAGCTTATTTGTTTCCATCAGATGAATCCATTTGGGCCTCTCCATGGAATCTGCAAAACTGTAAAAGTATAATTTTCAGACAGGTAAAATCATAACTCTTGGGCAAATATGAAATGAACAGATGTCAAAGATTTTATTTAACTCATTAATTTATAAGGGAACCATTAAGATGTCAAGACTGCTTCCAAGACCATTTTAAAACACGAGGTACTGATAGGAAGATAAGATTTCTGGGTTATATACAAAATGGGGCCACAAACCTTTTGGGTTTTTATTGATGAGACAGAAGCTATTTGCATCTCCACTAGACAAAAATCTACACGTTAATATGCAACTTCACTAAATCGAGAACTTTAAATAGTAAATAGTGAGTTGAACAAGTTATTATCCTGGGTCCCCTAGATGAGGAGTCAGCAGGTTATAGCCCGCTGGCCAAACCTGGCCACTCTCATTTGGTATAGGGCTGCTTTTAAGCCACAACAGCAGACCTGAGTAGTTGCAACAGAGACCATGTGGCCCACAAAGGTAAAAATATTTACTATCTGGCTCTTTACAGAAAAAAGTTTGCTGACCATTGCCTAGACTATTCTTGTGTGGCCTTCATTCCCATATGATAGTGAAAGTATGTGCCCACAATCTTTTTGCATTATTGCTAAGTTTTGGATAATTCTTGTAGTACTGTTCTGATTCTGCCTTTGTGGAAATGCTTTCTCCCTCTTTTGTGTTCCTGTATTTTTACCTAAATTATACTATGGTATTACAATTATCTTTATAGACCTGTTAGATTTAACTTATTGAGACCATCTCATTCATTTTTGTATCTGCTACAGCACTTAGCACAGTGCCTTGCAAATAGTATTCAATAAATTTTTGTTGAAACAAATTCAATCAATAGTAGAATATGAAATGTGAACACTATACAAAAATTGTATAAATGCAAAATGTTATAAATTATTCTGCTAAATTTATTATCTCCAAGAACCCAATCATTTATCTATGAGATAATTTCTCTACTTCTGTTATTAATAGTTGTTATTAATAGTATTTGCCAGTTACCTAACCACTTGGAATGTTCCTAGGCCCAGGATAAATAACTTGCATTTTATCAGTACTTTTTCTTACTAGGAATTAACATATTTGACCAATGAAAGTCTATCCAGTATCGACAGTGGCAAAATTGTTGAAAACCATGTTTATGCAATAATATATCCCAAATTTTTTAAATTTGAGAACATGCTGTGACAAAGGAGTTTTGTTGTTGTTGTTGTTGTTACTTTCATGTGTAACATGTTATCTAGAAGATATAGTTTGGATGATGACATTTTGGCTTTTCCAGGACATTTGAATGATTTATAAGGACAAGTAAACTGAATGCCACCTTGACTACCCTAAAATTTCCAGATTGTTGTGCTAATTGTACTCAGTAAATATCATCTGAATTAATTTGAAATATGCTTTTATCCTCTCATAGAGGGTTAGGAGATGGTTAGGCAGCAAATGCTATTATTTTTATCCTATAAATGAGAAGCTCAAGTATAGTCTCACTGCCATTAGCAAATCTTTACCCTGGCTCATCCGATATAGGGCTAAATCCTTCTGCTAAAAAACAACAACTTTAAAATCTGAAAAAACCGTCATCTGTAAAGAAGTAATTCCCAACAGAAATCTTATAACTTGTAGAACACCAATTATTATACATTTTTCAATGCCTTTTCCAAAGGAGGCATGCAGCAGTCAGTGCATTAAAATGATAGAAGCTACAAGAAAGATAAACTACATTAGAAGAAAGTAACAGCATTGAATATATACAATGGCTCAACTTTGTATGATCTCGATTTTGCTTCATTAAATTTGGAAATGTTTTAATTTTATTTTTTGCTCCTGGGTAAAATTAAATGAATTTTATTTCATAGAGAATAATGGGCTCTTATTCACGCTCCATTAGTTTGCTGTCTGTATGAAATGGATTTATTGTTCATGATATAATTTTGGAAGCCATATAATCTATCACTCCTATACTATTGGCAAGGCTTACATGATATGACTTAACCAGACATTAATAAGGCCATTTCATACATACTGATTGCAGTGCCTTATTATTTGTGTGATGATTTATAAAACTTAGTTAGTTGGCTGAAATGAATTGATCTTCATGCCATAATCCATTTATTTCATTCACTTAGACATGGGATATGAGTTCTTCATTAGACTAAAAGCATGTCATTTATTTTATGAAAACTGTTTAAATAAATACAATAAGTATGAATAAAATTTGTATTGATTATGGCATAGTGGTTAAGAACTATGGCTGCTAACCAAAAGTCGGCAGTTCAAATCTACCAACTGCTCCTTGGAAACCTTATAGGGCACTTCTACTCTGCCCTATAGGGTCGCTATGAGTCCCAGTCAACTCAACAGCAGCAGGTTTGTTTTCGGTTTTGGTATCATATAAATGATGATGAAAACTCCCAAAATAATTATTATATCTCTGCTTTTTTTAGCCTTAAGTCAAAGTTTGGCATATCACCATCAGACAGTTATTGATCACACTTACATGTGACACTATACTGAGTATCATTCAAAGGCAGTAAAACGAAATGGTTCTTGCCCCTAGATGTTTATGAGTGATGATAATCACCACTGACACAATCCTGAATGCTGCTTTACATAAAAATGTCCTCATAAAATCTGAGAATTGGAAGGGAAATTGCCTAGTCCAACTTCCCCTCAATACAGAAATCTCACCTCTAATTTGACTAATAGGCAGTGTCGCATTGTAGAAAAAAATGGGTTTTAGAGTCAAATCTGAACTTA
Organism: Elephas maximus indicus; assembly: GCF_024166365.1. Taxonomy (NCBI): domain Eukaryota; kingdom Metazoa; phylum Chordata; class Mammalia; order Proboscidea; family Elephantidae; genus Elephas; species Elephas maximus. The sequence continues at coordinate 45,828,309 of NC_064846.1, forward strand.
AATTGTAACTTTAACCTTCTCCTTGTTATTTAAGATGGCTCTTCATCTCCTAAGAGCCGTGGTGGTGTAGTGGTTAAGCGCTCAGCTGCCACTAACCAAAAGGTCAGTGGTTCAAACCCACCAGTTGCTCCCCTGGAGAAAAGATGTGGCAGTCTGCTTTTGTAAAGATTTACAGCCTTGGAAACCCTATGGGGCAGTTCTGCTCTGTGATATAGGTCAGAATCAACTCAACAGCAATGGGCTTGGTTTTTTTTTTTTTTTTTTTGGTCTCCATGTCCTAGTCTGTAGAATAGAAATGATGATGATGATAATGATGATTTCTTGGTTAACATTCACCGGGCAGTGCATATGTTCTAGGCACTGTTCTTTGCATTGTAAGCACTTAACACATTTTAGTTACCCTTCCTCATCTCTTGCTATGACTTTAAAGTCCACTCAATGTCACCTAGCAACAACAACAAAAACTGTATTTGTTAACTATCTAGATAACCTAAAATACTTTGTATTTGTCAGGCACAGTTCAGCAGGACTGGTGGCTTAAAAGTGTAAGACCGCTGAAGTTTATCTTTAGCATACTCAGCTTCCCCTTCTTGCATTCATTTTTCTTCTTAGTGGTACTCCATCTTTCTCTAAAAATTGCATAATGCTGTAGTACAGAGATTAGCAAACTACAGCCATTAGCCAAATCTGCCTACTACTTGTTTTTGTACAGTTCATGAGCTCAGAGTGGTGTTTATATTTTTAAACAGTTGAGAAAATACAAATTAACAGTAGTGTTTCATAACATGTGAAAATTATATGAAATTCATTTTTTAGTGTCCATGAATAAAGTTTTATTGGAAGACAGCCAGTTCCATTTATTTATGTATTGTCTATAGTTGCTTTCATGCTACAATGGGAGAGCTGAACAGTTGTGACAGAGATAGCCCACAAAGCCTAAAATATCAACTATCTGACTCTTTACAGAAAAAGTGTGACCGTCCCACGTGTAGCGAAAACAAAATAAGCTTTGGAATTGAAAAATCTGGAGTCAAAATCTTGCTTCACCATTAGGTTAATCCTTATATAAAATAAAAACCTAAACTCACAGTGCTGTGAACAAGATTGGACTTTCTTTATTTCTCACAAAAAGGTAGTGTGGAGGTGTATTGTCTAGAATTGTCCAGAATTATGGATACTACATAGTGTTATCAGAGACCTAGGGTCATATCTTTCTATTCTGCTGTCCTCAGCACCACCTTTCATCCTTGAGGTCACCTCGTGATACAAAAAGGCTAGTAGAACTTCAGCCATAATCTATAGTTTCTGGGCCAGCCAAAGGAAGAATCAGTGGAGAGAGACTAAAAGGGACTTCTTCCCACATAGCACTTCTCCTTACGTGTAATTCACTGGAATCTAGTTATGTGACCACAGTTATCAGAAAAGAGAGGCTGGGAAACTTAATCTTTTATCTGAGTGCATCGCCACCCCAAATGAAATGGGTTTTCTGTTTTTAATAAGCAAATCGAGAATGATGATAGGGTGGGCAACTAGCAGGCTGTGCCATAATCACTTACTATGTGTATCACTTAGATACCTCACATGTAAAATGGGGATCAAAATACCCCCTTTACAGGTCTTTTTTCTTTCTTTTTTTATTGTGCTTTAGATGAAAGTTTACAGCTCAAGTTAATTTCTCATTCAAAAATTTATACACATATTGTTTTGTGACATTGGTTGCAATTTCTACCATGTAACAGCGCACTCCTCCTTTCCACCCCAAGTTCCCTGGGTCCATTCAATCAGTTCCTGTCCCTTCCTGCCTTCTCATCCTGCTTTTGGACAGGAGCTGCCTATTTGGTCTTGTATATCTGAATGAACTAAGAAGCACTTTCCTCACATGTATTATTTTTTGTTTTATAGTCCTACCTAATCTTTCTCTGAAGAGTGTATTTGGGAATGCTTTCAGTTCTGGGTTAACAGTGCATCTGGGGGCCATAGTTTCAGGGGTTCCTCCAGTCTCTCACATGTCTATTTTGACGAGCAAATGATAAAATATATGTAAAACAACCTGGCACATAGTAGGTGCTCTTTCTCCCTCTCTCAGGTCCTCAGTACTCTCAAACTCTTGTGAAATTACCCCATGAGTTATGGGGTTGCTGCTTTTTTAAACCTTATTTCTAATGGTGGAAAAAAATATGAATCAGCAAACAGGTGTGGGAGAAAAAATATTTCTGGTCGTGTATACAAAGGTGTATGTGGACCCCAAAACCTGAGGTACTTGGCATGAATAAAACAGCTGGCCAGGATCTAAATTAAATTCCATTTTCAATCAAACTGCAGCCTAACCTAGAATCGTCTGCTTTTGCTGAAAAGACGATTCAGCCTCTTGTAAGTTTCGCTGTTTGTAACATAGAAAGGAGCAAGAACTTTAGCTTGTTCTAGGGATTGTTTGCTAAGAATGTTTACGTAGCTTGCCCTAGGGGAAATACTTTTAGTTAACATTGTCCCAAGAGGTTAGGAAATAGAATTAATAATATTAAGTAAAATGAAGCCCTACAATTGTTTCAAGATGAGGTAAATGCCAAACAAACAAGTCTTAGTTCTAATTTTACTTTCTCAAATCAGACTTCATTTACTCACTGAGATCTTCACTCCCTTTCTGCTGACTCTCTAAATCTGTAAAAGTGTAGCTTGTTATCTTAAGAGAAAAGGGAGAGGCAAACAAGAAGAAAGCTGACTCAATTATTCCCCAGGATGTTAACAAATAGACTTGCTGGTGTTAAGAAGAATGTCTTGGTCAAACATGTCCCAGGAGGTTTGAGATTAATGTCAGCTTAGAGAATAATGTTAAGAAAGTTTGTAGTTTGACAAACCCCTTGTAACTTTTACCATGTATCCCCTCATTCCTGCGAGCACACAAAACCTTTGTTTGCTTCACCTGATTAAAAACCTCCTCTCTTCTTGCAATTTGGAGCACACCACAGTATCTTGCTGGATGCAAGTGCATGTCTCTCAGATTGTGAGTCTCTTTCAACCTTGCAATAAAACTTTTTGTTTTTATTTCTAACAGAGTGTAAGTCTAGTGCTTTGCTATGACAGTCTAAAGCAGTGGTCTATTGACTTTTAACTGAAGGCCACTAACAGTAAAAACACTTTGAATACCAAACCAAACCCACTGCTGTTGAGTAGATTCCGACTCATAGTGACCCTATAGGGCAAGGTAGAACTGCCCCGTGGGGTTTCCGAGGAGCGCCTGGTGGATTCAAACTGCCGACCTTTTGGTTAGCATCTGCAGCTGTTAACCACTACACCACCAGGGATTCCAACACTTTGACTACATGCCCCCAAATTTAGTTGTATTTAATGTATGCTTATTATTCTACTAATATGTTCATTACAAAACCTATTCAAAAATTAGAAATTGTATAAGAAGGTGAAAATAAATCTAAATACAAGGGACTGGTATCCAGAATATATACAGAATTCTTACAACTCAATAATATAAAGATAAATAACCCAATTAAAAAATGAGTAAAGGATTTGAATAAGCATTTCTCCAAAGAAGACACACAAATGGCCAATAAGAACTTGAAAAGTTTCTCAATATTGTTAGTCATCAGAGAACTGCAGATCAAAACCACAATATGATACCACATCACACCCACTAGGATAGTTAAAATCAAATAAAGAGAAAATAACAAGTGTTGGCAAGGATGTTGAAAAATTTGAACCCTCATACATCGCTTATGGAAATGTATAATGATGCGCCCCCTGTGGAAAACAGCTTGGCGGTTTCTCAAAAAGTTAAACGTAGAGTTACCATTTGATCCAGCAATTCTACTTCTAGGTATATACCCAAGAGAATTGAACACATATGTACTTGTAAAAACTTCTACAGGAATGTTTATAGCAGCGTTATTCAAAATAGCCAAAAAGTTGCAACAACTCAAATTTTCATGAAGTGATGAATGCATAAACAAAATGTGGTATATCCATACAATGAAATATTTTTCAGCAATAGAATAAACAAAGTACTGATACATGCTACTACATGGATGAACCTTGAAAACATGCTAAGTAAAAGAACCCATCATAAAAGGCCACATATTGTATGATTACATTTATATGAAATGTCCAGTATAGGTAGATCTGCACAGACAGAAATTAGATTAGTGGTTGCCTGGGAATGGGGTGAAGGGGGAATGGGAGTGACTGCTAATGGGTACGAGCTTTTTTTTGGGGTGATGAAAAGGTTCTAAAATTAGATTACGGTGCTGGTTCGGCAACTCTGTGAATGTACTAAAAACTACTGACTTGCGCACTTTAAATGGATGAATTTTATGGTGTATAAATTATAACTCAATAAAGCTGTTTAGAAGATTAAGTAAATATAACTAGATAAATACAAATTTAAATAGGAATTCTGTATTTCTTCTGGTGCCTCATGAATCATCTTGTTTACATCCTGGGGTATACACATCTACTTTGGAAACTTCTAGTGTAAAGAACCTCCTCAATTTTGGGTTGTGAAAATAACACTGTACTGGTTGCCAAAATTTCAGGTAAGTACAATGTAATCCTCTCTCTTAATGATTGAAAGCTCAATTGTAAATAGTTGGAGGAGGCAAACAAACAAACAAAACAACAACTTAAGAATCAACAAAAATATTCTGATTTAGACATTGGTTGACCTTCATTTCTTTTCCGTCTTTGGTCTGTTTTCCCAAATGGGAATTTCCTTAACCAAGGGTATCATCTTAACTATTCTGGACAAGAGTATTGAATGTGACCCAACGGATAGTAAACCCATGATCAAAATCTTGCTTATGATTTTTTTATTGGTTCTCACAAATATCTGGAGACTTCAAGATGACTCTGACCCATATAGCAGACACATGCATATCATTTTTAGCAATTGTCCTCATCAAAATTAAAATTGCATGGCTGGCTTAGGGCCAACATAGTATTGTAACATCCTTTGAAGGTATCTGTCTCTATTGCTAATTTTCCTTTGAGTCCATTCCAGCTACCCTGTTTTCACGTTGAACTCTTCTCATTTCCACATATTCATACATGCTTCTTTTGAGAATTGTACATTGCAGATTGTTGAATGAGTCTAAGTACATTTATGTAATATTGCTGAAAGCCTGTAGAAGATATATGCTATGAACTTCCACTTAAAATTCTTATAAACACTAACGAAATGAAAAATGACATAAGTGTACACAAATTCTGTACACTGGTAGTGCATAGTTTCACTAAAAACATCACTTCATTTGAGGAAAATGTATACAATTAATACTTGCTTTGAACAGAGAATTATTTCAGTTTAGCCTATGCAGAGAAATAATTGGTGTTATTATATGCATGGCAGACACCAGATTTTTACCCATAAGGAAAACAGCTGCTGACCAGGAGAATTACACATGCCCACCTGTATCCTGACCAACATTTAAGGGCCTGGGTCTTTATTAGATTCCTTCTTTTTCGTTTATGAGCCTTCCTTGAATTATAAAACCCAGCCTTATCTCCTGGATCCGGGTCATACCTCAATTTTAATTTGGACAGATAAACTGAGACATTGGTATACCATATATATACCCCTGGCATTTTGGCCCTGGACAGTTTCCTTAAAGTTGATTTTACAATTCTGTCTCATACCAATCTCACTTTATTGCAAGGGTTAAATACAACAACATAAAATTTCATTTACTTTTATGACTATTTTTAGATGCATGTAATATATTTTAATTTTTTATTATTTACAATTAAGCCCTAAAGTTCTAACTATAAAAGCAAATAAGTAATTTTTCCAGAGGGTAAAAAATTGATTTTGCTAGAGTGTGGAAAATCTAACTGAAATATACTTTTAATCCTTAAATAATCTCAATCTCAGAAGGGTCTAAGATCTTCCTTTTAGGATCTGCTTTTCAAAAGCTGCTAATTCCTGCCACTCATAAATAGTTTTAAGGGGGAACAAAATAATTTATTGAGGATCCACTAATACTAGGCATTTTCACTTACATATTCTATTTAATACTGACAATAATTTGAGGAAGATTTTATCACTATTGTATAAATGAAGAAAGTGGTTCAAAGAGATTAAATTCATGACCTAAGGCAACATAGAAATTAAAGATATAAGTAAACATAACTTCTTAATTCAAAATAGTTGCCTTTGTTTGTATACCTGTGCAGTCAAGGGTGGTGGGGAAAGGGGATGAAATAACCTATCCGGGAATTTTTCTACCCGGAGACAAAAAATAAACAACTGAGCATGTACAAGATAGTTATCTAAGAGGGGAGCAAGAAACCATAAGGAAGGAGGCAAGGATTTCACATTGGTAAGTGAGATGGAAGTCACAGAAGTATAATTCTTAAAGATTTAAACTCTAGACCATCTTCTTTATTCCTAGGCTCTAATAGCTTTCTTCATATTGTTTCTTATTTCCAGAATGCTATTTCCCTCCAACCTCTCCTGAAAATTTTTGGCTCATCTGCCAAGTGCCACCAGCTCTGATGCAATCCTCCAATGAAACATTTTGTAATCCATTTCCCATTCCCATATCTAATAGTACAGTACAGTTTTCTACAACTTACATAGTTGTAAAAGAGATCAAAGAAAACGAAAAGCACAGACCTTAATAGAGCCAGATAACTCTGAAAGGTCCGCTAGATACCATATAGCATTCCATTGAAAGGGCACCTAGCAGTCTTTTGACTTTTTATTTATTTATTAGTATTTCACAAATTTTTCTGACACCAGAATGCCAGTTGATCAAGCAACGCTAAATTTATTAATTTACTGTGGTAAGAGAAGACAGCATGATTGTCCCAGTAGTGTCTCAAAATGGAGAAATCAGGGAAAGGTATTTATACGGTGTTAGAGCCTGGACTGTGTGATTTGAGGTAAATCTTACAAGGCAGGGACCAGATAAATATTGGACAGGGTTTAGGACAAAATAGCCTTGGATTCTTGAGCACAATAAAGATGAAGATCTTGAAGTGAATCTTGATGAGTAAGCTATTTTAGTTGGTTTATTTTCCAAGAGCATTTATTTCCTGGCGCAAACAGCTACATTTTTTTATGCCTGATCCCAGTATTATTTAACAAAGAGACAGGAAAGTATGCCTCAGAGTTTTTTAATACAGGGACAGGAAGTTACACTGTCTTCAGTTCTCACTAGTATCTAGTACACAATGTGCCTTGCCGGGTTATTTGTATGCACCTCTGGTCTGGTTTGCCTAACTGCTTCAGAGCCAAAATGCCTGTGATTACTTTTAATGTCTGAACACACTCCATTCTGAGATGACTTCTTGCCCTGCAAACTGCCACATGCTATCTATTACTATTGCGTGAGCCTGCCTTTTTCTTAAAATTCTAAGAATCTTTGTTTCATCATAGCTACTCTTTTCCTTGTTTTCTCTAAAGCACTTTGTCCATGTCTACATCGTATGTTTATATGGTAATTAATTTGTTATATATCTTTCTTCTGTGCTAGACTGTAGTCTTCTCCAGGGCAGAAATCATGGTTTAATTATTTTGTTGACCTCAGTCCCTAACTCATTCCTTCATTCAAGATATATGGGCATGATTTGATAGCAATACACCTAAGCATCTCTATCCACAGGACATGAAACTGGCTTTGTAAATACACGCCAAGACTTTACCAGGCACTTTTTCCTGACGATGATAAACTAAAGATATAGGAATACTAATAATTTCTTTTGCTGAACAGAATAAATGGCTATTTTCAAAGCATTGCTAAACTTCTTTGAAAATTGATAAATGCTAAGAGATAATTAAGTTCCCACTTTCAGGTTGCAAGGTACTAATGAAGAAGGAAAACAAAACAAAATGCCCCATGTAACAACTGCCTAGGATGAGGGGATGATTGGGTGAGTCTTTTGTTTTCTCGGTCCTAATAAGGTGGTGTTTAACAATACAGCATTCCCGTCAGCTTAAATTTTCTCAAGGCTCCTTTGTCTGACTCTGCGGGCAGTGTTCATAAATTAGGCAATGTTGCTATTGTTGCTAGGGAACATTGTAGTCACGCTCTACTACCTCGACCAATTTTGAAAAAGTATTCCAATATTAAATTTCATTCGTGAATGCTTGTTCTGCACATTTCAGGCTGAGTAAAATCATAATAAGTACTATGTAAATCGTTATGATGGTGACTAGTATATGACAAGGATATGGGAGTCTGTGCTACTCAGATGCCACTCCAATTTACTGCTACGTTATGTTATGGCAGAGGTCAGCCAGGAAATGGTCCAAGACCATTTAGAAATCCCAGAGTTCAGTCTATTCTATTAGTTCCAAGTGCTTTGCTCTTTTTCTCTGTGAGGATACATCAGCTTAGCATAATAAGTTCAATCTTCAAAAGGCTGTATTTGATTTACAGGTAGTCCCTGACTTACGACAGAATTCTGTTCCAATGAATCTGTCTTAAGTTATTTCTGATGTAAGTCTAATATCTTTTTTTTTTCATTATTATTGCCTTTTATTGCCAGTGTCTTTATAAATCCGATGATCTTCGAGGGAACATCCGAGAGTGGTAACATCAACAAATACCTGCTGCAACACTGTGTATAGTACATATTGCTAACAATAAGATGGACCCCCCAAAAAAGATGGTCGTAAGTGTGGTTTGTCATAACTCCAAAACGTCGTAAATAGGGGATTACCTGTATTCCTTTGTCACTTCAGCTTTCAGGCTAAAAAAAAAAAAAAAATAGCCTGCTTGTGTTTAGCTCGCCAACTCGCCACTTATTTTAGCTTCATTTGTTCAAAAGATGAACCTTTCTCCACTGTCAAAAATCAGTTGTCCATATATGTGCAAGTCTATTTTTGGACTTTCTATTATTCTGTTCCACTGATCCATTTGCCTGTCTTGATGCCTATATATCACACTGTCCTTTGCATTTCAGTATGGCTTTTAGAATGAGCTTGTCAATTTCTTCGGAAAAGCAAGCTGAGATTTAAATTGAGATGGCATTGAATCTGTAGATCGATTTTGGGAAAACTGACCTCTTAACAATATTGAGTCTCCCAACCCATGAGCAAGTTTTATCTCTCCATTTATTTAGATCTTCTTTATTTATCTCAGCAGTATTTTTGTAGTTTTCAGTGTATAGGTCTTACACATTTTTTTGTCAGATTTATCCCTTTTTATCCCTAAGTATTTTTGATGCTGTTATAAATGGCATTACTATTAAATTTTCAATCCTAGTTGTTTGTTGCTAGTATTTAAAAATACAATTTATTTTTCTATTAGAGTGACATGTGTTGGCAAAGAATTCTCACACCCTCCTGGTGGGAATACAAAATGATACAGCCACTTTGGAAATCAGTTTGGCAGTTTTTTTTTTAAAGGGTTTAATTATTTTGTCGACCTCAGTCCCTAACTCATTCCTTCATTCAGGATATATGCGCATGATTCGATAGCAATACACCTAAGCATCTCTATCCTCTGTTTATGTATATATATATATATATATATATATATATACTTGTATGTATGTGTGTATATAACAAAACATTTGCCAGTTCAACATTTTTTGTATGTACACAACTCAGTGACATTGATTACTTTCATCATGCTGTGCAACTATCACCACTATATGTTTCCAAATTATTCTACCATCACTAACAGAAATTCATAGCCACTTAAGCAAAAGCTTTCCCTTTCTGTTCCTTCCACTAAAATTATCAATGATTTCATTCTACTTGGATCAACAATTAATGTCCACAAAAGTAGCAGGCAAGAAATCAAATGACGTATTGCATTGGGCAAATCTGCTGCAAAAGACCTTTTGGTTTAAAGTGTGCAAAAACAGAGGCCACTTTGAGAACTAAGGTGCTCCTGATCAAAGCCATGATCTTTTCAATTGCCTTATATGCATTTGAAAGCTGGACAATGAGAAAAGAACACAAAAAGAAATTGACGCATTCGAATTGTGGTGTTAGCGGAGAATACTGAATATATTGTGGACTGCCAAAAGAATGACCGAATCAGTCTTAGAGCAAATAACCAGAATGCTCCTTAGAAGTGAGAATGGAGACTTCAACTCACTTAATTTGGGCACATCATCAGCAAAGATCAGTTGCTAGAAAAGGACATCATGTTTGGTAAAGTAGAGGGTCAGAGAAAATGAGGGAAATCCTCAATGAGATGGATTGATACAGTGGCTACTACAACAATGAACGTAAACATACCAACCATGATGAAGATGACAAAGGACCAGGCCACATTTTATTCTGTAATACATAAGGTCACCATGAGTTGGAGTCAACCCAATGGCAACTAACAACTCACACCTGGTTGTTGTTAGGTGCTCTCGAGTCAGTTCTGACTCATAGTGACCCCATGTACAACAGAACGAAACACTGCCTGGTCCTGCACCATCCTCACCATCGTTGTTATGTTTGAGCCCATTGTTGCAGCCACAGTGTCAATCCATCCAGTTGAGGGTCTTCTTCTTTTTCGCTGACCCTCTACTAAGCATGATGCCTTTCTCCAGGGGCTGGTCCCTCCTGATGACATGTCACAAACTCTCAACATTCTTGCTCTAAGGAGCATTCTGGCTGTACTTCTTCCAAGACGAATTTGTTCATTCTTCTGGCAGTCCATGGTATCTTCAATATTATTCGTCAACACCATAATTCAAAGGCATCAATTCTTTTTCAGTTTTCATTACTCATTGTCCAGCTTTCACATGCATATTAGACAATTGAAGACACCATGGCTTGGGTCAGGTACACCTTAGTCCTTGAAGTGACATCTTTGCTTTTTAACACTATAAAGAGATCTTTTACAACAGATTTGCCCAATGCAATACAACTTTTGATTTCTTGACTGCTGCTTCCATGGATGTTGATTGTGGATCCAAGTAAAATGAAATCCTTGACAATGTCAATCTTTTCTCTATTTATCATGATGTTGCCTATCGGTCCAGTTGTAAGGACTTTTGTTTTCTTTATGTTGAGGTGTAATCCATACTGAAGGCTGTGATTTTTGATCTTCATCAGTAAGTACTTCAAGTCCTTGTCACTTCCAGCAATCAGGGCTGTGTCATCTGCGTAACACAGGTTGTTAATGAGTCTTCCTCCAATCCTAATGCCCCGCTCTTCTTCATATAGTCCAACTTCTCAGATAGGTTGCTCAGCATACAGATTGAATAGGTATGGTGAAAGAATACAACCCTGACGCACACCTTTCCTGACTTTAAACCAATCAGTATCCCCTTGTTCTGTCCGAACAACTGCCTCTTGACTTGATCTATGGAAAGGTTCCTCATGAACACAATTAAGTGTTCTGGAATTCCCATTCTGTGCAATGTTATCCATAATTTGTTATGATCCACCCAGTTGAATGCCTTTGCATAGACAATAAAACACAGGTAAACATCCTTCTGGTATTCTCTGCTTTCAGCCAGGATCCATCTGACATCAGCAATGATATCCCTTGTTCCACGCCCTCTTCTGAAACCAACCTGAATTTCTGGCAGTTCCCTGTCGATATACTGCTGCAGCTGTTTTTGAATGATCTTCAGCAAAATTTTGCTTGCGTGTGATATTAATGATATTGTTCTATAACTTTCCCATTCGGTTGGATTGCCTTTGTTGGGAATAGGCATAAATATGGATCTCTTCCAGTCAGTTGGCCAGGAAGCCGTCTTCCATATTTCTTGGCATAGACGAGTGAGCACCTCCAGCGCTGCATCTGTTTGTTGAAACATCTCAATTGGTATTCCCTGACTTCTTGGAGCCTTGCATTTCACGAGTGCCTTCAGTGCAGCTTGGACTCTTCCTTCAGTACCATCAGTTCTTGATCATATGCTACCTACTGAAATGGTTGAACGTCGACCAATTCTTTTTGGTACAATGACTCTGTGTATTCTTTCCATCTTCTTTTGATGCTTCCTGCGTTGTTCAGCATTTTCCCCATAGAATTCTTCAATATTGCAACTCGAGGCTTGAATTTTTACTTCAGTTCTTTCAGCTTGAGAAATGCCACACATGTTTTTCCCTCTTGATTTTGTAACTCCAGGTTTTTGCACATTTCATTGTAATACTTTATCTTCTTGAGCTGCCCTTTGAAATCTTCTGTTCAGCTCTTTTATTTCATTATTTTTTCCTTTCACTTTAGCTACTCTACATTCAAGAACAAGTTTCAGAATCCCTTCTGACATCCACTTTGGTCTTTTCTTTCTTTCCTGTCTGTTTAATGACCTCTTGCTTTCTTCATGTATGACGTCAGTGATGTCATTCCACACCTTGTCTTGGCTTTAGTCATTAGTGTTTGATGCATCAAATCTATTCTTGATAAGGTCTCTAAATTCAGATGGGATATACTCAAGGTCACACTTTGGCTCTCATGGACTTGTTCTAATTTTCTTCAACTTCAACTTCCATATGAGCAATTGATGGTCTGTTCTGAAGTTGGCCCTGGCCTTGTCCTCATTGATGATAATGAGCTTTGCCATCATTTTTTGCACAGATGTAGTCGATTTGATTCCTGTGTATTCCGTCTGGTGAAGCCCACATGTATAGTTCCCATTTATGTTGTTGAAAAAAAGTATTTGCAATGAATAAGTCATTGGTCTTGCAAAATTCTATCATGTGATCTCTGGCATTGTTTCTACTACCAAGGCCCTATTTTCCAACTACCAATTCTTCTTCTTGTTTCTAGCTTTTGAGTTCCAATCGCCAGTAATTATCAATGCATCTTGACTAAGTGTTTGATCAATTCCAGACTGCAGAAGTTGGTAAAAAATCTTCAATTTCTTCATATTTGGCCTTAGAGGTTGGTGCATAAATTTGAATAATAGTCCTTGACCCGTGGTACCTACTAATGACTTTTGGTCTTCATACATTTGCTTATTTCATACAAGTGGGTCATACAGTATTTTCCTTTTGTGACTGACTTATTTCACTCAGCATAATGATTTCAAGATTCATCCATGTTGTAGCATGTATCAGAACTTTATTTCTCTCTATGGCTGAATAATATGCCATTGTATGGATACTCTGCATTTTATTTATCCGTTTATCTACCTTTTGGCTATGGCGAATGGTGCTGCAATGAACACTGATGTAAAAGTTTCTGTTTGCATTCCTGCTTTCAATTCCTTTGGGTATATGCCTAGAATTGGAATCTCTGAGTATTATGGTAGTTCTATGTTTAACTTTTTGAGGAACCAACTTTGATAGTTTCTAAAAAGTTACACAGCTACCATATGCTACATCCATTCCATTTCTTGGTATTTACCCGAGGAAAAAGAAAGCATATATCCACACAAAAACTTGTACATGAATGTGTATAAGAAATTTTGTTTGTAGTAACCAAAAAGTGGTAACAACCCAGATGTACATCAATAAGCAAATAGGTAAGCAAACTGTGGTACATCCATACAGTGGAATGGTCCTCAATAAAAAGGAATGAACTGTTGATGCACTCAGCAACATGGATGAATCTCAAAGTAATTTTGCTGAGTCAAAGAAGCCCGATAAAACTGGGTGCATATTATACGATTCCAGTTATATAAAACCTGAGAAAAATACATGCTAAGCTACATTGATGGAAAGCAGATTGATAGTTTCCTGGGGAAGAGTTAATAAGGGGCAAGAGGAAACTTTTGGGGTGATGGATATGTTCACCATCCTGACTGTGGAAATGATTTCACACATGTAAGACATACATCAAAACAAATTGTGTACTTTAACAATGTGAAGCTTATTTTATAATTTTTTTCTTCAATAAGCTGTTGAGAAAAAAAAAAGCACCCCTGAGCTAAAAGGAAAACAAGTGTGATTATCTTTACTATCCTTACCGGCATCTGCAGTAACAAAAATCTTTTTTTAAAATGATCTATTGCTTACAAGCTAAAGGAATTTTTCCCCTTCCTTGGAATAACTGAACATATAGAAGAATCAGTAAATTAGAGAAATTTAAACATAAAACTACAGGTCTTAAACTTAAAGAATTTTAAGCTGCAATATTTCATGTTTTAGGTTATGGTATTAATGCAGCTAAATTGAACAAAACATACTTAGTCCTGAAAGCAGAACAGGGTTGTTTTTAAGAATACATGATGTCAATACAGATTTTCCCCCTATTTATGAAGCTGTTTTTTACATATTCCAATCTGTTTTCCCATTTAGTCATAAAACCTTCTTGGTGTGCTTCTGGGAGGGTTATAACTTCTTACTCAGAGGTTAAGCCAAGCTTTTCCACAGATGGATTTTCTACTAGCAAAGCAAAAATTTGTGGTAACGAATAAATAATTCAAGAAAAATGTTTTACTCAGTAAATGAATATGCATTTAGTTGGCCTTGGGATTGCTTATCCTTGATTTTGTCTTCCTTTCTGATTCTAACCAAAGTCAATATAAAGTTTATCATTGTAGCTGTGATTCCATTCAGACTAATTAACTAGGTTACCGAATTCATTATTGATTGTGCTATCAATTATTGGCCTATGCCAGTAGTGATTATATTGCAGAAGCAGCCTTTCACATAGCCCTTGCAGTATTCAGCAGCTTACAAAAGGGGGCCTTTCTGATTTCTTAGGCACGGAATATTTATGAGCAGTGTGTCTCTGGAATCCTTGAAATATGTTACTTTGGAGGGGTAGGGGTAAGTAGTCTAGAATTTAGATTTATGTTTTCCTGCATATTTGAGGGTTATATAAATTAATTACTCCATGTTTAAAATGGAAACCCTGGTAGATAGTGGTTAAGAGCTATGGCTGCTACCCAAAAGGTCAGCAGTTGGAATCTACCAGGTGCTGCTTGGAAACTCTATTGGGCAGTTCTACTCTGTCCTATAAGATCACTACAAGTCGGAATAGGCTCGATGGCAAGGGGTTGGGTATGTTCAAAATTAAAAAAAATATGAGATTAGAAGATAGTTGATAAGACCACATACTTACGAATTTATTTGTACTTCTTATTTCTAAAAATTTATACTTTAATTTGTGATGCATTTTTTTGTACCCAAATATGTATACTGGAAAGTTTGTTTGTTTGTTTGTTCTTTTTAAATCAGAAACCATGAGCTAAGGCTTAAGGAAGTGATCTGGACAAAATCAAGTCTCTCTTTTCATTCATATTTTTGACAAAATTTTGGCTGTGTAGGCCTGTCTAGATTGCTGTCTGCTGAAGAGCTTATATAGATAATCCTTTCTAAAACTTTAATGATGAAGAGAAGGAGAAAGAGAATACAAGAATCTTGATACGTATGTATAACTGAAGGCTGAGGAAGAGCAGATTGTGGAAAAGGAGAGATTGAAAATAGATTGAGCAATAATTGATGGAACCAGGTCCTGAAAGAGTCAAAAAGGTGTGGGATCAAATTTGTAGGAGACTCTCTTTGAGAAGGAGTAGGAGCACCCCTTCCTCTAAGGTAGGAGGGAGGGAAGAGACTAGATATGGCAGATACTGATGAATGGCTCACTCAGCATACATCCTAACATACTTCCTGCTAGGATTTTATTTCTCATCCTTGGAATTAGGATCCTACATGTGATAAGGCCTTGAAGAAGGAAGTGAACATGTGTGGTGGTGGCTACATGTAGAAAGACTAGGTCTACTGAAAAATACACTGGCAAAGGCATTTCATTCTTCCGGGATGAGCTGTGGAGCAGCTATTTCTTAATCATGGCAGAAGTAGCATAGTTCTGGGACCTGCATCAGCAGTAGCCAGTTCTGTAGTGAGGTTTAGGGTGTTGTTCCTAAAAATTTAGTCTACAGTTTCTTCCTTCAGCTCTCCTAATGATTCTGAGGACTAATAAGTCTTATTAAATTCCTTTCTGCTAAAAGTAGCTTGAGTGGATTCTTTTGCCTATTCCTAAGAACCTGACATCCCCTACATGTCTATCAGTTTGTAGTACTGTGGGGGCTTGCGTGTTGGTGTGATGCTGGAAGCTATGCCACTGGAATTCAGATACCAGCAGGGTCACCTATGGTAGACAGATTTCAGCTGAGCTTCCAGACCAAGACTAGGAAAAAGGACCCCGAAGTCTACTTCTGAAAAGGATTAGACAGTGAAAATCTTATGAATAGCAGCGGAACATTTTCTGATACAGTGCCAGAAGATGAGCCCCCCAGGATGGTAGGCACTCAAAATATGACTGGGGAAGAGCTGCATCCTCAAAGAAGAGTCTACCTTAGTGACATGGTTGGAGTAAAGCTTTCGGGATCTTCATTTGCTGATGTGGCATGACTCAAAATAAGAAGAAATAGCTGCAAACATCCATTAATAATCTGAATAAGGAATGTATGAAGTATGAATCTAGGAAAATTGGAAATTGCCAAAAATGAAATGGAATGCATAAACATCAATGTCCTAGGCATTAGTGAGGTGAAATGGACTGGTATTGGCCATTTCGAGTCAGACAATAATATAATCTACTGAGCCAGGGATGACAAATTAAAGAGGAATGATGTTGCATTCATTGTCGAAAAGAACATTTCAAGATTTATCCCAAAGTACAACGCTGTCAATGACAGGATAATGTCCATATGCCTACAAGAAAAACCAGTTAATGCGACTATTATTCAAATTTACGCACCTACTACTAAAGCCAAAGATGAAGAAACTGAAGATGTTTACCAGCTTCTGCAGTCTGAAATTGATCAAACATGTAATCCGGATGCATTGACAATCACTGATGATTGGAATGCAAAAGTTGGAAACAAAGAAGAAGAATCGGTAGTTGGAAAATATGGCCTTGGTGACAGAAATGATGCCAGAGATTGCATGATAGAATTTTGCAAGACCAATGACTTCATTGCGAATACTTTTTTTCACCAATTTAAACAGCGACTATACACATGGACCTCCACAAATGGAACACACAGAAATCAAATCAACTGCATCTGTGAAAAGAGACGATGGAAAAGCTTAATCTCATCAGTCAGAACAAGGCCAGGTGCTGACTGTGGAACAGACCATCAATTGCTCATATGCAAGTTCAAGTTGAGGTTGAATAAAATTAGAACAAGTCCATGAGAGCCAAAGTATCACCTTGAGTATATCCCACCTGAATTTAGAGACTATCTCAAGAATAGGTTTGACCCGTTGAACACTAATGACCAAAGACCAGACAAGTTGTGGAATGACATCAAAGACATCATACATGAAGAAAGCAAGAGGTCACGAAAAAGACAGGAAAGAAAGACAAGATGAAAATGGATGTCAGAAGACACTTTGAAACTTCCTTTTGAACGTCAAGTAGCTAAAGCAAAAGGAAGAATTGATGAAGTAAAAGAACTGAACAGAAGATTTCAAAGGGCAGCTCGAGTAGACCAAGTAAATATTATAATGACATGTGCAAAGAGCTGGAGATAGAAAACCAAAAGGGAAGAACACATTTGGCACTTCTCAAACTGAAAGAGCTGGAGAAAAAATTCAAGCCTCAAGTTCCAGTAGTGAAGGATTCTATGGGAAAATATTAAATGACACAAGAAGTATCAAAAGAAGACGGAAAGAATATACAGAGTCATTTATACCAGAAAAATTGGTTGACGTTCCACCATTTCAAGAAGTAGCATATGATTAGAAATCGATGGTAGTGAAGAAAGAAGTCCAAGCTGCATTGAAGGCACTGGCGAAAAACAAGGCTCAAGGAATTGACAGAATACCAATTGAGATATTTCAACAAATGGATGCAGCCCTAGAGGTGTTCACTTGTCTATGCCAAGAAATTTGGAAGACAGCTACTGGCCAACCTACTGAAAGATATCAATTTTTATGCCTATTCCCAAGAAAGGTGATCCAACCGAATGAGGAAATTATTGAACATCACATGCAAGCAAAATTTTGCTGAAGATCATTCAAAAGTGGGTGCAGCAGTATATCGTCAGGGAACTGCCAGAAATTCAGGCTGGATTCAGAAGAGGACCAAGGATATCGTTGCTGATGTCAGATGGATCCTGGCTGAAAGCAGAGAATACCAGAAGGATGTTTACCTGTGTTTTATTGGCTATGCAAAGGCATTCGACTGTGTGGATCATAACAAATTATGGATAACTTTGCGAAGAATGGGAATTCCAGAACACTTAATTGTGTTCATGAGGAACCTGTACATAGATCAAGAGGCAGTTGTTCGGACAGAACAAGGGGATACTGATTGGCTTAAAGTCAGGAAAGGTGTGCGTCAGGGTCGTATCCTTTCACCATACCTATTCAATCTGTATGCTGAGCAACCTATCTGAGAAGCTGGACTTTATGAAGAACGGGGCTTAAGGATTGGAGAAAGACTCATTAACAACCAGCCTTATGCAGATGACACAACCTTGCTTGCTGAAAGTGAAGAGAACTTGAAGCACTTACTGATGAAGATCAAAGATCACAGTCTTCAGTACGGATTACACCTCAATATAAAGTAAACAAAAATCCTCACAACTGGACCAATTATCCAGATCATGATAAATGGAGAAAAGATTGACATTGTCAAGGATTTCATTTTACTTGGATCCACAATCAACATTCATGGAAGCAGCAGTCAAGAAATCAAAAGACACATTGTATTGGGAAAATCTGCTGCAAGAGATCTCTCCTTAGAGTGATCAAAAGCAAAGATGTCTCCTTGAAGACTAAGGCGTGCCTGACCTAAGCCATGGTATTTTCCTTTCTTTTTTCTATTGTGCTTTAAGTGAAAGTTTACAGTTCAAGTTAACCTAAAACAACCTCATAAAAAATTTATACACACATTGTTATGTTACCCTAGTTGCTCTCCCTATAATACGTCTGCATACTCCTCCTTTCTATGCTGGATTTTCCATTTTTTTTTATTCAACCAGTTCCTATCCCTTTTTGCCTTCTCATCTTGCTTCTGTACAGGAGCTGCTCATTCAGTTTCATGCATCTATTTGAGCTAAGAGGCACAGTCTTTATAAGTATCATTTTATGTCTTATAGGCCAGTCTAATCTTTGTCTGAAGAGTTGGCTTCGAGAATGGTTTCAGTTCTCGGCTAACAGAAAGTATGGGGGCCATGTCTTTTGGGGTCCCTATAGTCTCAGTCAGACCATTAAGTCTGGTTTTTTACTAGAATTTGAGTTCTGTGCCCCACTTTTCTCCTGCTCCGTCAGGGATTCTCTATTGTGTTCCCTGTCAGGGGGGTCATTTTTGGTAGCTGGGCACCATCTATTTCTCAGGCTGATGAAGTCTCTGGTTTATGTGCCGTTTCTGTCTCTTGGGTTCTTATTTTCCTTGTGTCTTTGGTGTTCTTCATTCTCCTTTGCTCCAGGTGGGTTAGGACCAATTGATGCACCTTAGATGGCCCCTTGCTAGCTTTTAAGACCCCAGATACCATTCACCGAAGTGGGTTGCAGAATATTTTCTTAATAAATTTTGTTATGCCAATTGACCTAGAAGTCCTCTGAAACCATGGTCCCCAGACCCCCGCCCCTGCTCTTCTGTCCCTGGACGTGTTTGTTTATATTCAGGAAACTTCTTAGCTTTTGGTTTAGTCCAGTTTTGCTAACTTCCCCTGTATTCTGTGTTGTCCTTCCCTTCACCTAAGGTAATTCTTGTCTACTATCTAGTTAGTGAATTCCCCTCTCCCTTCCTCCCCACTCTTGTAACCATCAAAGAATGTTTTCTTCTGTGTTTAAACCTTTTCTTGAGTTCTTATAACAGTGGTCTCATACAATATTTGTCCTTTTGTGACTGATTAATTTCAATCAGCATAATGCCTTCGAGATTCCTCCATGTTATGGGGTGTTTCGGGAATTCATTGTTGTTCTTTATCATTGTGTAGTATTCTATTGTAAGACTATACCATAATTTGTTTATCCATTCGTCCATTGATGGGGACCTAGGTTGTGTTCATCTTTTTGCTATTGTGAACAGCCCTGCAATGAACATAGGTGTGCATGTATCTATTTGTGTGATGCCTCTTACTTCTCTTAGTATATATTCCAAGGAGTGAGATTGCTGGATTGTGTAGTACTTCTATTTCTAGCTTTTTAAAGAGGCCCCAAATTGACTTCCAAAGTGGTTGTACCATTTCACATCCCCACCAGCAGTGTATAAGTGTTTCAGTCTCTCCACCACCTCTGCACCATATGTATTATTTTGTGGTTTTTGTATTGCCAGCCTTGTTGGGGTGAAATGCTATGTCATCGTAGTTTTGATTTGCATTTCTCTAATGGCTAATGACTGTGGCATTCCGTCATGTATCTGTTAGCTGCCTGAATGTCTTCTTTGGCGAAGTGCCTGTGCATCTCCTTTGCCCATTTTTTTAACTGGGTTTTTTGTCTTTTTGTTGCTAAGGTTTGGCAGTATCTTGTAGATTTTGGAGATTAGACACTGATCGGATTTGTCATAGCCAAAAATTTTTCCCAGTCTGTAGGTCATCTTTTTACTCTTTTGTTGAAGTCTTTTGATGTGCATAAGTGTTTGATTTTCAGGAGCTCCCAGTTGTCTAGTTTCTCTTCTGGTGTTTGTGCATTGTTAGTAATGCTTTGTATTCTGTTTATGCCACATATTAGGGCTCCTAGTATTGTCACTAATTTTTCTTCCATGATCTTTATCTTTTTAGATTTTCTATTTAGGTCTTTGATCTATTTTGAGTTAGTTTTTGTGCATGGTGTGAGATATGGGTCTTCTTTCCTTTTTTTGCAGAAGGATATCCAGTTATGTCAGCAACATTTTTTTGAGTTATGTCAGCAACGTTTTTTAAAGAGACTGTCTTTTCCCCAATTAATGGACTTTGGGCCTTTGTCAAATATCAGCTGCTCATAGGTGCATGAATTTACGTCTGGGTTCCCAATTCTGCTCCACTAGTCTCTGTATCTGTTGCTGTACCAGTACCAGGCTGTTTTGTCTACTGTGGTGGTGTAAATAGTTTGTAAAATCAGGTAGTGTGAGGCTTCCCACTTTGTTCTTCTTCAGTAATGCTTTACTTACCCAGGGGCTTTTTCCATATGAAGTTGGTGATTTGTGTCTCCATCTCGTTAAAAAATGCCATTGGCATTCGGATCGGGATTGCGTTGTATCTGTAGATTGCTTTGGGTAGAATAGACATTTTCACAGTGTTGAGTATTCCTATCCATGAGCAAGGTATGTTCCTCCACTTAGGAAAAGTCTCTTTTGGTTTCTTGCAGTAGCATCTTGTAGTTTTCTTTGTGTAGGTCTTTTACGTCTCTGGATAGATTTATTCCTAAGTATTTTATCTTCTTGGGGGCTATTGTAAATGGTATTGATTTGGTGATTTCTTCTTTCAGGTTCTCTTTGCAGTGAAGCCCTCCTGGCCAGGGCTTTTTTTTTTTTTCCGTTGGGAGTTTATTAATTACTTTTTCAATCTCTTCTTTTGTTATGGATTTATTTAGTTGTTCTACCTCTGTTTGTGTTACTTTAGGTAGGTAATGCATTTCTAGAAATTTGTCAATTATCTCTAGGGTTTCAAATTTGTTAGAGTACAATTTTTCATAGTATTCTGTTGTGATTCTTTTAATTTCAGTTGGGTCTGTTTTGATGGCGCCCATCTCATCTCTTATTTGGGTTATTTGCTTCCTCTGGTGTTTTTCTTTTGTCAGTTTGACCAATGGTTTGTTGATTTTGTTGGTCTTTTTAACTGTTTTTGTTGGTCTTGTTAACTCTTTCAATTGTTTTTCTATTTCATTTAATTCTGCTTTAATTTTTATTATTTGCTTTCTTCCCTTACCTGAGGGCTTCTTTTGCTGCTCTCTTTCTGTTTATTTGAGTTTTAGGATTAATGTTTTTTGTTTTGGCCTTCTCTGCTTTTTGGGTGTGTGCATTTATTGCTATAAATTGACTTCTGAGCACTGCTTTTGCTGCATCCCCAAAGTTCTGGCAGGATGTGTTTTCATTCTCATTTAATTCTCTGAATTTCTTTATTCTGTCCTCAATTTCTTGTATAACCCAGTAGTTTTTGAGCAAGGTGTTGTTCAGTTTCCATGTATGCGATTTTTTTTTCCCTTGCTTTTTCTGTTATTGATTTCTACTTTTATGGCTTTATGGTAAGAAAAGGTGCTTTCTAATATTTCAATGCTTTGGATTCTGTTAAACCTTGCTCTAAGGCCTAATATGTGGTCTATTCTGGAGAATGTTCCATGTGCATTGGAAAAGAATGTATACTTGGCTGCTGTTTGGTGAAGTGTTCCGTATATGTCTATGAGATCAAGTTGGTTGATTATGGCATTTAGATCTTCTGTGTTTTTGTTGAGCTCCTTTCTGGATAATCAGTCCTTCACCTAAAGTGATATGGAGTTCTCTCTCTTTTCAGTGCTGTTAGAGTTTTTTTTTTTTTTAATGTGTTTTTCCTCCTGGTGTGTTGCCCCTTAAATCATTATATAGTGTCCTTCCTTATTCTTTGTGGTAGATTTTACTTTAAAGTCTATTTTGTCAGAGATTAATATTGCCACTCCTGCTCTTTTTTGATTGTTGTTTGCTTGATATATATATTTTTTTCCATCCTTTGAGCTTTAGTTTCTTTGTGTCTAAAGTGTGTCTCTTGTAGGCAACATATAGACGGATTGTGTTTTTTATCCATTCTGCCACTGTCTGTCTCTTTATTGGTACATTTAATCTGTTTACATTCAGTGTAATTATTGATAGGCATGAGCTTAGTGCTGCCATTTTGATGTCTTTTTTTGTGTTGTTGACAGTTTGTATGTTCCACTTAATTTTTGTGCTGAGTCATTTTTCTTTATGTATTTTCTTTTCATCTTTTTCATTGTTGCTGATTTTGTATTTGTTGAGTCTTTATGTTTTTCTTGTTTTTTTTTTTTATTTTGTTATGTGGGATTGTTAGTTTCCTTTGTGGTTACCTTAATATTTACCCCTATTTTTCTAAGTTTAATCCAATCTTTTGTTGCTTTATATCACCTTGACTTCCTCTCTATATGAAAGATCTATGATTACATTTTTAGTTCCTCTTTTTTTGCTTTAATGTTGTCATCTTTTACATATTGACATCTCTGTTTCCCTATTTTCAGTGTTTTAGGTTTGATTTATTTTTGTGACTTCCATATCTGAGTTTATATCTGTTTGCTCTGTCCTGTGTTCTAGTCTTGGATTCTTATCTGATGTTATTGATTTTCTAACCAGAGGACTCCCTTTAGTATTTGTTGTAATTTTGGTTTGGTTTTTGCAAATTCCTTAAACTTCTGTTTATCTGGAAATGCCCTAATTTCACCATCATATTTGAGAT
Source organism: Elephas maximus indicus (assembly GCF_024166365.1). NCBI lineage: Eukaryota > Metazoa > Chordata > Mammalia > Proboscidea > Elephantidae > Elephas > Elephas maximus. The sequence goes on from NC_064846.1 coordinate 45,851,481, forward strand.
ACAGTTTTGCTGGATATATTATTTTTGGCTGGCAATTTTTTTCCTTCAAGTCTTTGTATATGTCATCCTATTGCCTTCTTGCCTGCATGGTTTCTGCTGAGTAGTCTGAGCTTAGTCTTATTGACTCTCCTTTGTAGATGACTTTTTGTTTATCCCTAGCCACTCTTAAAATTCTCTCTTTAACTTTGGTTTTGGCAAGTTTGATTATAGTATGTTTTGGTGACTTTCTTTTGGGATCTACCTTATGTGGGGTTCGATGAGCATATTGGATAGCTACCTTCTCATCTTTCATGATATCAGTGAAGTTTTCTGCCAACAAATCTTCAACAATTTTCTCTGTATTTTCTGTTATTCCCCCCTGTTCTGGTATCCAGTCACTCACAGGTTACTCCTTTTCATAGAGTCCCACATGATTCTTAGGTTTCCTTCATTTTTTTATAATTCTTTTATCTGATTTTTCTTCAAATAAGTTGGTGTCAAGTGTGTTATTTTCAGTCTTACTAATTCTGACTTCCATTGCCTCAATTCTGCTCCCCTGACTTTCTACTGAGTTGTCTAATTCTGAAATTTTATTGTTAATCTTTTGGATTTCTGTTTGCTGTCTCTCTATGGGTTCATGCAACCTGTTAAATTTGTCATTGTTCGCTTCTATAATCTTCTTAATTTCCTCTGTTGCTTTGTCTGTGTGTTCCTTGGCTTGTTCTGTATTTTGTCTGATCTTCCTGATCTCTTGAAGGGTTCTACGTATTAATCTTTTGTAGTCTACCTCTGGTAATTCCAGGAAGTTCTCTCCCTTTGGAAGAGTTCTTGATTCTTTATTTTGGGAGCTTGCTGAAGACATCATGATCTGCCTCTTTATGTGATTTGATATTGACTTTTGTCTCTGAGCCATCAATAAGTTTTTATACTTCTTTATTTATGTTTGCTTACTGTGTCCTAGCTTCTTGTTTTGTTTTGTTTTGATATGCCCAAACAGGCTGCTTGCATGGGCTAGTTTGATTATTGGTGCCTTTGGAGCTCTAATGTTCTTTCACTGGGTGGGTAGATTTGTTACTAGGTATTTGAGCCGAGGAGTCCATTTACTTTTCTTGTATGAATCCCGGTGAGGTGTCCAGTTAGTCAGTCACCAAGTGTGTGGTCCAGGCTCTTATCTATAGTCCTAGATGGGTAGGGGTGATTGGAGTAGGCACAGGTATCTGGCTGCAGTAGGGGGTCATGTGCTGAGCAAGGCAGGGGGATGATGGCTGCCCCTGAGTGTCTGGGAGGAAAGCATTTCCCAGTTCCCTAGAGTGTGTAGGTGGGTGGGTTTTACAGCTGGACTGGGAGCACCCAATGCTTTTGGCTATAAGGACTGATAGGCACCACTTATTCTTGGACCCCTGTTGCAGGTGCCTAGGAGGCATAGGTGGAGCCATCAGTCCACGGTCCCCGAATGTGGGTAGGTGAAGGCTCTGCTTAATAGGCAGAGTGGTGTCAAATGTCACAAACCTGCCACTCCACCATGATACAGTGAAGTTAGACTTCAGGTATATACTCTGTTGTACTGTGCAAATGAGGGCCTATGCTGTTGAAATGAGCCCACACAGATCTATGCAGGGGTGAAAGGCAAAGTCTGTGGACCCATTATGCCTGTGCCTAGGCAAAGCAGCTGTACCTGCCCTGAGTTCCTAGCTTCGGGGAGCTGGCAGATTATTTTTTCCTGTTTGTCAATTTGTTTCCTCTCCCAGGCCTGGAGAATGGCTCAGGGCACATGACAGGCCCTACTAATGACCCAGGGGAAGTGGCAATTGGCAATTGCTGAAGCCAGCCAGGGACCAGGTACAGAGCAGGGAGGGAGCAGGGAACGAGGTTCTTCCCAAATGCAGTGTTTTTTGATCTGCACCATGGTTTAGATGCATGTACTTGTCTTTTGCTGACTGAGGGCTGCTTCTCACTGGTTCTGGAGGGTTGAGCAGACTTTTCACTACTCAACCTCTCCCAATGTGGAGAACGCGTTCCAAATGCCACTGCTTGCTTCACCACGCTCATCAGCTGATCAGGCCTGCAGGGTGTCGATTCCTGCTTGGTCAGGTCTGGCAACTCCTTGCTGCTTCTGAATCATCTCTCCTTCTCCCTGCCACTCAGTCTGATTCCTCCACTTTGCCTTTGATGTTCAGGGCTCCTAGATTGTCATACATAATTGATTCACTTGTTTTTTCGGGTCTTTGTTTTAAGAGGGACCTCCAGAAGTGCCTGACTACTCCGCCATCTTGGCCACACCTCCATCATGGTATTTTCAATGGGATCACATGCATGCAAAATCTGGACAATGAATAAGGAAGACCGAAGAAGAATTACTGCCTTTGAATTGTGGCATTGGTGAAGAACATTGAGTATGCCATGGACTGACAAAAGAACAAACAAATCTGTCTTGGAATAAGTACAACCAGAATGCTCCTTAGAAGCAAGGATCGATAGACTACGTCTTACATAGTTTGGACATGTTGTCAGGAGGGATCAGTGCCTGGAGAAGGACATCATGCCTGGTAAAGTACAGGGTCAGTGGAAAATGGGAAGACCCTCAACGTGATGGACTGACACAGTGGCTGCAACAACGAGCCCAAGCACAACAATGATTGTGAGTATGGCGCAGGACCAGGCAGTGTTTTGTTCTGTGGTACATATGGGTGCTATGTGTCGAAACCAACTTGACGACACCTAACAACAACAACAAAAACACTGACATATACAGTAATTAGTAAGTAACTAGTACCAGAAGAGTGGAGCTGCAAGTAGCAGAATCTAAACTGTGGTATTGGTTGAACTGAGAAAATTGGGAAATTATTAAAGATCCACCAATTTCAATGTGAAAAGCTTGTGACCATGTTCAAACTATGCCTGCTATTCCTTGGAGTATAGACCAAACGACAGTCGATGCTGTAGCATTAAGGAAAAAGGTAGGAATTTCAGAAGTTGGAATGTGCTGGCTTCTTATATGGCTTTTGAAAAGCTTCATAAAAATAGTGTTGAACATAGACTGCAGAAATAGAAAGGAATATAATTGTATTAAAAGAGATGCTTGGAGGCGGAGCCAAGATGGCGGACTAGGCAAACGCTACCTCGGATCCCTCTTAAAACAAAGACACGGAAAAACAAGTGACTTGATCACATACATAACAATCTACGAACCCTGATCAACAAACACAGATTTAGAGACGGAGAACGAACTAATACGGGGAAGCAGCGATTGTTTTCAGAGCCTGGAGCCAGCATACCAGTCAGGTACGGCACAAGCACAGAGAGCTGCTCCACCCCCCTGAACTAACCCCGGGAGAGGGACCAGCCGGTTCCGCAGGCGGCGTGGGACGCAGCTGGTAGGAGAAGTCCCTGGGAGGCAGTGACTGGTCTTGGAACGGGGAGAGCAGCATCCCAGCCAGGGAACCATCCCGCCGGGATTTGGACTGGACGCAGCGGATTTTCTGGAAAAACTAGTTTCCCAGTGATGGCTCGGAGACAACCATCCATATCAAACCACTTAAAGAAGCAGACCATGACAGCTTCTCCAACCCCCCAAACAAAAGAATCAAAATTTTTCCCAAATGAAGATACAATCCTGGAATTATCAGATACAGAATATAAAAAACTAATTTACAGAATGCTTCAAGACATCACAAATGAAATAAGGCAAACTGCAGAAAAAGCCAAGGAACACACTGATAAAACTGTTGAAGAACTCAAAAAGATTATTCAAGAACATAGTGGAAAAATTAATAAGTTGCAAGAATCCATAGAGAGACAGCATGTAGAAATCCAAAAGATTAACAATAAAATTACAGAATTAGACAATGCAATAGGAAGTCAGAGGAGCAGACTCGAGCAATTAGAATGCAGACTGGGACTACTGGAGGACCAGGGAATCAACACCAACATAGCTGAAAAAAAATCAGATAAAAGAATTAAAAAAAATGAAGAAACCCTAAGAATCATGTGGGACTCTATCAAGAAGGATAACCTGCGGGTGATTGGAGTCCCAGAACAGGGAGAGGGTACAGAAAACACAGAGAAAATAGTTGAAGAACTCTTGACAGAAAACTTCCCTGACATCATGAAAGACGAAAGGATATCTATCCAAGATGCTCATCGAACTCCATTTAAGATTGATCCAAAAAGAAAAACACCAAGACATATTATCATCAAACTCGCCAAAACCAAAGATAAAGAGAAAATTTTAAAAGCAGCCAGGGAGAAAAGAAAGGTTTCCTTCAAGGGAGAATCAATAAGAATAAGTTCAGACTACTCAGCAGAAACCACGCAGGCAAGAAGGGAATGGGATGACATATACAGAACACTGAAGGAGAAAAACTGCCAGCCAAGGATCATATGTCCAGCAAAACTCTCTGTGAAATATGAAGGCGAAATTAAGATATTTACAGATAAACACAAGTTTAGAGAATTTGCAAAAACCAAACCAAAGCTACAAGAAATACTAAAGGATATTGTTTGGTCAGAGAACCAATAATATCAGATACCAGCACAACACAAGGTCACAAAACAGAACGTCCTGATATCAACTCAAATAGGGAAATCACAAAAACAAAAAAATTAAGATTAATTAAAAAAAATACACATAACAGGGAATCATGGAAGTCAATAGGTAAAAGATCACAATAATCAAAAAGAGGGACTAAATACAGGAGGCATTGAACTGCCATATGGAGAGTGATACAAGGCGATATAGAACAATACAAGTCAGGTTTTTACTTAGAAAAATAGGGGTAAATAATAAGGTAACCACAAAAAGGTATAACAACTCTATAACTCAAGATAAAAGCCAAGAAAAACATAACGACTCAACTAACATAAAGTCAAACACTATGAAAATGAGGATCTCACAATTTACTAAGAAAAACGCCTCAGCACAAAAAAGTATGTGGAAAAATGAAATTGTCAACAACACACATAAAAAGGCATCAAAATGACAGCACTAAAAACTTATTTATCTATAATTACGCTGAATGTAAAGGGACTAAATGCACCAATAAAGAGACAGAGAGTCACAGACTGGATAAAGAAACACGATCCATCTATATGCTGCCTACAAGAGACACACCTTAGACTTAGAGACACAAACAAACTAAAACTCAAAGGATGGAAAAAAATATATCAAGCAAACAATAAGCAAAAAAGAAGAGGAGTAGCAATATTAATTTCTGACAAAATAGACTTTAGACTTAAATCCACCACAAAGGATAAAGAAGGACACTATATAATGATAAAAGGGACAATTGATCAGGAAGACAAAACCATATTAAATATTTATGCACCCAATGACAGGGCTGCAAGATACATAAATCAAATTTTAACAGAATTCAAAAGTGAGATAGATACCTCCACAATTATAGTAGGAGACTTCAACACACCACTTTCGGAGAAGGACAGGACATCCAGTGCTCAACAGAGACACGGAAGATCTAATTACAACAATCAACCAACTTGACCTCATTGACTTATACAGAACTCTCCACCCAACTGCTACAAAGTATACTTTTTTTTCCAGCGCACTTGGAACATTCTCTAGAATAGACCACATATTAGGTCATAAAACAAACCTTTGCAGAGTCCAAAACATCGAAATATTACAAAGCATCTTCTCAGACCACAAGGGAATAAAACTAGAGATCAATAACAGAAAAATTAGGGAAAAGAAATCAAATACTTAGAAAATGAACAATACCCTCCTGAAAAAAGACTGGGTTATAGAAGACATCAAGGAGGGAATAAGGAAATTCTTAGAAAGCAATGAGAATGAAAATACTTCCTATCAAAACCTCTGGGACACAGCAAAAGCAGTGCTCAGAGGCCAATTTATATCGATAAATGCACACATACAAAAAGAAGAGAGAGCCAAAATCAGAGAACTGTCCCTACAACTTGAACAAATAGAAAGTGAGCAACAAAAGAATCCATCAGGCACCAGAAGAAAACAAATAATAAAAATTAGAGCTGAACTAAATGAATTAGAGAACAGAAAAACAATTGAAAGAATTAACAAAGCCAAAAGCTGGTTCTTTGAAAAAATTAACAAAATTGATAAACCATTGGCTAGACTGACTAAAGAAATACAGGAAAGGAAACAAATAACCCGAATAAGAAACGAGAAGGACCACATCACAACAGAACCAAATGAAATTAAAAGAATCATTTCAGATTATTATGAAAAATTGTACTCTAACAAATTTGAAAACCTAGAAGAAATGGATGAATTCCTGGAAAAACACTACCTACCTAAACTAACACATTCAGAAGTAGAACAACTAAATAGACCCATAACAAAAAAAGAGATTGAAACGGTAATCAAAAAACTCCCAACAAAAAAAAGCCCTGGCCCGGATGGCTTCACTGCAGAGTTCTACCAAACTCTCAGAGAAGAGTTAACACCACTACTTCTGAAGGTATTCCAAAGCATAGAAAATGAGGGAATACTACCCAACTCATTCTATAAAGCCACCATCTCCCTGACACCAAAACCAGGTAAAGACATTACAAAAAAAGAAAATTATAGACCTATATCCCTCATGAACATAGATGCAAAAATCCTCAACAAAATTCTAGCCAATAGAATCCAACAACACATCAAAAAAATATTTCACCCTGATCAAGTGGGATTTATACCAGGTATGCAAGGCTGGTTTAATATCAGAAAAACCATTAATGTAATCCATCACATAAATAAAACAAAAGACAAAAACCACATGATCGTATCAATTGATGCAGAAAAGGCATTGGACAAAGTCCAACACCCATTTATGATAAAAACTCTTACCAAAATAGGAATTGAAGGAAAATTCCTCAACATAATAAAGGGCATCTATGCAAAGCCAACAGCCAATATCACTCTAAATGGAGAGAACCTGAAAGCATTTCCCTTGAGAACGGGAACCAGACAAGGATGCCCTTTATCACCGCTCTTATTCAACATCGTACTTGAAGTCCTAGCCAGGGCAATTAGGCTAGACAAAGAAATAAAGGGTATCCAGATTGGTAAGGAGGAAGTAAAGCTATCACTATTTGCAGATGACATGATCGTATACATGGAAAACCCTAAGGAATCCTCCAGAAAACTACTGAAACTAATAGAAGAGTTTGGCAGAGTCTCAGGTTATAAAATAAACATACAAAAATCACTTGGATTCCTCTACATCAACAAAAAGAACACCGAAGAGGAAATAACCAAATCAATACCATTCACAGTAGCCCCCAAGAAGATAAGATACTTAGGAATAAATCTTACCAAGGATGTAAAAGACCTATACAAAGAAAACTACAAAGCTCTACTACAAGAAATTCAAAAGGACATACTTAAGTGGAAAAACATACCTTGCTCATGGATAGGAAGACTTAACATAGTAAAAATGTCTATTCTACCAAAAGCCATCTATACATTTAACGCACTTCCGATCCAAATTCCAATGTCATATTTTAAGGGGATAGAGAAACAAATCACCAATTTCATACGGAAGGGAAAGAAGCCCCGGATAAGCAAAGCACTACTGAAAAAGAAGAAGAAAGTGGGAGGCCTCACTTTACCTGATTTCAGAACCTATTATACAGCCACAGTAGTCAAAACAGCCTGGTACTGGTACAACAACAGGCACATAGACCAATGGAACAGAATTGAGAACCCAGACATAGATCCATCCAGGTATGAGCAGCTGATATTTGACAAAGGACCAGTGTCAGTTAATTGGGGAAAAGAAAGCCTTTTTAACAAATGGTGCTGGCATAACTGGATATTCATTTGCAAAAAAATGAAACAGGACCCATACCTTACACCATGCACAAAAACTAACTCCAAGTGGATCAAAGACCTAAACATAAAGACTAAAACGATAAAGATCATGGAAGAAAAAATTGGGACAACCCTAGGAGCCCTAATACAAGGCATAAACAGAATACAAAACATTACCAAAAATGATGAAAAGAAACCCGATAACTGGGAGCTCCTAAAAATCAAACACCTATGCTCATCTAAAGACTTCACCAAAAGAGTAAAAAGACCACCTACAGACTGGGAAAGAATTTTCAGCTATGACATCTCCGACCAGCGCCTGATCTCTAAAATCTACATGATTCTGTCAAAACTCAACCACAAAAAGACAAACAACCCAATCAAAAAGTGGGCAAAGGATATGAACACACATTTCACTAAAGAAGATATTCAGGCAGCCAACAGATACATGAAAAAATGCACCCGATCATTAGCCATTAGAGAAATGCAAACTAAAACTACGATGAGATTCCATCTCACACCAGCAAGGCTGGCAATAATCCAAAAAACACAAAATAATAAATGTTGGAGAGGCTGCGGAGAGATTGGAACTCTCATACACTGCTGGTGGGAATGTCAAATGGTACAACCACTTTGGAAATCTATCTGGCGTTTTCTTAAAAAGTTAGAAATAGAACTACCATAAAATACCATACAACCCAGAAATCCCACTCCTCGGAATATACCCTAGAGATACAAGAGCCTTCATACAAACACATATATGCACACCCATGTTTATTGCAGCTCTGTTTACAATAGCAAAAAGTTGGAAGCAACCAAGGTGTCCATCAACGGATGAATGGGTAAATAAATTGTGGTATATTCACACAATGGAATACTACGCATCGATAAAGAACAGTGACGAATCTGTGAAACATTTCATAACATGGAGGAACCTGGAAGGCATTATGCTGAGCGAAATCAGTCAGAGGCAAAAGGACAAATATTGTATAAGACCACTATTATAAGATCTTGAGTAATAGTAAACCTGAGAAGAACACATACTTTTGTGGTTACGAGGCGGGGGAGGGAGGGAGGGTGGGAGAGGGTTTTTTATTGATTAATCAGTAGATAAGAACTGCTTTAGGTGAAGGGAAAGACAACACTCAATACATGGAAGGTCAGCTCAATTGGACTGGACCAATAGCAAAGAAGTTTCCGGGATAAAATGAATGCTTCAAAGGTCAGCGGAGCAGGGGCGGGGGTCTGGGGAACATGGTTTAAGGGGACTTCTAAGTCAATTGGCAAAATAATTCTATTATAAAATCATTCTGCATTCCACTTTGAAATGTGGCGTCTGGGGTCTTAAATGCTAACAAGCGGCCATCTAAGATGCATCAATTGGTCTCAACCCACCTGGAGCAAAGGAAAATGAAGAACACCAAGGCCACACGACAACTAAGAGCCCAAGAGACAGAAAGGGCCACATGAACCAGAGACCTACATCATCCTGAGACCAGAAGAACTAGTTGGTGCCCGGCCACAATCGATGACTGCCCTGACAGGGAGCACAGCAGAGGACCCCTGAGGGAGCAGGAGATCAGTGGGATACAGACCCCAAATTCTCATAAAAAGACCAAACTTAATGGTCTGACTGAGACTAGAGGAATCCCGGCGGCCATGCTCACCAGACCTTCTGTTGGCACAGGACAGGAACGATCCCCGAAGACAACTCATCAGACATGAAAGGGACTGGTCAGTGGGTGGGAGAGAGACGCTGATGAAGAGTGAGCTAATTATATCAGGTGGACACTTGAGATTGTGTTGGCAACTCTTGTCTGGAGGGGGGATGGGAGGATAGAGAGAGAGAGAAGCTGGCAAAATTGTCACGAAAGGAGAGTCTGAAAGGGCTGACTCAAGAGGGGGAGAGCAAGTGGGAGTAGGAAGTGAGATGTATGTAAACTTATATCTGACAGACTGATTGGATTTGTAAACGTTCACTTGAAGCTTAATAAAAGTTAAAAAAAAAAGTCTATTTGAAAAAAAAAAAAAGAGATGCTTTTAGCCTATGGCTTGCAATTTATGTTTACTGAGATTCTTCTAATTTGGAGTCTTGCATGGTTGAGAAAACTAGAGGTTGTATACTCCAATGGGGAGCTATTGCCCTGGTGAGAACAAAGCTGCAACTTTAGTCAGAAATAAGATTGATGATTTGCTGTACAAACTCTCTGATCAAATTAATGATGTTTTCTTCTCAACAGAGCCTATTGTTTCAAATGACCTCAAGGCAGTGGCTATTAAGTTAAGGGAGAAGAAGAGAATGGATAGAGAGCGAAGATAAGCAGATAAAAGCCCCAAATTTTCAGGATTAGAAAGGTTGTTTAGACCAGTGATACTGAATGTGTGGTACGCTGACTGGATGTCAGTCCATAAATTTTTGGTACTGGCTTTAGAGGAGATAAGGAGCTTGAACCAGTATGTAAATCAATTTTGCATTAAGAACACCATTAAGTTCAGCTGACTTTTTTTTTTTTTTTCGTAGCAAGACTTTCTCAATGAAGGAAGCAGTGGGCCGATTAACACTGTGGTGCAAGCACATTATCTTGTTGCAGTCCAAAATTTTTAGTAGTACTGGTCTAGAAAAGATCATTGGCTTAGGTTACTCCCACATGGATTGACCAGAAATAAATATACTGGAAATCTACTAAATTTTGAGGAAGTATTTTTCTTTCTTTCTTTTTAAAATTTTATTTATTTTGTTGTTGTTGAGACTATACACAGCAAAACAAACGCCAATTCAACAGTTTCTACATGTACAATTCAGTGACATTGATTACATTCTTTCAGTTATGCAACCATTCTCACTTTTCTGAGTTGTTCCTCCCACATTAACATAAACTCAACGCCCTCTTAGTTTCCTAATATTTCAAGTTGTTATTGTTACTTTGATACCATATGGATAGCTCTTGAGCAAGCTGCTCAAAGCAGACATTCATTACTAGCTAAGTTCAACTACAGTTTGGTCTTAAGAAGACTTCAGGAGATATCTTTTCTTTAAGATCTAAAGATTATCTCCAGTCTAAAGAATAGTTTCAGGAGTTCTTCCAGTCTCCATGGCTCCAGAAAGTCTGGATTCCATCAGAATTTGAAATTCTGTTCTACAGACTCCCCCTTTTGATCAGTATTCTTCCATAGATTCTTTGATCAAAATGTTCAGTAATAGTAGCCAGACACCATCCAATTTTGAGGGGCTATTTTTTTTTTTTTGCCAAGCCTGGCCTGTAACAACCTGTGACTATTAAATCCCAGAACAATCCCCAAGGTCCCAAAGCTACACCAACAGGAAGAAAGCTGTACAAAACCGTATGGCTGCCAGAAAGGACATCCTCCAAACAACTCAGCTCAGTCGTAACCAGGAGGATAATGGACAAGGAAGAACTATGGAAAAGAAGAACAAGGGACAACAGAGGGCAATGGAGAAAGGAAATCCTCCCAGAGATCAATGTCCGGGGCTGCCAGATGAGCTTACCAAGGAATTTACTCTACTGCCAAAGCAAGGAAACTTCACTATTCCTGTTCAGAATGATTTGATAGTTGTTAGCATTTAGTGACTAATGGAATTTGCATTCTGCCTTTTCTGAATGGGAGTTTTCACTGTGGTAACCTCTGTCACATCCAAACCTGATGGAGAGGACTTCACATCATCCAGAAATCTTGTGTATTTTATTGGATCTAGTAATTGAATGAGATTGTTACCTCTCTTAGGAGGAGAGTGAGTGTGTTCCATAAATAGGAAGAAGGATATGCATAGATGTTTGATAGTCAAAGGAGTGGACTACAGCAGAGAATACAAGTTGCTTGACCAGTAATCATTCCTTGCTTTTTTTTTTTTACTAGCAGAATCTCAAGTTTTGGAGGAATTTGCCAGTCTCCCTGACAAATAGACATGGCTATACTTAACATTTCTGGTCAAACATATGAAGAAGTCCTTTGTAATAACTTCCGAGAAAACTCCTCAAAACGGAGTGGGCAGACGAAGCTAACATGCTTTCTGGGGTTCTGGCAGACTCCTTACAGCTGAAGACAAAAGCCCTGGACTTCCCACCTCTGGACTTTTACATGAGAAACAATAAGCCTCCAATATTTTTCAGCCAGTGTTTTTCCAGTTTCTGTAGCTACTATCAAAAGGTAAATTCCTAATTGATGCACTAGATAAGATATGTGTATGTTTGGAGGTGTTAGTAAAAGAAAATGAGAGTTCATATTTGTATTCTCTATTTTTTTTTATTTACTTAGTGAAGTTGAAATCTAGGTATATCTGTTGAGAATTATATGATTTGAATCAATTCAATAAGATTTTTACTGAATATCTACTGTGTGCTCAGCACTGACATTCATTGTGAGTAATATTTGCTGATTTTGTAGAAACCCTTATATCATATTTCCTCTTTCTGGGATAATTTTGAATGTCTGCACTCTGGGGTTTATCTCTTTTTCAGCTCTGCTCACTTGGGTTGAACATTGGAGGACATTCTACGGCTGCAGACTGAATGCCAGGTTGACAACTGTATCTTGCATTTGCATACCTCAAAACTGAGCACTTTACACACCCAGAACAACAGATTATATTTAATTTGTATCATATACTTACATGAAAATATATGTATTTTTCATTATGAATGAGATTTGTTTCATAAGTTGTCCACATTAACTTGCTGTTATGGACATTAACTGGCTGCCTACTCAGCATCCATTTCCCTCTGTTTTTCCTAAGAGTATTTATATTCTTGATTAGGTAGCTGCCCCTCTTCCATACAGTTAATATAAACATACACATATTCACACATATGTGCACTCTTTACATTTCCCATCGTGCATAAACCTATGTCTGTGGAATGATTTTCTCTATATACAACTAACAGGCCTTTGTAGATACGAGATAAAAAAGCTGCATTTGGAAAAGAGAGGGTTTCTGTGGAAAATAGATGAATAAGAGAGTGGTAAGAAGCAATACTGGTAGGTGGTAGTATACTGCCTGGTCAGAAAGCAGATTAGGATCAGGGTACTGACTGAATTTTACCTTTAATTATTTTTTGTTGAAAGACATCCTTTTGATAAAGTAAGAATGGTGGTTTTTAAAAGAAGGAGCCATATTTGTAGTCTAATAGACATTTCAACTATTATTTGCAATTAAAGGATCAGTTCATTAGATGTCACCATTGACCTGCATCCCCCTGGGAAAATTGTTAAACCACTCTAGGATTTAATTGCTTCCTTGTAACATGAGAGATGAGATCATTTGTGACGTTGTTTGAATCATGTATCAAATAACTTGTTATATTTGTTTCATTAACTCAACAAATAATATAGAGCACTGACTACTGCTTGGGACTGTTCTAGACACTGAGAATAGCGTGATTGAAAGCTGAGTTCATTTGGTTTCACCAAAGAGATTAAAATTACTTTAAGATAAAGATTGCCTTAGGGATTTTATAGTTGCATTCAGTGATGCTTGGTACATGTAGAACTTCAATTAATTGTTTAAACTCAGATTTAGCTTTCTGCCTAGACAAAACTTAATCTTCCTACTGGAGATCTATTTTCCCTAAAACTATACAGGCCAATTTGATTTTGAGTTGAAAATATGGCAACAACTGTGATGAAATTCTAGAGACCAACTACAAAAAGCCCCCTGCTGTTGTTGAACATCATGAGGTTTAATTCATCAAAATATTTCTGGCCATTAAATATGTACAAAGTGATGTAGAGGATATAAAGGTGAATAAAATATAATTATTCTTGATACAAATAATCTGGTTGAGAAGTTCTTTGTTCACATTTTAATGCAAAATGAAAGAAAGGTTACAAAAGACTTTATTAAAAATGGCTTAATATAAAATGGTAAACTGTTGTGGAAAACAGCATGGTGATTACTCAAAAGATTAAAAGTAGAACTATCATATGACCCAGCAATTCCACTCCTAGATATATACCCTAGGGACCTAAATGCAGCACCATGAACATGCATATGTACACCTATGTTCATAGCACTATTCACTAAGAGCAAAAAGGTAGAAACAACCTAAGTGCCCATCAACAGATGAACAGATAAACAAAATGTGGTACATACATTCAATGGAATACTACTCAGCCATAAAAAAGAAATGAAGTCCAAATACATGCTACAACATGGATGAATCTTGAAAATATTATGCTATTATTCTGTTTTACATAAGGTTGCCATGACTCAGAGCCGATTCCAAGGCAACTGACAATAACAACAATAACAACAAGCCAAACTCTGAGAAGGGGAATGAAATTAGCATGATTGGCTTATATCAGGAGCCCTTGCAGCGCAGTGGTTAAGCATTGGGCTGCTAACCAAAAGGTTGGCAGTTCGACTCCACCAGCTGTTCCTTGGAAACCCTATAAGGCAGTTAGTTCTATTCTGTCCTACAAGGTCGCTATGAGTCAGAATAGACTCAATGGCAACAGGTTTTGTTTTGTTTTTTGTTTTGGCTTATATCAGTAAAATTTAAACTTTTTTGACCACAACCCACAAGAAAATACTTTACATATTATTATCCAACACACACATACATATGCTTTAGAAACTGAAACAAGCTTCACAAAATAATTCTCATCCTTAAAACATGTAATGAACTTTAATATTGTCCATAACGTTCAATTTCTTTTCATTCAAAATTGCTGTTTGGGGCTACCTAAATTGATTTCACAACCATGGGTTATGGATCACAACCTGATTTTGAAAAATCCTAGTTTGAATTAATCAAGATTCACTCCCTGCGATGTGACCTATTTGGGGGCATAATCCTGCCCTATGTTGTTGTTTTTGTTAGTTGACCGTTGAGTTGATTCCCACTCGTGGCGACCCCATGTGTGCAGAGTTGAACGGCTCCATAGGATTTTCAGTAGTGTGACTTTTTGGAAGCATTTTCTGTCCTATATTTGCTCAAATGAGGGCTCTGTTAACAAGGAAAAAATGGGGAAGTTGGACCATTATTCACAATAAGAAGGAATGAGGTACTGATATAGCTACAACATGCATGAACCTCAAAATCGTTGTGCTATGTGAAAGCAGCCAGTCACAAAAAATCACAGACTGCATGATTTCATTTAAATGAAATGTCCAGAACAGGCAAATCTATAGTGTCAGAAAGTAGATTAGTGGTTGCCAGGGGCTGGAGGAGGAGGCTTGGCAGGAAATGAGGAATGACTGCAAATGGGTATGGGGTTTCTTTTAGGGGCGGGAAATGTTCAAAAATTAGATTTTGGTGATGGTTGCATAACCCTGTAAATATACCAAAAAGCATTGTACAGTATAAATGGTTAGGTTATGTAGTGTGTGAATTATATTCAAATTAAGCTGTTATAAAAGGAGCAAAGTAGTAAACTAAGTATTAATTTATATCTGATGAAAAAAGACACTAAGTCATCACATGGAAAATGTGTAAGCACAGGTTCAGACAACTTTAAAGTACTCTTGTATCTCTCTATGTAAAAAATAAGAATAATTGATTTCAACTTTAAAGTACTCTTATATCTCTCTATGTAAAAAATAAGAATAATGAAATCAATGTTGTCAGAATTATAGGGAAATAGGAAGAACTATTTCCTGGTGCCATTGTAAACTTGTTTATAGTCATTCTGACAATAACACATGGCAATATGTAAGAAGATCTATTATACTTAGTTTTGAGGTGGTTAAAAAAAAAAGACAGGGAGGAAGTCTGTTGAGTTAGCAAACAACATTTTATGCACAAGGGATATTTAGACATTTTCTTGATTTTGTATTTTTCAGTTTAGTCTCAGAACTTGGCCCTTTCTAGCCCAAGTATTTTCTAACTGGTACAAGAAGTCTAGATGCTCTTCCTACAAATAGAGTACTATGCTTTTACTCCTAAACCATGTTTGAACTCTGCCGTTTTAGTTAGCCCATGGACACTGCCCAAAAAATGTTAATATTCTCACACTTATTGATCTCCCCCATTAGAATATGAGTTTCTCCATGGTAAAGTCTGTAACTTCCAGGTGTGACATACTAGGAAAAGAACCTGGTTTTGAGATATGCATCACTGGGATTTAACTCTGTCCCTTAATCAGCTTTGTGACCTTAATTTCTCTGAGGCTCATTTTCTTTCATCCTCTACTCCTAATGCTCTGTTCTTCTTCATATGGTCCAGCTTCTCGGATTATATGCTCAGCGTAAAGATTAAGTATGATGAAAGAATGCAACCCTGATGCACACCTTTCCTGACTTTAAACCACGCAGTGTCCCCTTGTTCTGTTGGAACGGCTACCTCTTTTTACATGTACAGGCATAAATATGGATCGAACCCACCAGCCGCTCCACAGGAGAAAGATGTGGCAGTCTGCTTTGGTGAAGATTCACAGTCTTGGAAACCCTATGGAGCAGTTCTACCCTGACCTACAGGGTCACTATGAGTCGGAATCTACTTGATGGCAATGGGTTTGAGCTTTTGGTTTCGGGTTGCTGTGTGTTAGAATCAACTTGATAGCAACAGGTCTGGTGTTTTTTTTTTTTTTTTTGGTTGGGTGAGGAAAGAGAGTTTCAAAACGCATATTCCCTCTTTTGTATTTAGTTAAATTGCTTCAAGGATTTGCATCTAAGTGATTGACCACCACTTTTATGAACTCTACAAAAGTTCAAACTTGGTAGTGGGAATTAGATTTAGGATTGAATCCCAGCTATGCTACTAAATTACCTTGAGCAAAACACTTAACCCCACTGAACCCAGATTTCTATTCTGGGAAATGAAGATAATAATGTCTGTCTGGCAGGGTTGTTGGAAGGGTGACATGCTGTATGTTAAGGCCAAGCAAAGTGCCCAACACAGAGATATTCAGGAAGTAGTAATTCTTTATAGCTCAAAAATGCTTTGAACCATGTTGGTGCTAATGCCAAGTGCTATCACCATGAGAATGTTAAGATCATGTTGTAAGGCTAATTAAGTATAGTACTACATTGTTCTCTGGTTTCTGATGTGATTCTGTCTGTGAAAATTCAGCAAAATTTTGGTATAATTCCTAGCACACTTGCTTTACAGGCCACTTTCAGGACTTTTCCATCTCACATCAGGTCAGCCAGCAGGATTTTAATGGCTCAGTTGCCCTTTTCACCCACCATCATACCATGAAGTTTAACTTAAGCATATTACTCAGCTAGGTTCTATGCCAATTTCTTCTTGTAGCACAATTTATCATGGACCTACTCTAGGTGTTTTCTAATTCACTCAGAATTAATTGTGCACTTTAATCATTATCATTGAATCAGTTCCCATGTCTGTAGCTTTTATAACCATAAGTATTGGATGAATACTTATTAAAAATTTCCCATGAATTGTATATGAGGTATGACTATAATTTTAAAAATTTCTTCGACTCATAAACTGGCTTAGAAAGAAATTCTAAAGGAGAGTTTGAAAGTTTGCAAGTGATGGTGTTGCCCATGTAATAATTTTTCAGCATTCCAAACTTATTTCTTAGGAGAATATTCATATGTATACATTCTTGTTTGCTAAAATAGTCTTTCTATATTACAACAACAATTAATATACTCCATTTCAACAATGTTCTTCTCATTTTCTATGAGAATTTTTAGCACCTTTTTTGTTTTTAGAGTATAATAGGATATGTGCTTTTTTACATTCAGCTTTTTTGAAAACTGATCCTTAAAGATGCAGTTATGTGTTACAATGGATAAAATACTCTTTACAGGTAGTGAGAATAGCAGTTAGTATCATTCATAACTCATGTCAATTGCTTGCATTGGCATGGTGCTAGAATGAGAGAACATAAGACTATAAGTCTGATAGGAGACCTGGGTTTTGGTCCTATGTGCACTTAAATACCTCTTTAATATAAGGTAAGTCACAACCTCCTACAGGGGCCACTGTTTTTTAATTGGTCCTTTCATGTCTCTCCTATTTACCTAATGAGAATGGTGTAAAGAGAAACTCAACATGGTCCAAATTTAATTGATTATCTCCACTATCTCTTTTCCTAGTCTTTTCATTCCAAATCTTGTCTTTTCTGCTTCCAATTGTCTCTCAGATCGTCTTTATTCCATTCATATTGTACTAAGTTAAATCCTGTTCATCTCAGTCGTTTGGACTGTTGCAATAGACTGGTCTCCCTGCCTCCATTCTTTACCTCCACCAAAGCATCCTCTACTGAGTTATATACTGAAAATATAATACAGTTGGGTCACTTTCTGGCTTAAAACTTGAAACGGCCCCTCCTTGCAGACTGGTAAAGTTTACTTTTTAAGTCTGGTATGCAAGGTTCATC
The DNA here is from genome assembly GCF_024166365.1 of Elephas maximus indicus. Classification (NCBI taxonomy): domain Eukaryota; kingdom Metazoa; phylum Chordata; class Mammalia; order Proboscidea; family Elephantidae; genus Elephas; species Elephas maximus. The sequence goes on from NC_064846.1 coordinate 45,869,560, forward strand.
CTAACACAGCTTCATTCTACCTTACCAGTAGTGAGCCCACCACCTACCATGTGAGATTACTTGTGTTGTTCAAATCTTCAATAGTCCTACTGCTGCAGATGCTTATGATGCACAATGATAGTTCCCCTCGACACACCTGATTTCACCTCAGCATGGTAAAAGTTTAATGCATTGTTTCACATGTCCCCCCACTAAGCATGAGTTGCAGCATTTTTCTGCTCTTACTTTCTCCCAAACTACAGAAAGCTGCTAAGCTGTGCACAAGTGCAACCTAGAAGCATAAGGGAGTTAAAGCCCTGAGTGGGATAACTCACAACCAAAGCGGGGGTGGGATGGAGGGCAAGAATCAATGGGTAAATAATCAGCTTCTCTGTTCTCCGTTGAACAATTCTAAGGCCTGATCTATACAGTTCCTCAGAATGCTCCTGGAAAGATTAAGCTTCAGTTGCACAGAGCGGTTGCACTCTGTTTCATTAGGAAATGATTCTTGGGATCACTTTCCAAATAATCTATCCATACCCTTGTTTCAAAGTCTGCTTTCAGAGTAACCCAAAATAAGACACCTATTTGATCTTTTGATCATTAAGAGAAATATGCTAAAGCCTGCTACTATGATAGTGATTTTATTAATTTATCCTTGTATTTCTATTAAATTTTGCTTTATATATTTCAAAACTCTCTTGTTAGATACCTAAAGGTTCATGAATCTTTTGTCTTACTGGTGGATTTAACTACTATGGTATATCCCTTTTTATCCCACAAAATTTTTTCACCTTGAATTTATATTATAATGATATTAATATTGATACATCTGGGGTTTTTTTGTAAGCATTTGCCTAGTATATGTTTTTCCATTTCTTTATTTTTATTGTGCTTTAGGGAAAAGTTTACAGCTCAAGTTAGCTTCTAACAAAAAAACTTATACACACACTGTTATGTGACCCTAGCCGCTCTCCCTATAATGTGACCACACATTTGTCCTTTCCACCCCGGATTTCCCGTGTCCATTCAGTCAGCTCTTATCCCTTTCTGCCTTCTCCTCTTGCCTCCAAACAGGAGCCGCCCATTTATTCTCTTGTATCTACTTGAACTAAAAAGCACACTTTTCATGAGTATCATTTTATGTTTTATAGTTCAGTCTATTCTTTGTCTAAAGAGTTGGCTTCAGGAATGGATTTAGTTCTGGGTTAACAGACAATCTGGGGGCCATGTTTTCCGGGGTTCCTACAGTCTCAGTCAGACCATTAAGTCTGTTTTTTTTTTTTTACTAGAATTTGAGGTCTGCATCCCACTTTTCTCCAGCTTCATCAGGGACTCTCTGTTGTGTTCCCTGTCAGGGCGGTCATTGGTGGTAGCCAACACCATGTAGTTCTTCTGGTCTCAAGTCCATTTTTTTAGTTTTAATTTATTTTATTTTACTGGGTCTCTTGTAAACAAAATATAAGTGTATATATAAAAAAATTTTTTTTGTGTGTATATATAGATGGATTAAAAATTCCAATCTGATGGTGAAAATGAAAACACATTCTATCAGCAAGGCTGTATGGAAACAGTCACTCTCACACATCGCTGGCAGAAATGAAAACTAATACAACCTAATTTTGGAAAATATATAACAAAAATACATATGCATTTATCTTTTAATAAAGCAATGCACCCTTTGGGAATTTATACTGAGATAGACCTTCAACAACACAAATATACATGCACACAAGGTTGTTCATTACAGCATTGTAATTTCAAAATTCTGGAAACAACCTAAATGCTAATACATAGGAGAATTACTGAATAAACTATGGTACAGCACACAATGGAGTACTATGGAGATGCAAAATAGAATGAAGAAGAACTTTATGAACTGATATGGAGTGATTTCCAGGATATGTTGTTAAGTGAAAAAAGCAAAATGCAAATATGTATAGTATGCTACCTTTCATGTAAGAAAAAAGGGAGAAATAGAAAAGTATACGTGTATTTATTTGTGCAAAATAATCATGAAAAGATAAACCAGTAACTAATGGATTGGTTACCTACAGGTGCTGGGCTGCAACAAGGTGGAGAGGGAGTATGGGTAGAAGAAATATGGGGAAGTGATATTTCTCCGAATATACTTTTTGTATAGCTTTGACTTTTAGGAGCATATGTTTCACATACTTAAAAATAAATTAAACAAAATCAGTGAGGACGGGAAAAGGGTAAGCAAAAGGAGTACAAACCAAAAAAACCAAACCCATTGCTGTCGAGTCAATTCCGACTCATAGCGACCCTACAGGACAGAGTAGTACTGCCCCACAGAGTTTCCAAGGAGTGCCTGGTGGATTTGAACTACCGACTTTTTGGTTAGCAGCCATAGCACTTAACCACTGGAGTACAAACAGCACCTAAATTTATTTTACATGAATAACAAATTCTGTGTGTTTGTATGTGTAGGGAAGAAGGGGCCCAAGAATTAACGCAAGTAAATGAAATGTAGTATTTTGACAATATATCTTAGAAAGACCACAGAAAAGAAACTTGAACTCCCAGTGGTGTGCGATTCAGTGCCAGTAACGTCTGGGCCTCATTTCTTACCTGTGTCTATTGTTTTCCTGCCGCATCCTGAGAAGACATGCCTCTCCCTGCCCCCCAAGCTCATGCACCCTCTTGCTGCCTCTTTCAAAACTTGTGCTGTGGAAGTTTTCCTTTATATATTGAGTGCCCATTCGCTATCTGCTCTTCATTCTGGACTTTCTTCCAGAGAATCATCCACCCCACCCCTTGTGTTGAAACATCCTCACCTGTGTGACTAATAAATCTTTCTTTGGTTATATCAAAAGACTACTGTCATGCTATTTTACACTTGAGCCTTTGGGGGAGAGTTTTCTCTTGACACAATGAGATTCCTATAACATACGTTAAGGATAAGGACAGAATTGAAAACAAATACCGTACTCCTGTTGGTAGGTTTGTTTTTCACAATGGTATGGGTTAGCAATTCTATAGCTAATTTATGTGTGTTCTAAGATTGAACACCTAAGTAAATATATTGCAGATGAGAGCCAGGTTTTTCATTGTTGGAAAGGGAACTGCAAATAAGGAAAGGGGGAACCCTGGAATGAACCCTTTGGTATTCGATTGGAATTGGAGGTGAAACTATGAATTTGCGGCTTCTGAAAAATAGATGGATAGATAGGGAAATACAGATTTTTGTATGTGTGTGTATACATGCTTATCTATGCTAGCTCTGTTTGCTGAGAGGGAATAAAAGCAAATGATACTTTACTACTAATAAGCACTTCCAATGCCCAAATCTTGGCTTCTGAATACCATTATCCAATAAAAAGAACAACTTCTTGGAGAAATGACTGATTCTAGTGCTAGGGCAGGAAAGTACAAGATGATCCAGCTTGTGGTACCAGGAAGAAGTTCTCAAAAAAATAATCATGAGGAAGATAAGTTGTAGACATGATGCTCTTGTCACAATACAATTATCAAAATCAGGAAGTTAACATTGACACAATATTATTATCTAATATGCAGACCTTATTCAGATGTCACCATTTTTATCAATAAGATAGTCCTTTGTAAGATTATGTAAGAGTTTTCTGTGTGCACTTTACTCTGAAACATATCAGGGAAAACTTAGAGAGAAAATGAATGCAGTTAAATATTAATACTTGGGAAATCTGGGTGAATCATATACAAGAATGCCTTAACTATTTTTGGAACTTTTTGTAGGATTGAAATGATTTCATAATACAGTTGTTCCAGGACCTCTGCAGATGCCAAAATCCGCAGATACTCAAGTCCCTTATATACAATGGACTTGTTGTTAGGTGCCGTCGAGTCGGTTCCGACTCATAGTGACCCTATGTACAACAGAACGAAACACTGCCTGGTCCTGAGCCATCCTCATGATTGTTGTTATACTTGAGCCCATGGTTGCAGCCACTTTGTCAGTCCACCTTTTTGAGGGTCTTCCTCTTTTTTGCTGACCCTTTACTTTACCAAGCATAATGTCCTTCTTCAGGAACTGACCCCTCCTGATAACATGTCCAAGTTATGTGAGTCCAAGTCTGGTCATCCTTGCTTCTAAGGAGCGTTCTGGCTGTACTTCTTCCAAGACAGACTTGTTCCTTCTTTTGGCAGTCCATGGTACATTCAATATTCTTCCGCCAATACAACTCAAAAGCATCAATTCTTCCTCAGTCTTCCTTATTCATTCTCCAGCTTTCACGTGGATATGAGGTGATTGAAAACACAATGGCTTGGGTCAGACACACCTTAGTCCTAAAAGTGACATCTTTGCTTTTGAACATTTTAAAGAGAACTTTTACAGCAGATTTGCCCAATGCAATGAGTCTTTTTATTTCTTGACTGCTGCTTTCAAGGGTGTTGATTGTGGATTCAAGTAAAATGAAATCCTGGATGATTTCCATCTTTTCTACATTTATCATAATGTTGCTTAATGGTCTAGTTGTGAGAATTTTTGTTTTGTTTATGTCGAAGTGTAATCCATACTGAAGGCTGTGGTCTTTGATCTTCATTAGCAAGTGCTTCAAGTCCTCTTCACTTTCAGCAAGCAAGGTTATGTCATCTGCATAACGCAGGTTGTTAATGAGCCTTCCTCCGATTCTGATGCCCCATTCTTCTTCATATAGTCCAGCATACAGATTGAATAAATATGGTGAAATGATACAACCCTGACGCACACCTTTCCTGATTTTAAACCATTCAGTATCCCCTTGTTCTGTTGGAATGACTGCCTCTTAATCTATGTACAGATTCCTCATGAGCACAATTAAATGCTCTGGAATTCCCATTCTTTACAATGTTATCCATAATTTGTTATGATCCACACAGTTGAATGCCTTTGCATAGTTAATAAAACACAGGCAAACATCTTTCTGGTATTCTCTGCTTTCAGCCAGGATCCACCTGACCTCAGGAATGATATCCCTCATTCCACGTCCTCTTCTGAATCCACCTTGAACTTCTGGCAGTTCTCTGTCAATGTATTGCTGCAATTGCTTTTGAATGATCTTCAGCAAAATTTTACTTGTGATATTAATGGTATTGTGCGATAATCTCCACATTCTGTTGGATCACCTTTATTTGGAATAGGCATAAGTATGGACCTCTTCCAGTTGGTTGGCCAGGTAGCTGTCTTCCAAATTTCTTGGCATAGATAAGTGAGCACTTCCAGCGCAGCATCTGTTTGTTGAAACATCTCAATTGGCATTCTGTCAATTCCTGGAGCCTTGTTTTTCACCAATATTTTCAGTGTAGCTTGAACTTCTTCTTTCAGTACCATCTATTCTTGATCATATGCTACCTCCTGAAATGACTGAATGTTGACCAAGTCTTTTAGGTATTGTGACTCTGTATTTCTTCCATCATGTGTCTGTCAGTTTGATGTACTGTCGAAGCTTGTGTGCTGCTGTGATGTTGGAAGCTATGCCACTGGTATTCAAATACCAGCAGGGTCATCCATGGTGGACAGGTTTCAGCTGAGCTTCCACACTAAGACAGACTAGGAAGCAGGACCTGGCGCTCTACTTCTGAAAAGAATTAATAAGTGAAAACCTTATGAATAGCAGCAGAACATTGTCTGATATAGTGCTGGAAGATGAGCCCCGCAGGTTGAAAGACACTTAAAATACAACTGAGGAAGAGCTGCCTTCTCAAAGTAGAGTCGACCTTAATGGCATGGGTGGAGTCAAGCTTTCAGGACCTTCGTTCGGTGATATGGCATGACTCAAAATGAGAAGAAACAGCTGCAAACATCCATTAACAATCAAAACCTAGAATGTACGAAGTATGAATCTAGCAAAATTGGAAGTCATCAAAAATGAAATGGAACACATGAAAAATTGATATTCTAGGCCTTAGTGAGCAGATATGGACTGGTATTGGCCATTTTGAATCAGAGAATAATATGGTCAACTATGCCAGGAATGACAAATTGAAGAAGAATGGCATTGCATTCATTGTCAAAAAGAACATTTCAAGATTTATCCCGAAGTACAATGCTGTCAATGATAGGATAATATTCATATACCTACAAGGAAGACCAGTTAATACGACTATTATTCAAATTTATGCACCAATCACTAAGGCCAAAAATGAGGAAATTGAAGATTTTCACAAATTCTGCAGTCTGAAATTGATCGAACATACAATCAGGATGCATTGATAATTACTGGTGACTGGAATGCAAAAGTTGGAATCAAAGAAGGATTGGTAGTTAGAAAATATGGCCTGGGTGAAAGAAAAAATGCCAGCAATCGCATGATAGAATTTTGCAAGATTAATGGCTTCTTCATGGCAAATATCTTTTTTCACCAACATAAATGGGAACTACACACGTGGACCTCACCAGACGGAACACACAGGAATCAGATTGACTACATCTGTGGAAAGAGAGGATTGAAAAGCTCAATATCATCAGTCAGAACAAGGCCAGGGGCTGATTGCAGAAGACACCATCAATTGCTCGTATGCAAGTTCAAGCTGAAGTTGAAGAAAATTAGAACAAATCCAGGAGAGCCAAAGTACCACCTTGAGTATAATCCCACCTGAATTTAGAGACCATCTCAAGAATAGATTTGATGCATTGACCACTAACGACCTAAGACCAGACGAGTTGTGGAATGACATCATCGACATCACACATGAAGAAAGCAAGAAGTCATTAAAAAGACAGGAAAGAAAGAAAAGACCAAAATGGATGTCAGAAGAGACTCTGAAATTTGCTCTTGAACAATGAGTAGCTAAAGAAAATGGAAGAAATGATGACATAAAAGAGCCGAACAGATTTCAAAGGGCAGCTCCAGAAGACAAAGTATTATAATGACATCTGCAAAGGCCTGGAGTTAGAAAACCAAAAGGGAAAAACTCCCTCAGCATTTATCAAGGTAAAAGAACTGAAGAAAAAAATCAAACCACTAGTTGCAATAATGAATGATACTTTGGGCAAAATAAAATGGAGTAGTATTTGCATATAACCTATGCACATCCTCCTGTATATTTTAAATCATGTCTAGATTGCTTATAATACCTAATGCAATGTAAGTGCTATGTAAATAGTTGTTAATGCTTAAGCTTAATGCTTTCTCAGTGTCTGTATGCTGAAACAAATGCTGGAGTGAGACCAAGGATCTGTAAAATGATGGGAGGCTACAGCTGGTCATGCCTACACATCATTTCATTTGCATGGATTCAACATAGTGGTTAGTGTGGCAAATTGAAGTTATACTTTTTGGAACTTACATTTTGAATATTTTTGATCCATAGTTGGTTGAATCTGCAGATGTGGAAACTGCAGATATGAAGGGTGAACTGTAAAAAGTTTAAAATCAACACAGAGTCTTCTCTTAATAGGGTAATTTAAACCATTAATATTTATGGTAATTAGTGATATATTTGTACTTAATTAAAAAAAGTTGCCACCATTTCAATTCCAACTCAAGTTGCAGAGTACAACTATGCTCCACAGGGTTTTCAAGGCTGTAAACTTTTGGAAGCAGACCTCCAGTGCAGTCTTTTTTTTTTTTTTTTACTTTTTTTTAATTGTCCTTTAAGTGAAAGCTTACAAATCAAGTCAGTCTCTTATACAAAAATTTATATACACCTTGCTATGTACTCTAGTTGCTCTCCCCCTAATGAGACAACAGACTCCTGCTCTCCACCCTGTATTCCCTGTGTCCATTCAGCCAGCTCCTGTCCCCCTCTGCTTTCTCATCTCCCCTCCATAGAGGAGCTGCCCACATAGCCTCATGTGTCTACTTGAGCCAAGAAGCTCACTCCTCACCAGTATCATTTTCTATCTTATACTCCAGCCCAATCTCTGTCTGAAGAGTTGGTTTTGGGAATGATTCCAGTACTGGGCTAACAGAAGGTCTGGGGACCATGACCTCCTGGTCTTTCTAGTCTCAGTCAGACCATTAAGTCTGGTCTTTTTATGTGAATTTGAGGTCTGGACCCCACTTTTCTTCTGCTCCATCAGGGACTCTCTGTTGTGTGCTTGGTAAAGTAGAGGGTCAGAGAACATGAGGAAGACCTTCACTGAGATGGACTGACACAGTGGCTGCAACAATAGGCTCAAACATAGCAATGATTGTGAGAATGGAATACAACTGGGTAGTGTTTCATTCTGTTGTATATAAAAAAAAATATTTTTTTTTTTTTTTTTTTTTTTTTTTATAGGGTCACTATAATTTGGAACTGACTCTATGGCACCTAACAATAACACAAATTTACTGGTTTTGTTGCTTACTATTGTTTCTTTATTTGATGTCTTCTCTATTGAAACTCTCGGGATTTTTTTTTAAAAATTTGTTTATTTTTGGTGAAAATATATACAACAAAACGTATGCCTATTCAACAATTTTTTTTACGTATATGGTTCATTGACAATGGTTACATACCTCACAGTGTGTCACCATTCTCTCTATCTCTGCCTGTGTTGTTTCACTACCATTAACTTAGACTCTCTGCCCCTTAAAGATTTTGTCCGTGTTTTAAAGTTACTATTGTCCATTTAGTAGACCTGGGGATGCAGTGGTTAAAGTGCTTGGTTGCTAACCAAAAGTTCAGTGGTTCAAACCCACCAGCTACTCCATTGGAGAAAGTTGTGGCAGTCTGCTTTGATAAAGGTTTACAGCCTTGCTTCTCGGGTCTTAAACGCTAGCAAGCAGCCATCTAAGATGCATCAATTGGTCTCAACCCACCTGGAGCAAAGGAGAAGGAAGACACAAGGTAATTATGAGCCCAGGAGACAGAAAGGGCCACATAAACCAGAGACCCAGAAGAGCTAGATGGTGCCTGGCTACAACCAATGACTGCCCTGACAGGGAACACAACAGAGAGCCCCTGAGGGAGCAGGAGAGCAGTGGGATGCAGACCTCAAATTCTCATAAAAAGACCAGACTTAATGGTCTGACTGAGACTATTAGGACCCCAGAGTTTGTGGTCCCCAGACCTTCTGTTAGCCCAAGACAGGAACCATTCCTAAAGCCAACTCTTCATACAGGGATTGGACTGGACTATGGTATAGAAAATGATACTGGTGAGGAGTGAGTTTCTTGGGTCAAGTAGACACATGATACTATGTGGGCAGCTCCTGTCGGGAGAGAAGATGAGAGGGCAGAGGGGGTCAGAAGCTGGCCAAATGGATACAAAAATAGAGAGTGGAGGGAAGGAGTGTGCTGTCTCATTAGAGGGAGAGCAACTAGGAGTATATAGCAAGGTGTATATAAGTTTTTGTATAAGAGACTGACTTGATTTGTAAACTTTCACTTAAAGCACAATAAAAATAAAAAAAAAAAGATTTACAGCCTTGGAAACCTCATGGAGCAGGTCTACTCTGTTCTATAGGGTTGCTATGAGTCAAAATTGACTTGATAGCAGTGGGTTTGGTGGGCTATTGTCCATTTAATCTCATATACATAATTCTTTAAAAGACCTCAATGCTCAAGGTGAACATTCTTTATTAAATGAGCTAAATTGTTGCTTAGTTTAAGAAAGCCTTCATGGGGTAGTTTTGGATTAAGGCTTAAATGTTGTTTCCAGGCAATAGATTTGGGGGTCCCTCCAGTCTCAATGTATCCAGTAATAAGTCTTGTTTTCAATAAGAATTTAAAGTTCTATTCCACATTTTTTCCTCCTTTTGATAAAGATCCAGCTATTGGATCCTTGATCAAAATGTACCGTAATTGTAGCTGTGCACCATCCATTTCTTCTGATCTCATGGCATAGGAGATAGTAGTTCATGGGGGCAAATAGATCTGCACACTATTTTCTTGTCCAATTCCTGGGTCTCCTTCTTCTTTTCTTGCTCCAAGTGAAAGGAGAAGAATTGTTGTATCTGGAGTGACTACTCACAAGCTTTTAAGACCCCAGGCACTACCCACTGAACAATGAGGTAGAGTAGTTGACTGGAGAGGTCCACCAAACCATGCACACTCCTCACCAGTATCATTTTTATGTCTTATAGTCCAGTCTAATCTGTCTGAAGAGTTGGTTTCAAGAATGGTTTTAGTTTTGGGCTAACAGACAGTCCAGGGGCCATGACCTCTGGGGCCCATCCAGTCTCAGTCAGACATCTGGTCTTTTGACTAGAATTGAAGGTCTGCATCCAACTTTTCTCCTGCTCCATCAGGGATTCTCTGTTGTCTTCCCTGTCAGGGCAGTCGTCAGTGGAAGCTGGTCACCATCTAGTCCTTCCGGTCTCAGGCTGATGGAGTCTCTGGTTTATGTGGCCCTTTCTTTCTCTTGGGCTCATATTTTCCTTGTGTCTTTGGTTTTCTTCATTATCCTTTGCTCCAGGTGGGTTGAGACCAGTTGATGCATCTTAGGTGGCTGCTTGCAAGCTTTTAAGACCCCAGATGCCACTCGCCAAAGTGGGATGCAGAATATTTTCTTAATAAACTTTGTTATGCCAATTGACCTTGATGTCCCCTGAAAGCATGGTCTCCAGACCCTCATCCCTGCTACTCTGTCCTTCAAAGTGTTTGGTTGCGTTCAGGAAACTTCTTAGCTTTTGATTTAGTTCAGTTGTGCTGACTTCCCCTGTATTGTATGTTGACCTTTCCTTCACCTAAAATAATTCTTGTCTATTATCTAGATAGTGAATACCTCTCTCCCTCCCTCCCTACCCTCATAACCATCAAAGAATGTTTTATTCTGCGTTTAAACCTTTTCTTGAGTTCTTATAATACTGGTGTCATACAATGTTTATACTTTATTGCGACTGACTAATTTCACTCGGCATAATGCCTTCCAGATTCCTCCATGTTATGAGATGTTCCACAAATTCATCGTTCTTTATCGTTGCATAGTATTCCATTGTGTGAATATGCCATAATTTGTTTATCCATTCATCCATTGATGGGCACCTTGGTTGTTTCCATCTTTTTGCTATTGTGAACAGTGCTGCAATGAACATGGGTGTGCATATATCTGTTCGTGTGAAGGCTCTTATTTCTCTGGGATATATTCCAAGGAGTGGTGTCATGGATTGAATTGTGTCCCCCCAAAAATGCGTGTATCAATTTGGCTGGGCCATGATTGCTGGTATTGTGTGATTTTCCTACCTGTTGTAAATCCTGCCTCTATGATGTTAATGAGGGATGATGGGCAGCAGTTGTGTTGATGAGGCAGGACTCAATCCACAAGATTGGATTGTGTCTTCAGGCAATCTCTTGAATTATAAAAGAAAGAAGCGAGGAGAGAGACAGGGGGACCTCATACCACCAAGAAATCAGCAAACGGGAGCAGAGCGCTGCCTTTGGACCCAGGGTCCCTGAACCTGAGAAGCTCCTCGACCAGGGGAAGACTGAGGACAAGGACCTTCCTCTAGAGCCCACAGAGAGAAAAAGCCTGCCCCTGGAGCTGATGCCCTGAATTTGGACTTGTAACCCATTAGAATCTGAGAGAATAAATTTCTCTTTGTTAAAGCCATCCACTTGTAATATTTCTGTTACAGCATCACTAGATGACCAAGACAAGCTGGATCCTATGGTAGTTCTATTTCTAGCTTTTTAAGGAAGTGCCAAATCGATTTTCAAAGTTGTTGTACCATTTCACATTCCCACCAGCAGTGTAGAAGTGTTCCAGTCTCTCCACAACCTCTCCAACATTTGTTATTTTGTGCTTTTTGGATTAATGCCAGCCTTGTTGGGGTGAGATGGTATCTCATTGTAGTTTTGATTTGCCTTTCTCTAATGGCTGATGATTGTGAGCATGTGTCTGTTAGCTGCCTGAATGTCTTCTTTGGTGAAGTGCTCTTCATATCCTTTGCCCACATTTTAATTGGGTTATTTGTCTTTTTGTTTTTGAGGTTTTGCAGTATCTTGTAGATTTCAGAGATTAGATGCTGATCGGATTTGTCATAGCCAAAAATTTCTTCCCAGTCTGTACGTTGTCTTTTTACTCTTTTGGTGAAGTCTTTGGATGAGCATAAGTGTTTGATTTTTAGGAGGTCCGTTATCTAGTTTCTCTTCTGGTGTTTGTGCATTATCAGTAATGTTTTGTATACTGTTTATGGCAGGTAGTAGGGCTCCTAGGGTTGTCCCTATTTTTTCTTCCATGATCTTTATTGTTTTAGATTTTATATTTAGGTCTTTGATCCATTGAGTTCATTTTTGTGCATGGTATGAGGTATGGGACTTGTTTCATTTTTTTGCAGATGGATATCCAGTTATACTGGAACCATCTGTTGAAGATACTGTCATTTCCTCATTTAACAGAATTTGGGTCTCATACGTGGATGGACTTAATGTCTGAATTCTCAATTCTGTTACATTGGTCTATGTATCTGTTGTTGTACCAGTACCAGGCTGTTTTGACTACTGTGGCGGTATAATAGGTTCTAAAATCAGGTAGTGTGAGGCCTCCCACTTTCTTCTTCTTTTTCAGTAATGCTTTACTTATCTGGGACCTCTTTCCCTTCCATATGAAATGGGTGATTTGTTTCTCCATCTCATTAAAAAATGTTGTTGAAATTTGGATGGGAATTACATTGTATCTATAGGTCGCTTCTGTTAGAATAGACATTTTTACAATGTTAAGTCTTCCTATCCATGAGCAAGATATGTTTTTCCATTTATGTAGGTCTCTTTTGGTTTCTTGCAGTAGTGTCTTGTAGTTTTCTTTGTGTAGGTCTTTTACATCCCTGGTAAGATTTATTCCTAAGTATTTTATCTTCTTGGGGGCTACTGTAAATGGCATTGGTTTGGTGATTTCCTCTTCGATGTTCTTTTTGTTGGTGTAGAGGAATCCAACTGATTTTTGTATGTTTATCTTATATCCCGATACTCTGCTGAACTCTATTAGTTTCAGTAGTTTTCTTGAGGATTCTTTAGGGTTTTCTGTGTATAAGATCATGTCGTCTGCAAATAGAGATACTTTAACTTCTTCATTACCAGTCTGGATGCCTTTTATTTCTTTATCTTGCCTAATTGTTCTGGCTAGGACCTCTAGCACAATGTTGAATAAGAGTGGTGATAAAGGGCATCCTTGTCTGGTTCCTGATCTCAAGGTGAATGCTTTCAGACTCTCTCCATTTAGGATGATGTTGGCTGTTGGCTTTGTATAAATGCCCTTTATTATGTAGAGAAATTTCCCTTCTATTTTGCTGAGAGTTTTTATCATGAATGGGTGTTGAAGTCTGTCAAATGTTTTTCTGCATCAATTGATAAGATCATGTGATTCTTGTCTTTTGTTTTATTTATATGATGGATTACATTAATTGTTTTTCTAATGTTGAACCATCCCTGCATACCTGGTATGAATCCCACGTGGTCATGGTGAATTATTTTTTGATATGTTGTTGAATTCTATTGGCTAGAATTTTTTTGAGGATTTTTGCATCTATGTTCATGAGGGATATAGGTCTGTAATTTTCTTTTTTTGTGGTGTCTTTACCTGGTTTTGGTATCAGGGATATGCTGGCTTCGTAGAATGAGTTTGGGACTTTTCCATCCTTTTCTATGCTCTGAAATATGTTTAGTAGTAGTGGTGTTAAGTCTTCTCTGAAAGTTTGGTAGAGCTCTGCAGTGAAGCCGTCTGGGGCAGGGCTTTTTTGTGGGGGGGGGGCGGAGTTTATTAATTACCTTTTCAATCTCTTGTTATGGGTCTGTTTAGTTGTTCTTCCACTCTTTGTGTTAGTTTAGGTAGGTAGTGTGTTTCTAGAAATCCGTTCATTTCTTCTAGGTTTTCAAATTTGTTAGAGTACAATTTTTTGTAGTAATCTGATATGATTCTTTTTGTTTCAGTTGGGTCTGTTGTGATGGCGCCCATTTCATTTCTTACTTGGGTTATTTGCTTCCTCATCTGTTTTTCTTTTGTCAGTTTGGCCAAAGGTTTATGAATTTTCTTAATTTTTTCAAAGAACCAGCTTTTGGTCTTGTTAACTCTTTCAATTGTTTTTCTGTTCTCTATTTCATTTAGTTCTGCTCTAATATTTATTATTTGCTTTCTTCTGGTGCCTGAGGGTTTCTTTTGTTGCTCTCTTTCTATTTGTTCAAGTCGTAGGGATAATTCTTTGATTTTGGCCCTTTCTTCTTTCTGTATGTGTGCATTTATTGATATAAATTGACCTCTAAGCACTGCTTAAGCTGTGTCCTAAAGGTTCTAATAGGAAGAGTTTTCATTCTCATTAGATTCTATGAATTTCTTTAATCCATGCTTGATGTCTTCTATAACCCTGTCGTTTTTGAGCAGGGTATTGTTCAGTATTTAAGTGTTTGATTTCTTTCCCCTGCTTTTTCTGTTATTAATTTCTGCTTTTCCAGTCTTATGGTCAGAGAAGATGCTTTGTAATATTTCGATGTTTTGGATTCTGCTAAGGCTTGCTTTATGACCTAATATGTGTTATTCTAGAGAATGTTCCATGTGTGTTGGAAAAGAATGTATACTTGGTTGCTGTTGGGTGGAGTGTTCTGTATATGTCTATGAGATCAAGTTGGCTGATTGTGGCATTTAGGTCTTCCGTGTCTTTATTGAAGTTCTTTTTGGATGTTCTGTCCTTCACCTAAGGTGGTGTGTTGAAACCTCCTACTATAATTGTTGAGCCGTCTATCTCAATTTTCAATGCTGTTTGAGTTTGTTTTATGTATCTTGCAGCCCTGTTATTGGGTACATAAGCATTTAATATGGTTATATCCTCCTGGTGTATTGCCCCTTTAATTATTACATAGTGTCCTTCCTTACCCTTTTTGGTAGATTTAACTTCAAAGTCTATTTTGTCAGAAATTAATATTGCCACTCCTGCTCTTTTTTGATTGTTGTTTGCTTGATATATTTTTTCATCCTTTGAGTTTTAGTTTGTCTGTGTCTCTAAATCTAAGTTGTGTCTCTTATAGGCAGCATATAGATGGATTGTGTTTTTTATCCATTCTGCCACTCTCTGTCTCTTTATTGGTGCATTTAGTCCATTTACATTCATCATAATTGTGGATAGGTATGAGTTTAGTGCTGTCATTTTGATGTCTTTTTTTGTGTGTTGTTGACAGTTCCTTTTTCCCACTTTATTTTTTGTGCTGAGTAGTTTATATATTGTCTTTTCCTCTTATTTGTTGTTGTTGATTTTGTTTCTGCTGAGTATTTTTTTCTTGTATTTTATTTTGATGGGTAGGATTGTTAGTCTCCTTTTGGTTACCTTAATATTTACCACTATTTTTCTATGTTTAAACCTAACTTTTATTCCTCTATATCGCCTTGTCTTCCTCTCCATATGAAAGATCTATGACTACTTTTCTTAGTCTCTCTAGTTTTAATGTTGTCTCCTTTTACATAATGACATTGCTGTTTCCCTGTTTTGGGTGTTTTTTTATCTTGATTTATTTTTGTGATTTCCTTATCTGGGTTGACATCTGATTGCTCTGTCCAGTGTTCTAGTCTTAGGTTAATATCTGATATTATTGATTTTCTGACGAGAGAACTCCCTTTAGTATTTCTTGTAGTTTTGGTTTGGTTTTCATGAATTCCTTAAACTTCTGTTTATCTGGAAAGGTCCTAATTTCGCCTTCATATTTGAGAGACAGTTTTGCTGGATATATGATTCTTGGCTCTCAATGTTCTTCATTCAATGCTTTATATAAATCATCCCATTGTGTTCTTGCTTGCTTGGTTTCTGCTGGGTAGTCCGAGCTTATTCTTATTGACTCTCCTTTGTAGGTGACTTTCTGTTTATCCTGGCTGCTCTTAAAATTCTCTCTTTATTTTTGGTTTTGGCAAGTTTGATTAGAATATGTCTTGGTGTATTTCTTTTAAGATATGCCTTACGTGGAGTTCGATGAGCATCTTGGATAGATATCTTCTCATCTTTCATGATATCAGGGAAGTTTTCTGCCAACAAGTCTTCAACAATTCTGTCTGTATTTTCTGTTATCCCCCCCGTTCTGGTACTCCAGTCACTCGTAGGTTATTTCTCTTTATAGTGTCACACATGATCCTTAAGGTTTCTTCATTTTTTAAATTCTTTTATCTGCTTTTTCCTCAAATATATTGGTGCCTAGTGCTTTTTTTTATCTTCATTTTCATCAATTATGCCTTCCACTTGCTCAGTTCTGCTCTTCTGACTTTTTATTGAGTTGTCTAATTCTGTAATTTTATTGTTAATCTTCTGAGTTTCTGATTGCTGTCTCTTTATGGGTTCTTGCAGCTTATTAAATTTTTCATTATGTTCTTGAATAACCTTTTTAATTTCTTCAACTGCTTTGTCTGTGTGTTCCTTGGCTTGTTGTTTGTATTGCCTGATCTCATTCCTGATCTCATTCCTGATGGCTTGAAGAGCTCTGTATATTAATCTTTTGTATTCTGCGTCTGGTAGTTCTAGGAAGGGACCTTCACCCAGAATACCCCTTAATTCTCTGTTTTGACAGCTTTTTGAAGTGAACATGGTCTGCTTCTTTATGTGACTTGATATTGACTGTTGTCTCTGAGCCATCTATAAGTTATTGTACTAGTTTATTTTATGTCTGCTTACTGTATCTTAGTTTATTTCTTTGTTTTAGTTTGATACAGCCAAATAGGCTGCTTGAGTGAGCTAGCTTGATTTTTTTCACCTTTGAAGCTCTAACATCCTGTCACCAAATGGCTAGAGCTGTTTTCAGGTATATCAGCCTAGGAGTCCATTCACTCTTCTTGTATGAATTTAGCCCAGGTGTCCAGGTAGTTGGTCATCAAATGTGTGGCACAGGCTCTGTCCTACAGTCTTAGAGGGGCAGGCATGATTGTGTAGGTACAGGTATCTGGTTGCAGCAGGGGGTCACACTCTGAACAAGGCAGGGGGCTGGCAACTGCCCCTGAGTGTCTGTGAGGAAAACACATCCTTGTTCCCTAGAGCACCCAGGTGGATGTGTTCTGTAGGTGGACCATGGGCACCCAATGTGTTTGGTTGCAAGGACTAGGAGGTACCAGTTATCCTTGGACCCCTGTCACAGATGGCTAGGTGATGTGGGTGGAGCCACCAGTCCTTAGGCCCCTGATGTGGGTAGGTGAGGACCCTGTTTAATAGGCAAGGCAGTGTCAAACATCAAACACCCACTTCTCCACCACACAGCTGAAACAGTTGCAGTCTGCCAACAGGGACATAGTCTCCTGAAATAGGCACACACAGGTCCATGCAGGGGGAAAAGGTATTCAAAGTCCATGGACTGTTTACGTCTGGACAGGAGCCACTTCTGTCCTGAGCTCCCCAGCTTAGTGGAGCTGGCAGATTATCTTTTCCCCCAATTGTGAACTTATTCCTTCTCCAAGGCCAAGAGAATGGCTCAGAGCACTCGGCAGGATCTATCTTAGTCCCAGGGAAATTGACAGCCACTGAAGGCAGCTTGGGGATTGGGGGTGTGGTAAAATATACACAAGAACTTAGCTTTTGCTGAAAGTGCTGTTCTTCTCTGGTTCCAGAGGTGTGAGTAGGTCGTGTGGCTGGCTGTCTCTCCCTGAGGAAACTGCGTCCAGAGCTGTGCCGTGGCTGCTCCAGGAAATGGTGCCTGAGGGTTCCCAGTGATTCAGGTCTGGCAACTCCTCTCCGCTTCTGAACCATCTCTCCCTTCCCCTGCCACTCAGTTTGTTTTCTAACTTTGCTTTTGATGTTCAGGGCTCCTAAAACCCACTGCCGTCGAGTTGCTTCCAACTCATAGCGACCTTATAGGACAGAGTAGAACTGCCCCATAGAGTTTCCAAGGAACACCTGGCGGATTCGAACTGCCGACCTCTTGGTTAGCAGCCATAGCATTTAACCACTATGCCACCAGGGTTTCCTCATGGCTCCTAGCTTGTCATAAATATAACTGTTTCACTTGTTCTTTGGGGTCTTTGTTGTAAGAGGGTTCACCGAAAGCATCTTACTACTCTGCCATCTTGGCTCTGCCTCCGCGGTGAATTATTTTTTGATAGGTTGTTGAATTCTATTGGCTAGAATTTTGTTGAGGATTTTTGCGTCTAAGTTCATGAAGGATATTGGTCTATAATTTTCTTTTTTTGTGGTGTCTTTACCTGGTTTTGGTATCAGGGTTATGCTGGTTTCATAGAAATGAGTTTGGAAGTATCCTTCCTTATCTTTTTGTGGTGGATTTTATTTTGACGTCAATTTTGTCAGAAATTAATATCGCCACTCCTGCTCTTTTGGGATTGTTGTTTGCTTGATATATATTTTTTCCATCCTTTGAGTTTAATTTGTTTGTGTATTTAAGTCTAAGGTGTGTCTCTTTTAGGCAGCATATAGACAGATCGTGTTTTTTTGATCTATTCTGCCACTCTGTCTTTATTGGTGCATTTAGTCTATTTACATTCAGCATAATTATTGATAGGTATGAGTTTAATGCTGCCATTTTTATGGCCTTTTTTGTGTTGTTCAGTTTCTTTTTTCTACCTAATTTTCTGTGCTGAGTCGTTTTTCTTTATTTTCTTTTCCATCCTTTTCATTATTTATTTTATATTCACATACTGTGTCCTAGCTTCTTGTTTTGTTTTGATATGCCCAGATAGGCTGCTTGAGTGAGCTAGTTTGATTATTGGTGCCTTTGAAGCTCTAACATCCTGTCATCAGGTAGTTATAGCTGTTAGTAGACATGTGAGCCCAGGAGTCTGTTCACTTTTCTTGTATGGATTCAGCTCAGGTGCCCAGGTTGTCAGTCACCAAGTGTGTGGTGCAGGCTCTCTGTTACAGTCCTAGACGGGCAGGGGTGATTAGAGCAGGCACAGGTATCTGGTTTCAGTAGTGGGTCACTTGCTGAGCAAGGCAGGGGACTGGCAGCCACCCCTAAGTGTCTGTGAGGAAAGTGTGCCCCCATTCCCTACCATGTGTAGGTAGGTGGGTTTTGCAGCCAGAATATTGGCACCCAGTGCTGTTGGCTCTAAGGACTGGGAGGCACCACTTATTCTTAGACCTCTGTCGCAGGTGGCTAGGTGTCATGGGTGGAGCCCCTAGTCCTCAGGCCCCTGATGTGGGTAGGTGAGGACTCTGCCTAATGGGAGGATGATGTCAAATGTCATGAAGCTGCCTCTCCACCATGTAGTTGAGACAATTGAAGTTAGACTTCAGGTATGTACTCTGTTGTACTGTGCTAATAGAGCCTATGCTGTTGAAATGGGCCCACATAGGTCTATGTAGGGGTGAAAGGCATTCAAGGTCCGTGGACCCTTTATGCCTGTGCGTAGACAAAGGAGCTGTTTCTGCCCTGAGTTCCCGGCTTATGGGAGCCAGCAGATTATTTTTCTCTGTTAATTTGTTCCATCTCAAAGGCAGGGAGAATGGCTCAGGGAGGGGGCAGGGTCCTTCTTCTGGCCCAGAGGATACAGCCAGTTGGGACCCAGTGCAGAGCAGTATGGGAGTAGGTAAGTGGGAGTGAGCTTTTTCCTGAAGGGGTATTTTTGTATCATGGTAGGTTAAATGTGTGTACTTATCTTTTGCAAATTGACAGCTGCTTCTCGGTTGCCCTGGAGAGTTGAAGAGACTCTTGGCTGCTCGCTCCCTCCCCATGTGGAAAACAAGTCCTGAATGCCACTGCTTGTGTCACCATGCTTGCAGCAGCGGAATTGGCATGCAGGGTGCTGGTTCTCACCGGGTCAGGTCTGGCAAGTCCTTATTGCTTCTGAACCATTTCTCCCTCCCCCTGCCACTCAGTCTGATTCCTCAACTTTGCCTTTGATGTTCAGGGCGCCTAGCTTGTCATGTATAATGGATTCACCTGTTTTTTCAGGTCTTTGTTGTAAAAGTGATCACCAGAAGCATCTGACTACTCTGCCATCTTGGCCCTGGCTCTCTTTCCTGTTCTTTATCATTGAATCTGAACTCAAAGATTTCTGAATCTCTCCGGTTTCTACAGTGACCTTCATAAATGTTTTGGACTGTGGTTTATTCTAGCTTTGTTTTTCTAACTACAGTAAGTATGATTCTCAATCTCCAAACTCATGTGTGCCAGAACTATCACATTATCTCCTATATATCAACTATGTAAAGAATTTATTGATGAGGGTCTAGTGTTAGAATCAGGAACCCTGGTGGCACACTGTTTAAGTGTTTTGCTGCTAACCAAATGGTTGGCAGTTCAAATCCACCAGCCACTCCTTAGAAACCCTATGAGGCAATTCTACTCTGTTCTATAGGATCACTATGAGTTGGAATCAACTCGATGACAGTTTTTTTTTAATTTTTAGCATCTAGAATCAGAGCCCTGATGGCACAGTGGTTAAAAGCTTGGCTGCTAATCAAAAGGTCATCGGTTCAAATCCACAAGCTGCTCCTTGGAAACCCTATGGGACAGTTTCTACTCTGTCCTACAGGGTCACTACGAGTTGAAATTGACTCAATGGCAATAGGTTTAGTTTTGGTTAGTGTCTAGAATAGGAGCCCTGGTAGTGCATAGGTTAAGTGTTAGACTGCTAACTGAAAAGTCAGTGGTTTAAACGCACCAGCTGCTATTGTGGAAGAAAGATGTGGCAGTGTGCTTCTGTAAAGATGACAGCCTTGGAAACCATATGAGGCATTTCTACTCTGTCCTACAGGGTTGCTATTTGTCAGAACTGATTTGATGGCGATGGGTTTGGTTTGGTTTTTGGTTAGTGTCTAGAATATAAGGAGCCCTGTTGGTACCATGGTTAAGCACTTGGCTGCTAACCAAAACATTGGCTGTTCAAACATACCAGTCGCTCTGTGGGAGCAAGTTGTGGCAGTCTACTTCCAAAAGATTTACAGCTTTGGAAACCCTGTGGGGCAATTCCATGCTTTTCTATAGGGTCGCTATGGGTCAGAACTGGCTCAATGGCAAGGTTTTGTTGTTGTTGTTAGTGTCCAGAATATATAAAGAAATTTTACAACTAAATAATAAAAATACAAATGACCCAATTAAAAAGAGGGCAAAAGATGTGAATAGATATTTCTGCAGATAAGAAATACAAATGACCGATAAGGCACATGAAAAGATGCTAACCATCCTTAATCATTAATTAAACACACATCAAAATACAGCACTGGTGATGTAACAGGTAAAGCACTCAGCTGCTAAGCAAAAGGTCGGCGGTTCAAACCCACCAGCAGCTCTGTGGGAGAAAAGACCTGGCAATCTGCACACCTCTAAAGATTACAGCGAGGAAATCCTATGGGGGCAGTTCTACTCTGTACTATAGGGTCGCGTTGAATCAGAATTGTCTCGAAGGCAGACAACAACAACAACAAAAACAACAAGATGGATCTAATCAAAAAGACCAATAATAACAAGTACTGTTGAGGATGTGGAGAAATTGGAACCCTCATACGTTGTTGGTGGGAAGGTAGAATGCCGCAGCCAAATAATCTGGCAGTTTCTCAAATGTTAAACATAGAGTTGCCATATGATCCCAAAATTCTACTCCTCAGTACATTGTTGTTGCTGTTAGGTGCCATCAAGTCGGTTTCAAATCAGCAACCTTGTATGCAACAGAAAGAAACACTGCCCCGTCCTGTACCATCCTCACAATCATTGATATACTTCAGCACATTCTTGCGGCCACTGTGTCAATCCATCTTATTGGGGGTTGTCTTCTTTTTTGCTAACTCAAGCATGATGTCCTTCTCCCAGGATGGTCCCTCCTGATGACATGTCCAAAGTATGTGAGACAAAGTCTCACAATTCTCACTTCTAAGGAGGACTCTGGCTGTACTTCTTCCAAGACAGACTTGTTCATTGTCTGGCTTTCTCATACATATGATGCAACTGAAAATATCCTATCTTGGATCAGGTGCACCTTAGTCCTCAAAGTAACATCTTTGCTTTAAACACTTTAAAGAGGTCTTTTGGAGCAGATTTGCACAATGCAACGCGTCATTTGATTTCTTGACTGCTGCTTCCATGGGCATTGATTGTGGATCCAAGTAAAATGAAATCCTTGACAACTTCAATCCTTTCTCTCTTTATCATGGTGTTGCTTATGGGCCCAGTTGTGAGGATTTTTGTTTTCTTCACGCTGAGGTGTAATCCATACTGAAGGCTGTGGTCTTTGATTTTCATCAGTAAGTGCTTCAAGTCCTCTTAGCTTTCAGCATGCAAGGTTGTGTCATCTGCATGTCCCAGGTTGTTGTCGAGTCTTCCTCCAATGCTACTGCTGCATTCTTCTTCATATAGTTCAGCTTCTCTAGATGTATTATTTGCTCAGCATACAGATTGAATAACTATGGTGAAAGGATGCAACCTGACACCCACCTTTCCTGATTTTAAACCACACAGTATCCCCTTGTTCTATTCCAATGACTGCCTTTTGGTGTATGTACAAGTTCCGTATGAGCACTATCATAGATTGAATTACGTCCCCCGCCAAAATGTGTGTATCAATTTGACTGGGCCATGATTCCCAGTATTGTGTGGTTGTCCTCCATTTTGTGGTAGTAATTTTATGTTAAAGGGGATCAAGGTGGGATTGTAACACGCTTACCAGTTCACAACTCTGAACAAATGTGAAGCGAGTTTCCCTGGGCTGTGGCCTGCACCACCTTTTATCTTTCAAGAGATAAAAGGGAACGGAAGCAAGCAGAGAGTTGGGGACCTCATACCACCAAGAAAGCAGTGCCGGGAGCAAAGCGCATCCTTTGGGCCGCAGGGGTCCCTGCGTGGAGAAGCTCCTAGACTGGGGGAACATTGATGAGAAGGCTGACAGAGAGAAATCCTGCCCCTAGAGCTGACACCCTGAATTTGGACTTTTAGCCTACTTTACTGTGAAGAAATAAATTTTTTTTTGTTAAAGCCATCCACTTGTGATATTTCTGTTGTAGAAGCACTAGGTGACTAAGACAAGCACAGTTAAAGTGTTCTGGAATTTCCATTCTTTGTAATGTTATCCATAATTTGTTATGATCCACACAGTGGAATGCCTTTGCCTAGTCAATAAAACACAGGTAAACATCTTTCTGGTATTCTTTGCTTTCAGTCAACATCCATCTCACTTCAGCAATGATATCCCTCATTCCACGTCCTCCTGTGAATTTGGTTTGAATTTCTGGCAGTTCCCTGTTGATGTACTGCTCAACCGTTTTTGAATTATCTTCAGTAAAATTCTACTTGCATGTGATATTATTGACAATGTTCAATAATTTCTGCATTCTGTTGAACCACTTTTCTTTGGAATGGGCACAAATATAGATCTCTTCCTGTCGGATGGCCAAGTAGCTGTCTTCTAAATTTCTTAGCATACCCGAGTGGGCATCTCCAGTGTTGCATCCGATTGTTGAAACATCTCAATTGTTATTCTGTCAGTTCCCGGAGCCTTGTTTTTTGCCAGTGCCTTCAGTGCAGCTTGAACTTCTTCCTTCAATACCATCAATTCTTGATCATATGCACCCTCCTGAAATGGTTGAGCATCGACAAATTCTTTTTGGTACAGTGACTCTGTGTATTCCTTCCATCTTTTTTTGGTGCTTCCTGTGTCCTTCAATATTATGCCCGTAGAATTTCTCATAATTGCAAATCAAAGCTTGAATTTTTTCTTCACTTCTTTCAGCTTGAGAAACACCAAGCGCATTCTTCCCTTTTGGCTATCTAACTCCAGATCTTTGCACATTTCATATAATACTTTACTTTGTCTTCTCCAGCTGCCCTTTGAAATCTTCTGTCCAGCTTTTTTACTTCATCATTTCATCTATTTCCTTTAGCTACTCTACATTCAGGAGCAAGTTTCAGAGTCTCTTCTGACATCTATTTGGTCTTTTCTTTCTTTCCTGTCTCTTTAATGACCCTTCGTGTGTGATAGGATAATATCCATATGCCTACAAGGAATATCAATGTCATTTATGTTGCTAAAAAAAGGTATTTGCAATGAAGAAGCCATTGGTCTTGCAAAATTCTATCATTTGATCTCTTGTGTCATTTCTATCACCAAGGCCATATTTTCCAAATACCAATCCTTCTTCTTTGTTTCCAACTTTTGCTTTGCAATCCCCAGTAATTATCAATGCATCCAGGTTGCATGTTTGATCAATTTCAGACTGTAGAAGTTGGCTAAAATCTTCAATTTCCTCATCTTTGGCATTAGTGGTTGGTGCACAAATTTAAATAATAGTTGTATTAACTGTGTTCCTTGTAGGTGGATGGCTATTATCCTATCACTGACAGCATTCTACTTCAGGATAGATTTTGAAATGTCCTTTTTGAGAACGAATGCCACAGCATTCCTCTTCAATTTGTCATTCCCAGCATAGTTCACCATATGATTTTCTGATTCAAAGTGGTCAATACCAGTCCATTTCAACTCACTAATGCCTAGGATAGTGATCTTTATGCTTTCAATTTTGTTTCTGACAACTTCCAATTTTCCTAGAGTCATACATTATACATTCCACATCCCTATTATTAATGGATGTTTGCACCTGTTTTTTCTTATTTTGAGATGTGACACATCAGCAAATGAAGGTCCTGAAAGCTTGACTTCACGTCATTAAGGTTGATTCTGCTTTGAGGAGGCAGCTCATTCCCAGTCATATTTTGAGTGACTTCCAACCTGAAGGGCTCATCTGCTGGCACTATATCAGACAATGTTTTGCTGCTATCCATAAGGTTTTCACTGGCTAGTTCTTTTTTAGAGGTTGACTGTCAAGTCCTTCTTCCTAGTCTGTTTTAGTCTAGAAGCTGTGAAACCTGTCCACCATGGGCGACTCTGCTGGTAATTTGACATACTGGTTGTATAGCTTTCAGCATCACAGCAACAGGCAAGCCGTCATAGCATGACAAACTCAGTACATACTCAAGAGAATGAAAACAAGTGTTCAGACAAAAACTTTTACACAAATATTCATAGCAGCATTAATATCCCCAAAATAGAAATAATCAACTGATGAATGGA
Source organism: Elephas maximus indicus (assembly GCF_024166365.1). Classification (NCBI taxonomy): domain Eukaryota; kingdom Metazoa; phylum Chordata; class Mammalia; order Proboscidea; family Elephantidae; genus Elephas; species Elephas maximus. The sequence goes on from NC_064846.1 coordinate 45,894,358, forward strand.
AAAACAAAATGTGATGTATTCATACAATGGAATGTTATTTATCCATAAAAGAGATGATGTTCTGATATATGCATGGTTGAACCTTGAGAGCATTATGCTAAGTAAAATCAGACAGACACAAAAGATTGTCTATTATATGATCTCATTTACATGAAATATCCAGGATAAGCAAATGCATACAGACATAAAGTCATTTAGTAATTGCTTGGGGCTGCAAGAGGGGTTTTGGAGAGAAATGGAAAGTGACAGCTTATAGTTATGTGGCTTCTTTTAGGAAGGATGAAAATGTTATGTAATTAGATGGTGGTGATACTTGTACAATCCTGTGAGTATACTAAAAACACTAAATTGTATACTTTTAAAGTGTGAATTTTATGGTATACAAATTATATCTCAATAAAGCTGTTTAAAAATTGTGCTATTTATTTAAACTTGTACTTCACCTGTAATGATTTATTTTTCTTTGAATAGTCTTTGATCTATATCAGTAAGTGTTTCAAATCCTCTTCACCTTCAGCAAGCAAGGTCGTGTTATCTGCATGTTGCAGGTTGTTAATGAGTCTTTCACCAATCTTGATGCCACATTCTTCTTCATATAGTCCAGCTTCTCGGATTATTTGCTCAGCATACAGATTGAATAAATATGGTGAAAGGATACAACCCTGACACACACCTTTCTTGACTTTAAACCATGTCGTACCCCTTGCTGTGTTTGAACAACTGCTTCTTGTTTCTATGTACAGCTTCTACATGAGGACAATTGTTTTGGAATTCCCATTCTTCGTGATGGTATCCATAATTTGTTGTGATCCACACAGTTGAATGCCTTTGCATAGTCAATAAAACACAGGTAAACAACTTTCTGGTATTCTCAAAGACTGCAGCTTTCAGTGTGGATTACATTTCACCATTAATAAAATAAAAACCCTCACAACTGGGCCAATAAGCAATACCATGTTAAATGGAGAAGATCGACGTAACGATTTCATTTTGCTTGGTCCACAATCAATGCCCATGGAAGCAGCAGTCAGGAAGTCAAATGACATATTGCATTGGGAAATCTTCTGCAAAAGACCCCTTCAAAGTGTTAAAAAACAAAAATGTAACTTTGAGGACTAAGGTATACCTGACTGAATGAATATATGATGTTTTCAATCCCCTCATATACATTGAAAAGCTGGACGATGAATAAGGAAGACTGAAGAAGAATTGATGCTTTTGAATTATGGTGTTCATGAAGAATATTGAATATGTCAGGGACTGCCAGAAGAATGAACAAGTTTGTCTTGGAAGAAATAGAGCCAGAGTGCTCCTTGGAAGAGAGAATGGAGAGAGTTCGTCTCACATATTTTGGACATGATATCAGGAGGGAGCAGTCCCTGGAGAAGCACATCATGCTTGGTAAAGTAGAGGGTCAGCAAAAAAGAGGAAGACCCTAGTCTTAGTTATCTAGCGCTGCTATAACAGAAATACCACAAGTGCACAAGGGTGCACTCTGCTTCTTTCTTGGTGGTATGAGGTCCCCCCAAAATATCTGTCAACTTGGCTAGGTCCTGATTCCCAGTATTGTATGATTGTCTACCATTTTATCATCTGATGTGATTTCCACATGTGTTGTAAATCCTATCGCTATGATGTAATGAGATGGATTAGTGTCAGTTATGCTGATCAGATCTACGAGATTAAATAGTGTCTTAAGCCAATCTTTCTGAAACATAAAAGAGAGAAGCTAGCGAGAGGAGGGACCTCATACCACCAAGAAAGAAGCACCGGGAGCAGAGAGCGTCCTTTTGACCCAGGGTTCCTGAGTGGAGAAGCTCCTAGTCCAGGGGAAGCTTGATGACAAGGACCTTCCTCCAGAGCCAACAGAGAGATAAAGCTTTCCTCTAGAGCTGACGCACTGAATTTTTTCTGGGTAGCCTACTAGACTGTGAGCAAATAAATTTCTCTTTGTTAAAGCCATCCACCTGTGGTATTTCTGTTATAGCAACACTACATGACTAAGACAACCTTCAATGAGATGGATTGACACAGTGGCTGCAACAATGGGCTCAAGCATAACAATGGTTGTGAGGATGGTGCAGGACTGGGCAGTGTTTCAATCTGTTGTACATAGGGTTGCTATGAGTCAGAACCCACTCGATGGCACCTAACAACAACAACAACAATTTTATTTTTCATTGATGGTTTTTGAAGATTATGTGCACTAACAAACTAACCAAATTGTAATATAAATTGTATCCTTTAAAAAAAATTATTGTTGGCTTTGATTCAAGGGTTACAATTGTTAATCAATTTAACCAAGCAATCATACTATTTTTACTTCTTGTGCAGAACTGAGAATTTTTCTTTTTCCAATATTTTATTATGACAAATTTTAAACATAAAGAAAATTTCCAAGTTCACTATTCCTTCATTCTTCTTTCAGGGGGACATTTCTATCACACTGCACTATGGTGGTTGATATCCTTGTCTTTCTCTCCCATATTAGTCTGTGAGTTCCTTGAAGAAACGAGCCATGTCTCGTTTATTTTTTCTCCTTAGGGCCTAGCTCAGTGCCTAAAGCATCGTAGCTGTTCATTAAGTATCTGAAGAATGAATGAATGAATAAATAATGAATTATAAGCTCTATTTCAAACAATCACTGAATTTTGCAAAATTTATCTGTTGTCTTTTCTTCTTTTTCAGGAATAATAATCACTGATAGTTGCTAATTCATTAGAGCTCTGCCAGTCTTCCAAAAGTCATAGCAACATAAAGGTATGCAATTTTTGCAGAAAATAATCAATTGGAGTATACAGAAGGCTGCCTGAATACCTTAAAATAACAAGTAGGAAACATTAGTCTTATAAATATCTGAAAGTATAAATTCCCGTCTTTCCTACTTTTTCAAAATATACACCTTATCTAGTATAAAGTGCTAAGCTGTTAAAGTTATTAGATGGACAATTTGGAAGATACGTACATGTATGATAAGAAAAGTTGTATCCTGCTGGAGTTCTAATTTTAATGCTAGAATGATGTAGTTTGGGGTAGACTACCTCGATCTCTCAACATAAGAGAGAAGCCATATCCATGTCCTAAATGGGTTTACAATCTAGTAAACTGAGGAGAATTTATTCATTCATTCAGCTGTTAATCAGTAAAAGATTTAATGGGTGCCTTCTAGGCCCTGGGGATATAGTAGTGACCAAAACAGTTAAAATGTCTCTGCCTTCTTACAGCTTACATACCTGGCTGCATCTGATGGTTTGCCTTCCTCTGCCTAATCCTGGCTTTCAGATTTATGTCTACATCTTGGGGCCCTGGTGGTGCAGTGGTTAAGAGCTTGGCTGCTAACCAAAAGGTCAGCAGTTTGAATCCCCCAGCTGCTTCTTAGAAACCCTATGGGGCATTCAACTCTGTCCTATAATGTCACTGTGAATCAGAATCTACTCAAGGGCAATGGGTTTGGTTTAACCGGCCTGTTCCCAGGTAGGGCCCTGACTCTTAATCCCTTTAGTCATCAGTAACTGGTGATATTCTATAAGAAAAGACAGTTACGTTTTTGAGACAAGGCCCTTTTTTTCCCTTGATGGTACAAACATATAATTGGGTAAGTTGTTAACCAAATAATAAGGAATAAGATTTGTTTAAGAATACTTTTTCCTCTCCATTGTCCTCTTCCTTCTAAGAAATACAACCCATTTGTCATCCACACAGATCGTGAACTTTGCCTTTGCTCTGGTTTGGTAGACTAACAACTATAATCCTGGAATTATTTTTAAGAAGATTGGAGACTTGGACTTCCCAGCACACTCTCTTCTGACTGACTGTTCCCCCTGGCTGCTCTCCTAACTCAAGGGGAATGGGTATAAATGAAGACATTGAGGGAATACTATGACCTCTATCCCTTTCTGTTTTACATGCTAAATCAGAGATAAAATATTAGAATATGTGGAAAATGTAGTGCAGGTACTGTAAGTTGGTTAGCCTCTCGGTAAAACACGTGCACACACAGCTATGTTTATGGTCAAAGTGGGACTATGATACTGTTTTTACTAGTTATACAGAACTGAAGTTTTTTTTTCAACTTCTAATATTTTATTATGAAAAATTTCATACACAAAGGAAAGGTGAAAGAGTTTTATAGTGAACACCTATGTTCTCACCACTTATATGCTATAACTAACATTTCACTTTACTTGCTTTACCACGTATTCCTCCATCTCATCGTTCTTCTATCCATTCATCAACCCAGAATGGAAGATTTAAAGTACTTTTTTTTCAGGCTTACTCAGTGGATCTGTATAGACTAATCTTTTCCATTAAGCTCCTGTGTAATTGAAGGGGATTAACCTGGTTGAAAGACTTCTGATGTTTTATTTGTTTAAACATTCTTGCAATTGCTCAGTATGTGTCTAGTAGCTGAGATAAAGCATGCATTTCTTTCATCTTAATAATAAGATATACTTATAATAATAATTCTATTAAATGTCATTTCTAATCCCCAGGCACTCTTGATTTAATCCAGAATGGTTCTATTGTTGCCAGCATCTTTATGTGGACGGTACATGGTAAATTAATTATAACACTTTAGAATATGATTATCTTGATTCATATTTGACTTGATCTTTGCCCTTCTTTTCACCCTTTCAATTTCTTTTGTACATTCAGTTCTTATTCACCTCAGTGATAGCGTTGAGTATGAAAGGCATAATACAAATGATTAAACATGGAAAACTATAAAAGATTATTAACTTCACATTCTGAAATGTACTCATGACTTTTAACACACTGAACTTAAAATTTACGTATAAAACACGATCAAGGAAATTGAGTGGGTTTAGAGCATTTCTTTCGCCCTTAAATAATTAGTGTGGTTTTTTAAAAAAAGCAAAACAAATGAGGAAATGGATTGACCCCAGGACTTATCCCAGGAGATTTCAGACCTTTAATTGTGGGGTATTTTTGTTTTTTTTTCCCTCTTGTAACAAATTCACAATATCTATACAGCAGAGCTAACAGTTCAATTTCTTCAGAAAAATAATAAAAAGCCATTTCAGTAAAAGGAAAAGTGATGCAGAACTTCCCAAAGTGCTCCTTGAGAGCAAGACCTGGATTTTGTTCACTATAGTATACCCAGCACCTAGCATATGTAGGCACTCATTAGGTGCTCAGTAGCTATTTTTTGAATAAACAGAAAAATCGATAACTCCATATTGATATTTGCATGTGGAGCATATTCAGCCACAATGACTCTGTAGCTCTAGATGAAAACCAGTTGCCAACTTATGGCAACCCCGTGTGTGTCAGAGTAGAACTCTGCTCCATAGAGTTTTCAATGCCTGATTTTTCACAAGTAGATCACCAGGCCTTTCTTTTGAGGCATCTCTGGGTAGATTCAAACCAGCAACTTTAGCAGCCGAGCCTTTAACCGTTTGCACCACTCGGGAACTCCCAGGGTGTTCCTGGAATGTGCATAAAGTTTAATTGCAACGTTTCCACTCCTGGGCGAGTTTCCTGGAATATTAAAATTATGCTTATAAAGGTCCCATAAAACCCATAGCCATTGAGTCGATTCCAACTTATAATGACTCTATAGGACAGAATAGAACTGCCCCATAGGGTTTCAAAGGCTTCCACATCCTTCTCCTTTGGAGCGGCTGAGTTCAAACCAACGACCTTTTGGTTAGCAGCTGCGTGTTTAACACAGTGCCACCAGGGCTCCTCTGATAAAGGTAGTGGAATAGTAAAGTCATCTTAATGTAGACAGCTATGTGGGTATAGAAAAGGAAATTAAAAGTTATTTGCACATTAAATTAATAATAATGGATACTGGACAATTCATTTCTATTTATTATCATCTTTGTTGTAATCTGACCTAAGCAAATTTGGCCTTCACAAACATTAGGTTTGAATATCTATGAGTTGGGGACTATATGTCTTCTCCTGCACAACTTTGCTACTGCACAGTATATTACAATTGAAGGAAGTCTTAGACTGAATTACCCCCACACATAAAACAAACATTTATTAATAAACAGGCACAAAACAGTCCTACAACTTGTTACAATAAGCTCAGGAAAGGCCCAGCTCCATCCTTTCGAACACCTTACCAAGCACTTTCCATGAAAGTTTCATCCCAGAGCAAACTTTCTGACAGTAGACTTAGCTAATATATTTGTATTATGGAACAAAATCCATCCTTATTAGTGTTGGGGAGTGGTATATAGAAAAACAAGGAGCTCTAAATGTACAGGGTGAAAGACAAAATTCAGCAATTAAAGAGATGATTTTATTCAGGTTATTTCAATAAGGAGAATGTTCATTAATGAGGTATGTCTCAAAAAAAAAGTGGGGGGGAGCCTGGAGTTTACAGAAGCCAGTAAACAAGGGAGTCAGACCTGTATGGGAGCCATGAGGAAGGATGGAGATGGGTCTTACCTGGGAATATACCAGAGCAGAACAGTCCTTTTTAGTGGAATTTCCTACCCATTGCTGCCTTCCCGGAGCACAGGGCTGTGATTAAGTTCAGCATTGTCAAAGGTACTCCTTAGAAGGTGTTAGATGGCTGGGCTCTCCAAGTTCTTATACCCCTTTTTGTGCAAGGGTGAAGCTACCTGTAGAATATTTCTAGCCAATACATAATTTTTTTTTTTAACATTACTGGGTAGAACTAGTTGTTTTGAGAAGAGTATTTAGATGGGATGATCAGGAGAGGCCTCTCTAATGAGGTCATTTTGGAACGGAGAAGTGAATTTGTAAGTGAGCAAAGCCACAGAAAAGGGGACTGTTCCAGGCCAAGAGAACAGAAAGTGCCAAGACCATGAGGCTGAAATGAGCTTGGCGTGTCTGAAGAACAGCAGAAAGGATAGTGTGGCTGGAGTGGAGGGAGGGAGGAGAAAATATTAGATTTGCTTAGAGAGATTGGAGGAAAGTAAATCGAGTAGGGTCTTAAATCCATTGTAATGAGTTTGGTTTTATTCCATTGTGATAGGAACCCTTTGGAGGATTCTCAACAAGGGAGTTGTATGAGCTGGTTTATAGTTTTAAAACATCACTTTGTATATGGTTTATAGAGACTATAGAAAAACAACAGTGAAGGTGGAGAAGTTACCTAAGAAGCCACTGCAGTAGTGTAGGTGAGAGAAGACAGTGGTCTGGACCAGGATGGTAGCTGTGGAGGTGGTGAAAAGCAATGGATTTGGGGCATATTTGGAAGGTGGAGCCAGTAGAATTTGTTGATGGTTTGGATATGGGGTGAGAGAGAGTAGTCAAGAATATCTCCTATTATTTTACCTGGGCAAGTGGTGGTGCCTTTACCAATAGGGAGAAAACCTTTTGTGAATGCCTTTATGTCCCTTCCTTGAACCATGTCTCCCCATCCAGATTACATATGCTACTTGAGAGTAGGGATGTGCCTAGTCAAGTGTTCCTTCCACTGTGCTTATTAGAGGATTTTAAACCCTGGTCAGACTTAAGCGAATAGTGCTGACTGATTCTACTAAATAAGTTGAAAAAAAAAAGTTTTTGATGCTAGGGCCATCAGGCAGAATTACTAATTGGGATGTGTCTGTTCTATCCCCTTTCCCACTGTCTTGATACTTAAGAAAAAGAAATGCAGAATGCTTAGCCCATCTATTGGTGCAGTCACGCCAGGCAAAGTGACTGGATTTTACAAATGGATCTGGAAGAATACAGATGTTTACATTGATTTGCAACCACAGTTTAAAAAAAAAAAAAACTAATTTGTGCATTTCACTTTCGGAGAAAAGGAAATGGACCGATACGCGCCATAGAATTACAGCTAAATTGTAGGTTAATACAAATATGTTGATTATATTCTTATCCTACGCGCTAAGCGCTGAAGTAAGGAAAATTTTTATATCTGGATTTTGTTGCTTCTCGTAAATTTGCAAATGCACTGTAGGGACTTTTTCTCCCCCTATTTTATCCGGATACTCCTAATAACCAGTGTTATATAGAAATACAGGGGAATAGTAATGCTCAGTTAATAATGGAATTTACATATGAAAAGCAACTGATGCATATTCAATTGATTCAATTGCCCTCTTTCAGAGTCTCATCATTATCACATTAATTACTGTGTAACTACCTTGTTTTGACTGATTATACACGTGAATCTGATATAAATGAGCATAGCTGTCATGAAAAACAGTTTCCTCCCATTAAATTCTGATGAAATAGTCATCAATAAAATTTTTCATACGGTTCTTTCCTTAATTATCAAAAGTATCTGAATGCAACCAAGAGTGCATTTCATTATCTACATTTTAACTTTTCAACCTTCAAAATCGTGCTACAATACTTAGCTTGTGTCACAAGCTAAGTAAGTATTGTAAGCACCACTATTTCCATAACAACCTACTATGATAGCACATATACAGTTTAATAAATGACCACGGAGAATGGCAAACTCTGATTAAAAATAAATGGAAGTGCATTCAAACCTAAAGGCTTACTAGCAAATTAAAAAGATTATAAAGTCGTACTAGGAGTATGGAGCGCTGGTGGTGCAGTGGTTAAGAGCTTGGCTGCTAACCAGAAGATTGGCAGTTCAAATCTACCAGCTGCTCCTCGGACACCCTATGAGGCAGTTCTACTCTGTCCTATAGGGTTGCTATGAGTTGGAATTGACTTAACGGCAATGGTTTTTTTTTGTTGTTGTTTTGTATTTTGGACTAGGAGTATATGCCAGAAGGAAGCATTTGTTTCCTTCCAAATTTATTGTGATTATTCCTATTTTCCACATGTAAAGTAAATTCTCACTAAATTAGGCTTCATTAAATCAGAAATTAGACCTTTGAAGAACAGTGAGGGGAAAAGGTTTGGTAAGTAAAGGAAAAGCATAAATAAGTGTTAGTATCATATTTTTTTATCATATTTAGGCCATATAAGGGAAAAATCTGTTTATTAAAAGCAACCTACCAACTGTTATACTAGTTTCCCCTCTCTCCCAGAAAATGACAACTAAAAATTTCACAATATTCATAGATCTTTCATATATTTTAGGACCCAGTTGGGGGTAACCAAGACTGACTATACCTGTTTGGAATAGAGTAGGTGGGCCAGGCCATGAGATTAGACCTTCCCACTGAGCAAATCCAGCTGCAGGAATCAAAGAAGTACAATATAAGAGGCAGAATATGATATTTAGTCACAGCGTTACACAGTGTTACTGAGTCTATTATGTACTAGGTTCTTTGTCACTGAGAAGGTAGAGATAAAATTTTTCCCCTCAAGAGGCTCACAAACATAGAAATGAATGCGTTTCAATGCAGTGATTAAATGCAAGAATATAAGCACTTTTAAGCATTGGGGGCACACAGAGGAGATAGCAATTATTATGTTCTTGGAGGAAGGATCAAGGAAAATGACAGACCTAAATAATGGGGCTAGATTAAGCTGAGTTTTTTTTTTAATTTTTTTTTTATTGAACTTTAGATGAAGGTTTACAGAACAAACTAGTTTCTCATCAAACAGCACAGACATTGTTGTATGACATTGGTTAACAACCCCACGACATGTCAACACTCTCCCTTCTCAACCCTGAGTTCCCCATTACCACCTATCCTGTTCCCTCCTACCTTCCAGTTCCTGCCCCAGGGCTGGTGCACCCCTTTAGTCTTGTTTTGTTCCATGGGACTGTTCAATCTGTGGCTGAAGGGTGAATCTCAGTAGTGGCCTCATTACTGAGCTGAAAGGGTGTCCGGGAGCCATACTCTCAGGGTTTCTCCAGTCAGGCTAGCAAGTCTGGTCTTCCTTTTTGAGTTAGAACTTTGTTCTACATTTTTATCCATCTCTGTCCAGGACCCTCTATTGTGGTCCCTGTCAGAGCAGTCAGTGGTGGTAGCCAGGCACCATCTAGTTGTACTGGACTCAGTCTGGTGGAGGCCATGGTAAATGTGCTCCATTAGTCCTTTGGACTAAACTTTCCCTAATGTCTTTAGTTTTCTTCATTCTTCCTTGCTCCCGAAGGGGTGAGATCAATCGCGTATCTTAGATGGCTGCTCCCATCCCAGGCTTTTACGACCCCAGACACTACTCACCAAAGTAGAATGTAGAACATATTCTTTATAAACTTTGTTATGCCAATCGAGCTAGATGTTCCCTGAGACCATGGTCCCCACAGCCCTAAGCCCAGCAATGCGGTCCCTCAGGGAGTTTGGATGTGTCTATGGATAAGCCGAGTTTTAAAGGGTGAATGGTAGTACACTGAGGATGCAGAGTTAGACCTTGCAGGAGTATACTGCGAAATGGAAAGTCATGGGGGATAAGGATTTCAGGTCATGAAGGTTTTATATTTCATGCTAGGGAGTTTGGACCGATGTCTGGTCACCCTACAGTGATACCTACAAGTAAACAAGCCACACCCCCACACACCCAGCTTTCTGTTAGCTTTTTAATGTCTCATTCTTAAAATATGGACTTTCAGCCAAGGAACACCAGACATTTAAGGAAATCCTCCAACATTAGAGAGAAAAAGACCAAAACTACCAAACAGAAAAAAAGGAACTGAGAACAAATAGAGACATAGAAGGAGTAGAAGAAATAAATTATTATTAACATTCTTTGAAGGATGAGAAGATAGTGAATCCATAAAACAAGAACAGGATGCTGTAATTAAGATCAGAGAACAAGACCTCGTAGAAAATAAAAGTAGAATCACAGAAAAAAAATGTGACACAAACATGGATGACTACAAAGTGCATTATGCTAAGTGAAAGAAGCCAACTCCAAAAACTACCTACTGTGTTATTCCATTTATAAGACATTCTGGAAAAGGCAAAACTATAGGGAAAGATGAGTGGTTGCCAGGGGCTTGGGATCAAGGAAGGGAGACTGACTACGGAGGAACAGGAAAGAACTTTTTTGGGGTGATCCAAATGTTCTATATCTTGTTTGGTGTGGTAGCTACATTTGCCAAAACTTTTAGAACTATACACCAGAAAGGGTTAATTTTACTGTATATAAATTTATGCCTTGACATAAAAAATCATTCTCTAATTTACCAATTCATTTTATTGACCTAAAATATGGCATGCATATACTCTTGTGTATTTCTTGTTGGCAGCGAAGGCATTGGCAGCACAGTAAGATTTGTACTGTACGTGGCTATCTTGAAAGCCACTCAGTTAGGCAGTGAACAGGATTGTCAAATACAAGCCCCTCACAGTGAGAATGTGGTAAACAAGTGACTCCTGGTGGTTGGTACACAATTATGCAAATGCGTATTCTAGCATAAAGAATAAAGAAAAAATATATACTGCTTCTCTACCTTCAAAATGGTCCTTTCTACCAGAAATGGTGACAATGTATCATTTCTATATATAAACAAAATATATATAAAATGACCATTCTGAAAACTCATTATACTGAAAAATACATTGTAAAATGTCCAAAGCAGGGAAATGAAAACTTGTATTGTTCCAACGCAACTCTAGCTCAATATTCCTATCTCTGGGATTTTGTCTTTCTTAAAGAAATAGCAGGAATAAAAGTCCATATGCACCATTATCTATAATAGCATCCATCTCCAAATTGGAAAGAACCTTCAACTCCAACTAAAGAGAAATATTTGATAAATTCTAATATGTCACCGTGGAGAAATATAAAAATCCATTAACAAGTATAAGTACTAGACAAAAACAGAAACAATGTTTTTAATATAATATTACACATAACAGGCAGAGTATAAATGGTCCATAAACTGTGAATAGCACTATAAAACACTATGTGTGTCTCACTTATATGAAATATCCAAATATATATATTAAAAAAAACTTATTGCTGTAGAGTTGATACCTACTTATAGCGACACTATAGAACACAATAGAACTGCCCCATAGGGTTTCCAAGGCTGTAATCCTTACAGAAGCAGACTGCTACATCTTTCTCCCATGGAGTGGCTGGTGAGTTCGAACAGCAAACCTTTTGGTTAGCAGCCAAGCCCTTAATCACTGCATCACCAGGGCTCCTATACAAATATATAGGAACCAAAAATTATTAGTGGTTATCAGCTGCTGGAGGGAGGTGGAAAGTGGAGATTTTTTGCTTAGGAGGCAGTAAGTTTATGTTAATGGTGGTGGAATAATGTGGAAAAGTTTAGCGAGAATGTTTGCACATCTTGGAGAGTATAATCAATGTCACTGAATTATGCATGTACAAATTATTGAATTGGTGCCTGTCTTGTGTGTATTTTCAACACACACACACAAACACATATACAAACTATGTATGTGTCCAAGCCAACTTGACAGCACCTAACAACACCAATATGTATGCACATACACTTTGGCAGCCAATATGGAAAAATAAGTATGATTGCAGTAGGCAATCAAGAGTATGCATTTCTCAATGTTTAAAAATGTCTCTTCAATATATTTCTTATATTAAATTCCCAAAACAAATTTTAAAGGAAAGAGAAAAAATGATAGAAAGTTAGAAGATAAAGTTAAGGAAATACCTCTGAATGTAGAACTAAAAGAAATTTATGAGAAAAAAATTAAGAAGCATAGAGGCTCAATTTAAGAAGCCTACTTTATGTCTAATGGTAGATCCAGATAGAGAAAACAGAAGAGAGACAATTATCCAAGAAATAATAATAATATCCAAAATTGAAGGATGTGATCATCCATATTGAGTACCTAGCACACAAACTCACACCAAAGCACATCATGGTAACATAAATACTGGGGAGATATCTCATAAAGTTCCAGAGAAAGGAGGAAATAGGTCACATACAAAGAACGGAGAATCTGAATGCTATCAGATTTCAAAAGAACGACACTGGACACTAAAAAAAGAAGATAATAAATACCTTTCAAATCCTGAGAGAAAATGACTTCCAGCCTACCCAAATAATCAAGTGTGAGTGAAGAATAAAGACAATTTCACGCATGAAAAACCTCAAAAATATAACCCTAATCGTGATTTTTTTTTTCTGGCAGTTCTGTTTTTGCTTCATGCGTTTTGAAGCCCTGTTACTACGTGTACATAAGTGTAGGATTTTTATGTCCTCTTGATGTATTGACCCCTTTATCAATATGAAATTACTTTCTCTGAGTTGAAATCTACGTTTTTTGATAATGTAGCCATGCCAGGTTTGACTAGTGTAAGCATGCTATACCTTTTCCATCCTTTTATTTTTAATCTGTCTTTATGTTCAAAGTGTGTTTCCTGTAGGCAGAATCTAGTTAAGAGTCTTGAATTTTTTATCCCATTTGACAACCTCTGCCTTTTAATTGGGGTGTTTATACTATTTACATTTAATATAATTATTTGAGACTATCATCTTGCACTCTGTTTTCTTTTCCCTGTTTACAATTTCTTTTTTTTCTGATTCCATTTTATTCCTTTCATTGGCTTGTTAGCTGTAACTCTTTGTTTTGTAATTTTACTGGCTGCTTTAGGGTTTATAGTATAAATATTTAACTTGTTACAGCCTAACATCAAGTAATATTATACTACTTCATATATACTATAAAAACTTTATAATTATCTATATGTATATGACTTTTTTTTATATATGACATAGCAACTTAGACTTCTTCCTTCACTACCATTTGTTCTTGACCATATGCTACCTCTTGAAATGGCTGAATGTCAACCAAGTCTTTTTGGTACAGTGATTCTGTGTATTCCTTCCACCTTCTTTTGATTCTCCCTGCATCATTCAGTATTTTGCCCACAGAATCCTTCAAAATTGTAACTCGAGGCTTGAATTTTTTCTTCAGTTCTTTCAGTTTGAGAAATGGTGAGCGTGTTCTTCCTTTTTAGTTTTCAAATTCCAGGTCTTTGTACATTTCGTTATAATACTTTACTTTGTCTTCTTGAGCCGCCTTCTGAAATATTCTGTTCAGCAATTTTATTTCTTCATTTCTTCCTTTCATTTTAGATACTGTATGTTCAGGAGCAAGTTTCTGTCTCTTCTGACATCCATTTTTTTTTTCTTTCTTTCCTGCCTTTTTAATGACCTTTTGCTTTCTTCATGTCTGATGTCTTTGATGTCATCCCACAACTTCTGGTCTTCAATCATTAGTGTTTAATGCGTCAAATCTGTTCTTGAGATGGTCTCTATATTCAGGTGGGATATACTCAGGATTGTACTTTGGTTCTCATGGACTTGTTTTAATTTTCTTCAGCTTCAATTTGAACTTGCTTTTGAGCAATTGATGATCAGTTCCATGGTTGGCCCCGGCCTTGTTCTGACTGATGATATTGAGCTTCTCTATTGTCTCTTTCCACAAATGCAGTAGTCAATTTTGTTCCTGCATATTCCATCTGGTGAGGTCCACATGTATCGTTGCTGTTTGTGTTGTTGAAAAAAAGGTATTTCCAATGAACGGGTCGATAAAAAAAAAAAAAGGTCGATAGTCTTGCAAAATTCTATCACAAGATCTCAGGTATAATTTCTATCACCAAGGCCATATTTTTCAACTACTGATCCTTCTGCTTTGTTTCCAACTTTTGCATTCAAATTACCAGTAATTATCAATGCATCTTAATTGCATGTTTGATATTTTCATACTGCAGAAGTTAGTAAAAATCTTCAGTTTCTTCATCTTTGGCATTAGTGGGTTGTTGCATACATTTGAATAATAGTCATATTAACTGGCCTTCGTTTCAGCTCACTAATGCCCAGGGTATCTATCTTCAAGAGTTCTATTCATTCTGACAACTTCCAATTTTCCTAGATTCGTACATTGTACATTCCACATTCTGATTATTAATGTGTGTTTGAAGCTGTATCTTCACATTTTGAGTCATGCCACATCAGCAAATGAAGGTTCCAAAAACTTGACTCCATTTATGTTATTAAGGTCTACTCTACTTTGAGGAGGCAGCTCTTTCCCAGTTGTATTTTGAGTGCCTTCCAACCTGAGGCGCTCATCTTCTATCGGTATATCAGTATATCTGCTGCTATTCATAAAATTTTCACTGGTCAATTTTTTTTAGAACTAGACTGCCAGGTCCTTCTTCTTAGTCTGTTTTTGTTTGGAAGCTCTGCTGAAACCGGTCCACCATGGGTGACTGCTGGTATTTGAAATATCCGTGGCATAGCTTCCAGCATCACAGCAACATGCGAGCCACCACAGTATGAAGTCCAAGCTGCACTGATGGCTTTGGCAAAAAACAAGGCTCCAGGAATTGACAGAACACCAGTTGAGATGTTTCAACAAACGGATGAAATGCTGGAAGCTCTTACTCATATATACCAAGAAATTTGGAAGACAGCTACCTGGTGGGCTGACTGGAAGAGATCCATATTTGTGCCCATTCCAAAGAAGGGTGATCCAACAGAATCCAGAAATTATCAAAGAATATCATTAATATCACATGCAAGTAAAATCTTGCTGAAGATAATTCAAAAATGGTTATAGCAGTACATTGATAGGGAACTGCCAGAAATTCAAGCCAGATGCAGAAGAGGATGTGGAATGAAGTATATCACTGTTGATGTCAGATGGATCTTGGCTGAAAGCAAAGAATACCAGAAAGATGTTTACTTGTGTTTTATTGACTGTGCAAAGGCATTTGCCTGTGTGGTTCGTAATGAACTATAGATAACATTGTGAAGAATGGAAATTACAGAACACTTAATTGTGCTCATGAGGAACCTGTGCATAGACCAAGAGGCAGTCGTTGGAACAGAATGAGGGGGATGCTAGGTGGTTTAAAATCAGAAAGGTGTGCGTCAGGGTCGTATCATTTTACCATACTTATTCGATCTGTATACTGAGCAAATAATCCAAGAACCTAGACTATATGAACAAAAACAGGGCATCAGGATTAGAGGAAGACTCAACCTTGCTTGCTGAAAGTGAAGAGGACTTGAAGCATTTACTGATGAAGATCAAAGACCACAGCCTTCAGTATGGATTACACCTGAAGAGAAAGAAAACAAAAATCCTACAATGGACCGATAAGCAACAACATGATCAATGGAGAAAAGATTGAAGTTGTCAAGGATTTCATTTTACTTGGATCTACAATCAATGCCCATGGAAGCAGCAGTCAAGAAATCAAATGACATATTGTGTTGGGCCAATCTGTTACAGAAGATCTCTTTAAAGTGTTAAAAAGCAAAGATGTCACTTTTAGGACTAAGGTGTGCTTGACCCAAACCATGGTGTTTTCAATCACCTCATATGCATGTGAAAGCTGGGCAATGAATAAGGAAGACCAAAGAAGAATTGATATCTTTGAATTGTGGGGTTGGCAAAGAACGTTGAATACACCATGTACTGCCAGAAGAGTAAACAAACCTGTCTTGGATGAAGGACAGCCAGAATGTTCTTTAGACGTGAGGATGGCGAAACTTTATCTCACATACTTTGGACATGTTATCAGGGTGGACCAGTACCTGGAGAAGGACATCATGCTTGGTAAAATAGAGCATCAGTGAAAAAGAGGAAGACCCTCGAAGAATTGGATTGACAAAGTGCTGCAACAACAGGCTCAAATATAGCAATGAATGTCAGGATGGCATAGGGCCAGGCAGCGTTTCATTCTGTAGTACATATGGTAGCTATGAGTCAGAACCAACTCGGTGGGTATTATATGGTAATAATAGTATAAAGAAGGAGACTTGTGGTCTTTATCGTAATATTATCTCTTTTAGTTTTACGTATGTTATAAACCCTACAATGCATTGTTTTTATTTTTTTTAAACCGTCTTTTAAAGATATTGAATGGATTCCAGACATTATGCATTTTACCTTGTTGGGTGCTGGATATTTTTGTATTCCTATAAATCTTAGTGAGCTTTGCTCCTTTCAGGTCTTATTTTTATAGTTTGTTAGGTGGGTCCAAAGTAGAGCTTAGTCTGGGGCTAATTGTTTCCCACTTCGGAATCGACCCGATGGCAGTGGGTTTTTACTGAGGCAAGAAGGTCCCCAAAAGGCACGGTTAAGTGCTCAACTACTAGCTGAAAGTTTGGTGGTTTGAACCTACCCATAGGCAACTCAGAAGATAGGCCTGGCAATCTGCTTCTGAAAGGTCATGTTCTTGAAAACTCTATGGAGTAGTTCTACTCTGCCCACATGGGGTCACCATGAGTTGAAATTGACTCAATAGCAACTAACAACAACCGAGGCAAGAACTTCTTGGATACTTCTTGCTTTTTCTGCATCTACTGAAATGATCATACTTTTTTTCTAATTTAGGTTTTAATATTGTGAATTTCATCACTTGATTTTCCAATATTAAATCAACTCTGCATTCCTGGGATAAACTCCACTGGGTCATGATGCATTTATTATCTGTTCAATATACTGTTGGATTAAGTTCAGTTTAGGGTGAATTGTACTGATGTTTTCAACTTACTTTCTAATGCATCAAAAAAAGTTGCTGTGAGTTATAAATTATGTGTTTTTCCAATCTGACTGGTGGGAATAGTCACCATTTCTAGTCCTATGAATCATGAGTTTTTCTAGTCTGACTGGTGGGATTAGGCACCAGTTCTAGCATCTTGAGAGTGCTGCTACCTGTAATACTTTTATGTTGTTCTTTCCCAGCCTCAGTTTTCTTCCACACATATGCAAGGATAGATACTCTGTTGAAAACTTGAGGGGAACTCTTTGTAGGTCTCTGGCATTCTGTCTCCATGCAGCTCTCTGCATTCTGGTACTCTGTCCTATTAATTCTCACTGCATCGGTCTGCCCAGAATCTCAGTTCTATCTGCATAACTCAGGGGGTTCACTGACTTTGCCTCAATACCCCCTACTTATGTCATGACCTAGAAAATCTTTTTTTTATTTTAATTTTTTACTTTAGATGAAGGTTTACAGAGCAAACAACTTTCTCATTAAACAATTAGTACGCATATTGTTTTGTGACATTGGTTGCAAACCCCATGACATGTCAACATTCTCCCTTCTTGACTTGGGTTCCCCATTACCAGCTTTCCTGTCCCCTCCTGCCTTCTCATCCTTGCACCTGGGCTGGTGTGCCAATTTAGTCTTTTTTTGTTTTATGGGCCTCTCTAATATTTGGCTGAAGGGTGAACCCCAGCAATGACTTCATTACTGAGCTATAAGGGCATCCAGGGGCCATACTCTCGGGGCTTTTCCAATCTCTGTCAGACGAGAAAGTCTGGTCCTTTTTTTTTTGTGAGTTAGAATTTTGTTCTACATTTTTCTGCAGCTCTGTCCAGGACCCTCTATTGTGATCCCAGTCAGAGCAGTCGGTGGTGGTAGCTGGGCACCACCTAGTTGTGCTGGACTCAGTCTGGTGGAGGCTGTGGTAGTTGTGGTCCATTAGTCATTTTGATTGTCAGTTTGTCGTACTGTGGGGGCTTGCATGTTGCTGTGATGCTGGAAGCTGTGCCACCGGTATTCAGATACCAGCAGGGTCACCCATGGAGGACAGGTTTCAGCTGAGCTTCCAGACTAAGACAGACTAGGAACAAGGACCCAGCAGTCTACTTCTGAAAAGCATTATCCAGTGAAAACCTTATGAATAGCAATGGAACATTGTCTGATATAGTGCTGGAAGATGAGCCCCCCAGGTTGGAAGGCACTTAAAAGATGACTGGGGAAGAGCTGCCTCCTCAAAGTAGAGCCGACCTTAATGACGTGGATGGAGTAAAGCTTTCGGGACCTTCATTTGCTGATGTGGTACGACTCAAAATGAAAAGAAACAGCTGCAAATATCCATTAATAATCACCTGGTACCTACAAAGTATGAATCTAGGAAAATTGGAAATCATCAAAAATGAAATGGAACACATAAACATCAATATCCTAGGCATTAGTGAGCTGAAATGGACTAGTATTGGCCATTTTGAATTGGACAATCATATAGTCTACTATGCTGGGAATGACAACTCGAAGAGGAATGGTGTTGCATTCATCATCAAAAAGAATGTTTCAAGATCCATCCTGAAGTACAACACTGTCAGTGATAGGATAATATCCACACGCCTACAAGGGAGACCAGTTAATAACACTATTATTCAAATTTATGCACCAACCACTAGGGCCAAAGATGAAGAAATAGATTTTTATCAGCTGCCGCAGTCTGAAATTGATCGAACATGCAATCAAGATGCATTGATAATTACTGGCGATTGGAATGTGAAAGTTGGAATCAAAGAAGAAGGATCAGTAGTTGGAAAATATGGCCTTGGTGATAGAAACAATGCCGGAGATCGAATGATGGAATTTTGCAAGACCAACGACTTCTTCATTGCAAATACCTTCTTTCACCAACATAAACGGTGACTGTACACCTGGACCTCACCAGATGGAACACACAGAAATCAAATTGACTACATCTGTGGAAAGAGATGATGGAAAAGCTGAATATCATCAGGCAGAACAAGGCCAGGGGCCAACTGTGGAACAGACCATCAACTGCTCATATGCAAGTTCAAGCTGAAACTGAAGAAAATCAGAGCAATTCCACGAGAGCCAAAATATGACCTTGAGTATATCCCATCTGAATTTAGAGACCATCTGAAGAACAGATTTGAAGCATTGAACGCTAGTGACCAGAGACCCGACGAGTTGTGGAATGACATCAAGGACATCATCCATGAAGAAAGCAAGAGGTCATTGAAAAGACAGGAAAGAAAGAAAAGACCAAGATGGATGTCAGAGGAGGCTCTGAAACTTGCTCTTGAGCGTCAAGCAGCTAAAGCAAAAGGAAGAATTGATGAAGTAAAAGAACTGAACAGAAGATTTCAAAGGGCCTCTCGAGAGGACAAAGTATTATAATGACACGTGCAAAGAGCTGGAGATAGAAAACCAAAAGGCAAGAACACGCTCGGCTTTTCTCAAGCTGAAAGAACTGAAGAAGAAAATTCAAGCCTCGAGTTGCAATAGTGAAGAATTCCATGGGGAAAATATTAAACGATGCAGGAAGCATCAAAAGAAGGTGAAAGGAATACACAGAGTCATTATACCAAAAAGAATTAGTCAATATTCAACCATTTCAAGAGATGGCATAAGATCAGGAACCGATGGTACTGAAGGACAAGTCCAAGCTGCTCTAAAGGCATTGGAGAAAAACAAGGCTCCAGGAATTGATGGAATATCAACTGAGATGTTTCAACAAACAGATGCAGCGCTAGAGGTGCTCACTCGTCTATGCCAAGAAATATGGAAGACAGCCTCCTGGCCAACTGACTGGAAGAGATCCATATTTATGCCTATTCCCAAGAAAGGTGATCCAACCGAATGTGGAAATTATAGAACAATATCATTAATATCACACACAAGCAAAATTTTGCTGAAGATCATTCAAAAATGGCTGAAGCAGTATATCCACAGGGAACTGCCAGAAATTCAGGCCAGTTTCAGAAGAGGACGTGGAATAAGGGATATCATTGCTGATGTCAGATGGATCCTGGCTGAAAGCAGAGAATACCAGAAGGATGATTATCTGTGTTTTATTGACTATGCAAAGGCATTCAACTGTGTGGATCATAACAAATTATGGATAACATTGTGAAGAATGGGAATTCCAGAACACTTAATTGTACTCATGAGGAACCTTTACATAAATCAAGAGGTGGTTGTTCGGAAAGAACAAGGGGATACTGATTGGTTTAAAGCCAGGAAAGGTGTGCATCAGGGTTGTATTCTTTCACCATACCTATTTAATCTGTATGCTGAATAAATATTACAAGAAGCTGGGCTATACGAGGAAGAATGGGGCATCAGGATTGGAAGAAGACTCATTAACAACCTGCGTTATGCAGATGACACAACCTTGCTTGCTGAAAGTGAAGAGGACTTGAAGCACTTACTAATGAAGATCAAAGACTGCAGCCTTCGGTTTGGATTGCACCTCAACATAAAGAAAACAAAAATCCTCACAACTGAACCATTAAGCAACATCATCATAAACGGAGAAAAGATTGAAGTTGTCAAGGATTTCATTTTACTTGGATCCACAATCAAAGGCATGGAAGCAACAGTCAAGAAATCAAAAGATGCACTGCATTAGGCAAATCTGCTGCAAAGGACCTCTTCAAAGCGTTGAAGAGCAAAGACGTCACCCTGAAGACTAAGGTGCACCTGATCCAAGCCATGGTATTTTCAATCACATCATATGCATGTGAAAGCTGGACAATGAATAAGGAAGACCGAAGAAGAGGTGATGCCTTTGAATTGTGTTGTTGGTGAAGAATATTGAACATACCATGGAGTGCCAAAGGAACGAACAAATCTGTCTTGGAAGAAGTGCAGCCAGAATGCTCCCTAGAGGCAAGTATGGCGGGACTGCATCTTACATACTTTGGACATATTGTCAGGAAGGATCAGTCTCTGAAGAAGGACATCGTGCTTGGCAGAGTACAAGGTCAGTGGAAAAGAGGAAGACCCTCAATGAGTCGGATTGACACAGTGGCTGCAACAATGAGCTCAAGCATAACAACGATTGTAAGGATGGCTCAGGACTGGGCAGTGTTTCGTTCTGCTGTGCATAGGGTCGCTATGAGTCAGAACCGACTCGACGGCACCTAAAAACAACAACAACAGGTCATTTGGACTGAGCTTTCTGCTGTGTCTTTGGTTTTCTTCTTTCTCCCTTGTTCCAGATGGAGTGAGATCAGTGGAGTGTCTTAGATGGCTGCTCACAAGCTTTTAAGAACCAGACCTTACTCAACAAGGTAGAATGTAGAACATTTTCTTTATAAGCTATGTCAGTTGAGCTAGATGTTTCCGGAGACCATAGTCCCCACAGCCCTCAGCCCAGTAATTTGATCCCTCAGGGAGGTTGGATCTGTCTATGGAGCTTCCATGACCTTGCCTTGGTGAAGTTGCGCTGGCTTTCCCAGTATTGTGTACTGTCTTACCCTTCACCAAAGTTACCACTTTTGTCTATTTAGTGTTTATCTATCCCCAGCCCTCCCCTCCCTTGCAACAATCAAAG
Organism: Elephas maximus indicus; assembly: GCF_024166365.1. NCBI lineage: Eukaryota > Metazoa > Chordata > Mammalia > Proboscidea > Elephantidae > Elephas > Elephas maximus. The sequence continues at coordinate 45,916,244 of NC_064846.1, forward strand.
ATTGTTTCTTTTTGTGTATAAACCTTTTCATGAGTTTTTACAATAGTGATCTCATGCAATATTTGTCCTCTTGTGATTAACTTATTTCACTCAGCATAATGCCCTCCAAATTCATCCATGTTGTGAGATGTTTCACAGATTCATCATTGTTCTTTATTGCTGTGTATGTACCATAATTTGTTCATTCATCTGTTGATGGGCATTTAGGTTGTTTCCATCTTTTTGCTATTGTGAACAATGCTGCAATGAACATGGGTGTGCTTATGTCTATTTGGGTGATGGCTCTTATTTCTCTAGGATATATTCCTAGAAGTGGGATTGCTGGATCATATGGTATTTCTACTTCTAGCTTTTTAAGGAAGGGCCAAATTGTTTTCCAAAATTGTTGTACCATTTTGCATTCCCACTAGCAGTACATAAGAGTTCCAACCTCCCTGCAGCCTCTCCAAAATTTGTTATTTTCTGTTTTTTTGATTTGTGCCAGTAATGTCAGGGTAAGATGGTATCTCATTCTGGTTTTGATTTGCAATTTTTTTTTTAATGGCTAGTGACCTTGAGCATTTCCTCATGTGCCTGTTAGCCTCTTGAATGTCTTCTTTGGTGAAGTGTCTGTTCATTTCCTTTGCCCATTTTTAAACTGGTTTGTTTGTCTGTTTGTTGTAGAGGTGTTGGATTTTCCTGTCGATTTTAAAGATTAGATCTTTCTTGGATTTGTCATAGCTAAAAATTTTTTCCCAATCTGTAGGTTCTCCTTTTACTGTTTTGGTGAAGTCTTTTGATAAGCAAAAGTCTTTAATTTTTAGAAGATCCCAGTTATCTAGCTTATCTCCTGGTGTTAGTTATGGTTTATATACTGTGAATGCCATGTGTGTATTAGGGCCTCTAGCATTGACCCTATTTTTTTCTTCTATGATCTTCATAGTTTTTGGTTTTCTATTTAGGCCTTTGATCCATTTTGAATTAGTTTTTGTGTATGGTGTGAAGTATGGATCCTGTTTCATTATTTTGCAGATGGACATTCAGTTTTGTCAGCACCATTTGTTAAAAGACTGTCTTTTCCCCATTTGATGGACTTTGGGCCTTTGTCGCAGATTAGATTAGGTGAATGGATTTACATGTGGGTTCTTAATTCTGCTTCATTGCTCAATGTATCTGTCCTTGTACCAGTACCAGCTGTTTTGACTACTGTGGCTGAGGTCAGGTAGTGTGAGATGTCCTACTTTCTCTTCAGTACTGCTTTACTTATCTGGGACCTCTTCCCTTTCCATATAAAGTTAATGATTAGTTTTTCCATCTCTTTAAAGAATGCTGTTGGTATTTGGATTGGGATTGCATTGTATTCATAGATTGCTTTGAGTAGAATTGACATTTTCATAATGTTGAGTCTACCTATCCATGAGCATGGTATGTTTTTCCATTTATGTAGATGTTTTTTAATTTTTTTGCAGTAGTGTTTTGTAATTTTCTTTGTATAGGTCTTTTACATCCCTGGTTAGATTTATTCCTAAGTATTTTATTTTTTTAGGGGCTATTATAAATGGTATTGGTTTACTGATTTCATTTTCATTGTTCTATTTATTGGCATATAGGAATCCAATTGATTTTTTTATGTTTATCTTGCATCCTGCTACTCTGCTGAATCTTTCTATTAGTTCCCATAGTTTTCTTGTGGAGTCTTTTGGGTTTTCTATGTGTAGTATCATATCATCTGCAAATAGGGAGATTTTTACTTCTTCCTTACCAATTTGGATGCCCTTTATTTCTTTTTCTTGCCTTCTTTATCTAGCTAGTACTTCCAGCACAGTGTTAAAAAGGAGTGGTGATAAAGGGTATCCTTGTCTTGTTCCAATTCTCAGGGGGAATGTTTTCAGCTTCTCTCCATTATGAATGATGTTGGCTGTTAGTTTTGCCCTTTATTATGTTGAGGAATTTCCCTTCTACACCTATTTTATTGAGAGTTTTTAATCAGGAATGTGTGTTGTCGAATGCCTTTTCTGTGTCTATTGAGATGATCATGTGATTCTTTTATTTATGTGGTGGATTATGTTGATTGATTTTCTAATGTCGAACCATCCCTGCATATGTGGTATGAATCTCACGTGGCTGTGGTGTATTATTTTTTTTTTGACATGATGCTGAATTCTATTGGCTAGAATTTTGGCATCTATATTCATGAGAGATACTGGCCTGTAATTTTCTTTTTTTATGTTGTCCTTGCCTGGTTTTGATATCAGGGTTATGCTGGTTTCACAGATTGAATTTGGAAGTATTGCATCCTTTTGCATGTTCTGAAATATTTTGAGTAATACTTATGTAAGCTTTTCTCTGAATGTTTGGTAGAATTAGCCAGTGAAGTTACCTGGGCCAGGGCTTTTTTTTGTTCAGAGTTTTTTTAATTCCCTTTTCAATCTTGTTATGGGTCTGTTCAGATTTTGAACATCATTTTGTGTTAGTTTGGGTAGGTAGTGTGTTTCTAGAAATTTGTCCATTTCCTCTAGATTTTCAAATTTGTTGGAGTACAGTTTTTCATAGTACTCTGTTACAATTTTTTTTTCAGTTGGGTCTATTGTAATGTCTCCCATTTCATTTCTTATTTGGGTTATTTGTGCCCTCTCCTTTTTTTCTTTTGTCAGTTTGGCCAGTGGTTTGTCAATTTTGTTGATCCTTTCAAAGAACCAACTTTTGGTCTTGTTGATTCTTTCTATTGTTTTCCTATTCTCTATTTCACTTATTTCTGCTCTGGTCTTTATTCTTTCCTTTCTTCTCATGGCTATGGTCTTCCTTTGCTCTTCTCTTTATATTTGTTCAAGTTGTGTAGCTAATATTTTTATTTTGTCCCTTTCTTCTTTTTTTGATGTGTGCATCTATTGCTATAAATTGACCTCTGAGCACTGCCTTTTCTGTGTCCCAAAAGTTTTGTATGATATGCTTTCATTCTCATTTGATTTTTTTTTATTAACTTTTATTGAGCTTCAAGTGAACGTTTACAAATCAAGTCAGACTGTCACATATAAGTTTATATACACCTTACTCCGTACTCCCACTTGCTCTCCCCCTAATGAGTCAGCCCTTCCAGTCTCTCCTTTCGTGACAATTTTGCCAGCTTCCAACTCTCTCTATCCTCCCATCCCCCCTCCAGACAGGAGATGCCAACACAGTCTCAAGTGTCCACCTGATATAATTAGCTCGCTCTTCATCAGCATGTCTCTCCTACCCACTGTCCAGTCCCTTTCATGTCTGATGAGTTGTCTTCAGGAATGGTTCCTGTCCTGGGCCAACAGAAGGTTTGGGGACTATGACAGCCAGGATTCCTCTAGTCTCAGTCAGACCATTAAGTATGGTCTTTTTGTGAGAATTTGGGGTCTGCATCCCACTGATCTCCTGCTCCCTCAGGGGTTCTCTATTGTGCTCCCTGTCAGGGCAGTCATCGGTTGTGGCCAGGCACCAACTAGTTCTTCTGGTCTCAGGATGATGTAGGTCTCTGGTTCATGTGGCCCTTTCTGTCTCTTGGGCTCTTAGTTATCGTGTGACCTTGGTGTTCTTCATTCTCCTTTGCTCCAGGTGGGTTGAGACCAATTGATGCATCTTAGATGGCCGCTTGTTAGCATTTAAGACCCCAGATGCCACATTTCAAAGTAGGATGCAGAATGTTTTCACAATAGAATTATTTTGCCAATTGACTTAGAAGTCCCCTTAAACCATGTTCCCCAAACCCCCGCCCTTGCTCCGCTGACCTTTGAAGCATTCAGTTTATCCCGGAAACTTCTTTGCTTTTGGTCCAGTCCAGTTGAGCTGACCTTCCATGTATTGAGTACTGTCCTTCCCTTCACCTAAAGCAGTTCTTATCTACTAATTAATCAGTAAAAAATCCTCTCCCACACTTCCTCCCTCCCCGCCTCGTAACCGCAAAAGTATGTGTTCTCCTCAGTTTATACTATTTCTCAAGATCTTATAATAGTGGTCTTATACAATATTTGTCCTTTTGCCTCTGACTGATTTCGCTCAGCATAATGCCTTCCAGGTTCCTCCATGTTATGAAATGTTTCACAGATTCGTCACTGTTTTTTAACGATGCGTAGTATTCCATTGTATGGATATACCACAATTTATTTAACCATTCATCCATTGATGGACACCTTGGTTGCTTCCAGCTTTTTGCTATTGTAAACAGAGCTGCAATAAACATGGGTGTGCATATATCTGTTTGTGTGAAGGCTCTTATTTCTCTAGGGTATATTCCGAGGAGTGGGATTTCTGGGTTGTTTGGTAGTTCTATTTCTAACTTTTTAAGAAAACGCCAGATAGATTTCCAAAGTGGTTGTACCATTTGACATTCCCACCAGCAGTGTATAAAAGTTCCAGTCTCTCCACAGCCTCTCCAGCATTTATTATTTTCTGTTTTTTGGATTAATGCCAGCCTTGTTGGAGTGAGATGGAATCTCATCGTAGTTTTAATTTGCATTTCTCTAATGGCTAATGATCGGGAGCATTTTCTCATGTATCTGTTAGCTGCCTGAATATCTTCTTTAGTGAAGTGCGTGTTCATATCCTTTGCCCACTTCTTGATTGGGTTGTTTGTCTTTTTGTGGTTGAGTTTTGACAGAATCATATAGATTATAGAGATCAGGTTCTGGTCGGAGATGTCATAGCTGAAAATTCTTTCCCAATCTATAGGTGGTCTTTTTACTCTTTTGGTGAAGTCTTTAGATGAGCATAGGTGTTTGATTTTTAGGAGCTCCCAGTTATCTGGTTTCTCTTCGTCATTTTTGGTAATGTTTTGTATTCTGTTTATGCCTTGTATTAGGGCTCCTAAGGTTGTCCCTATTTTTTCTTCCATGATCTTTATCGTTTTAGTCTTTATGTTTAGGTCTTTGATCCACTTGGAGTTAGTTTTTGTGCATGGTGTGAGGTATGGGTCCTGTTTCATTTTTTTGCAAATGGATATCCAGTTATGCCAGCACCATTTGTTAAAAAGACTTTATCTTTTCCCCAATTAACTGACACTGGTCCTTTGTCAAATATCAGCTGCTCATATGTGGATGGATTTATATCTGGGTTCTCAATTCTGTTCCATTGGTCTATGTGCCTGTTGTTGTACCAGTACCAGGCTGTTTTGACTACTGTGGCTGTATAATAAGTTCTGAAATCAGGTAGAGTGAGGCCTCCCACTTTCTTCTTCTTTTTCAGTAATGCTTTGCTTATCCGAGGCTTCTCTCATTTGATTTTAGGAATTTTTTGATTCCACATCTCATTTCTTCTATTATCCTGTGGTTTTTAAGCAGGGTTTTATTCAGTATCCATGTGAATGATTTTTTTTTCCTTGCTCTTCCTGTTGTTAATTTCTGCCTTGATGGCATTGTGGTCAGAGAAGATACTTTGTATTGCTTCAGTGTTTTGGATTTTGTTAAGGATCGCTCTGTGGCCTAAGACATAGTCTATTCTGGAGAATGTTCCACGTGCATTAGAAAAGAATGTGTACTTTGCAGCTGTTGGGTGAAATGTTCTGTATATGTCTGTGAGGTAAAGTTGGCTGATTGTGGCCTTTGGATCTTCTGTGTCTTTGTTGAGTTTCCATCTAGATATTCTGTCTTTTACCGAGAGTGGTGTGTCTCCTACTATTATTATAGGACTGTCAGTTTCTCTTTTCAGTGCTGTTAGAGTTTGTTTTATGTTTTTGGGTGCATAGATATTTATTATGATTACGTCTTCATGATGGATTGTCCATTTAATCATCATATATTGCCCTTCTTGGTCTTTTATGGTGGATTTTTTTAAAAGTCTATTTTATCTGAGATTAGTATTGCCACTCCTGCTGTTTTTTTGGTACCTGTATGCTTGATATATTTTTTCCATTCTTTGATTTTTAATACACTTGTTTCTTTGTTTCTAAGGTGTGTGTCTTGTAGACAGCATATTGATGGATCCTGTTTTTTTAATCCATTGTCACTCTCTTTCTTTATGGGAGCATTTAGGCCATTTATGTTCAGTGTAATTATTGATAGGTGTGAGTTTATTACTGTCATTTTGTAGTGTTTTTTTCTTTTTTGTGATGCTGATGTTTTCGTTGTTCTTACTCTCCTGTGCTGAATTCCTTTTGTTTATAGGTTTTTTTCCGTTTCTTTTGTTTTTGTAGATTTTGTGTTTACTGAGACTTTATGTTTTTCTTCTTCATTTTGATAAGTAGGTTTGTTAACTTTCTTTGTAGTTACCTTGAAACTTAGCCTTATCTTCCTAGGTGTGAACCTGTCTTTTATTGCTTGGTATCACCCTGCCTTCCCCTCCATTAGAAAGTCCTATACCTACATCGTGTTTTCCCTCTTTTATTGTTCTGACATTGTTGTCATTTACAGATTAACCTCTCTGGTTCCCTGTTGTAAATCTTTTAGTTTTGATTAATCCTTGAGAGTTCATTTCCTAGGTTCATATCTGGTTGGTCCAGTCTTGCATTTTGTTTTTTACATATTCCCTTAATTTTTGTTTATCTGGAAATGTCCTTATTTCACCATCATGTTTGAACGAGAGTTTCACAGGATATATTATTCTTGTTTGGCAATTTTTTTTTCAAGGTTTTATATATGTCATCCCATTGCCTTCTTGCCTGCATGGTTTCTGCCAAGTAATCAAAGCTTAGTCTTATTGTTTTCTCTCTGTATGTGACTTTTCCTTTCTCTCAGGCTGCTCTCAAGATTCTTTCTTTGTCTTTGGTCTCAATGAGTGTTATTATAATATGCCTTGGTGATTTTCTTTTGGGGTCTATACTCTATGGGGTTTATTGAGTGTTGTGGATGGTTGGCTTTTCATCTTTCATGATATTAGGGAAATTTTCTGTCAGCAATTCTTCAGTGACACTCTCTGTGTTTTCAGTTTTCTCCCCCTGTTCTAGAACTCCAATAACTTGTGTATTTTTGCTTTTGATTGTATCCTGCATTATTCTTAGGTTTTCTTCATTCTTTTTTTCTGATTTTTCCTCAAACAAAGTGGTATCCATGTATTTGTCTTCAATTTCGCTTATCCTGTCTTTCATTGTTTCAAACCTGCTCCTCAGACCTATGACTCTATTTCTGAAATATTGTTGTTTATCTTTTGGATTTCTAATTGTTTTTGTATGATTTCTAGTTGTGAGTTTATTTTGAAATTTTATTCCTGTATTATTTTCCTGAATTCTTCCATTGTTTGTTTGCCTTTTCCATGATTTTTTTCTGCCTTTTCCATGATTTTGTCTATTTTTTCTCAGTTTTGTCTGCTTTTTGCTTTAGCTCTTGGATAGCTCTGAATATAAGAGATCTGAGTTCCCTGTCAGGTAGTTCCAGTGCTTTTTCTTCTACTGGAAGGTCCTCTGGTGTTTTATTTTGGATGCCTGCTGGTACAATCCTGTCCTGTTTTTTTTTCTTTTTTAATATGTTTTGATATTGTCTGCTGTCTTTGGGACATTCAGTATTTCCTTTGTTTACTGATTGTAGATTTGTTTGTTTCACCTGCTTTTTTCTTTTATTTTGTTATGTCTGGGCAGGTGGGCTGTGTATTCTTTGTTGTTTGCTCATCTGTAGGCATGATATTTCTCACCATCTTGTCCAATGGGCAGGCCAGTCACACAGCTATGGTGCAGAGGAATAGGTTCAGCTGAAGGGAGGGTCTGGGATGGGTTGTTTGTGGTACGTGGTGGGGCCCACAGGGCAGGGCTGAGGATCAGTGCAGGGCAGGTTCTGGTAGACTGCCTGTGCTGCTTGGGGGTACAATGTTCAACGCATGCTGCAGATAGACAGGAGGGAGGAAGGAGGCTGTGATTTGTGAAACTAAGTGGGTATGGGAAAGAAGAGGAAGAGCAGAGAGAACTAGAAGCCAAAAAAAAAAGTGCTGAGGGAGCCTACCCTTGGAGTGACACAGACCCAGGGAAGCTGTGTACCAGTGGCTTTCTAGCCAGGCAATGAGGCACAGCCCATCAAGAAGGGACAGATATGGCTCATGCAGCTAGATGGGCGGAAGAAAGGAAGGGAAGGGAGAAAGAGATAAACAACTAGATTAAAAAAATAAAGGAGAGAGAAAAGCACAGGCCCTAGGTGGCCCGGGGAAAGGAATGGAAGGAATGTAGAGAGAGACGAAAAACTGAGAGGAAAAAAAAAGAAGCAACGTAGTTGGGAGAAAGGAAAGGAAGGGAGGCAGAGAGAGTATAGAGACATGAGAGATTGAGAAACGAAGAAAAACAAAAAGGAAAAAAGACAGAAAAGAAATGCCCCCAGGGATCCCACTGATGCAGCAGCACAGATCAGGTAATTGGATCTCAAGCCACATGGTGCAGTCCGTCTAGATGGGACAGAGATGACACACAGTGCCAGGTATTCAGGAGATAGGAAAAGAAGGTATGCAAAGTGAGATGAGAAACTGATAAATGAAGGAAAAAAAAAAAGGCCCCGGGATCCCACCAGTGTGGTGGCACAGACCAGGGAAGCAGTTCCCCAGCTGAGTGCCACTTCACAGCCTGTCAAGCAGAGGCAGTGATATATATACAGGGAGCCAGATGTTCGAGAGAAAGGAAGGGAAGGATGTGAGAGAGGGAAGAAACTAAAAGAAGTAAAAAACAAAACAAAAACGCAACAACGGTAACAAGGAAATGGCACTGAAGGAGCCAGCTGGTGTGGCTAGGGTGAATCCAAGCAGCAAGGAGCCAGTGCGTCCCTAGCTGAGTGACCGCGGCCCACCAGAAGGCCGCCCAGGATGAGAAGGGAGAACAAGGGTGGAGGTGGGAAATCATGTATCAGTGGTTACTGGGTGCTCTGTCCCCTGCTGGGAGCTCTGTGAAGCTTCTTTCCCATACTCCCTGTCTGCTGATCTCTGACAGGAGTCCAAGATGGCGAATCCATGCTGTGTTAGCTGATAGGGGACCTCCACTCTCTCTCTCTTCACTCTCTGTTCTCTGTCAGTTTCTTATTCCATTCAGTGCTTGGTTGAGTTCTTCATCTTTTCATTTGACTTTTAGGGTTCCAGGATTGATGTTTGTCTTAGTTTTACTTGGTTTTTCAGGCCTTCGCTGTGGACGGATGGAGTGGTGCTTCTGTCTATAGCACCATGTTTTGTTTTTCCAGTTATGTGTGGGTCTCTTTTGGTTCATTGCAGTAGTGTTTTGTAGTTTTTGTTAGATTTATTCCTAAAATTATTGTTCATTTCTTATGTGTCACAGTTTATTCATCTTTTTCTCACTTGAGACCCAACCCAAATATACCCTAAGGGTTAACTTTCTACAATTACTGTATTTTTATGCAAATAACGTATACCGTTTGTTTGCCAACTGCTCCCTCCACAATTTTTTTACATGTTGCTGTAAAAAAACTTAAAAATATGCATAGTGCGCTTACAAAATATACCTTGCGCGATTGGCATACAAATGTAGAAAGTGCATGTTATTTGCATAAAAATACAGTAAAATGGTCTATTACATTATTTTTCCAGATAAGGACAGTTTTCTACCCATGAGAAATTCTGTCCCCTGTTCTTAAACTAACATTTTATATCTCCACACTACACAGACATGATGTAAAGAAATATATTTCTGTTCATAATGAAAGATACGTGGTACGCATGCCTCCATTATCCTTTCCATCATAAAAGAGATCACTAACCGATCACTGCATACTTAACAAAAAATGGCTCGAAATCTTTCTCCTCCATGGCTCTACCTCCTGCCAGACAGCCCCTTCCATTGAGGGCCCAGATTTAGCCCTTCTGCGGTCTCAGTTCCCACTGAGCAGACCACTCTATGATTCTGGGGATTGAAGAGGGCCCCAGCTTCTGGGCTCTGGGAATTTCACCTCCTCCCATTGTTTCTTAACCCCTCAGGATGATGGTAGATGTCTGCTCTTGATAATCTCTGGGTTGCTTCACTATTCCGTATTTGTCTTCCACAGATCACCAATTCCTGGTATTATATTCCCTCCATTTGAAATAGTGGAGCCCTGGTGACACAGTGGTTATGAGCTTGGCTACTAACCAAAAGGTAAGTAGTTCGAATCCACCAGCTACTCCTTGGAAACCCTATGGGGCAGTTCTGTTTTCTCCTGTAGGGTTGCTACCAGTTGGAATTGACTTGATGGCAATGGGTTTATTTGAAATAGCTAGAATGATCTTGGTTTTTCTGAACAGACTCTGGCTGACATAATCCTTTGAAAATCTATAGCATGTTTTATCTCTTTTCTGGTAAAATCATGTTCAGTAAGCCTCGAGTGTGATCTTTAAGCTATTCCAACCTGCCTATTTACTTCTGTGCTGAATATTCTCTAATTTTTCCTCCAGATCTACTCTCAAGCCTTCTCTATCCTGCTCTTTGCCCCAGGAGGTTGACCTGTACAGACTGCATCACCTGGGTTTGTTTGCCCTCTGTATTCCAGTTGTTATTAGTCAGTGGGCCACAGAATGGAGAGTGGATGAGAGAAATTTAGGGTATTTAATCCTCCAGCTCTCTCCTCACTTTCTTTCTCTACTTAAGGCAACAGATTGTTAGACAACTTCTTTCTCATGGCTACAGGGTATGTCAGGTTCCAATCACACCTCCCTCCTCCTATCCCCTCAAGCCTAAGAGTGGTAAAAGCTTCCTGCCACTGCTAGTCCCTGGGTGCTTCACCATCCCTTGTTGGCCCCCTTACTCCTACTCAGTCTTTTGTGAATAGACCCTTCAATAAAATTGCTTCATTTACTCCTTTTGAAAATGCCATCTGTTTCTTCCCAGGACCTTGACTGATACAATCATATACCTGTGTTTGACAACCCAGCCCTGTTCCTTGCAATCTCTCTTTGACCCTTCTGACCTGAACCTACACTACTCTAATGGTTTCTGGCTTCTAATTATTGGCTTTTTCCCTCTTACTTGTGGTCCTGCTCCTATCCTTTGTACTTAATGTTTGTATTTGGCTTTCCCAGCTTGGAGCCTTACCTCTCCATGAAGGACTTTGCTCTGACTCACTCTTTTACTTTTCCTGCTTCCAAATATCTCTTTGAGGACCCTTAAACCGAATCTTCTTTCCCAACCTCTCAACATGTGATTAACACTCCAAAAATGGGGGAGGAGCATATTTGAGCATATTCTATGTTACATGATTGTCATTCTTTCCACAGACTACAATCCCTTCCTGGGCAATCTCATCCAATTAAAAACCTGTTGCTGTATAGTTCGTTCTGACTCATAGTGACCCTGTAGGACAGGATGGAACTTTCCCATAGGGTTTCCAAGGCTATAATCTTTATGAAAGCAGACTGCCACATATTTCTCCGGTGGAGCCACTGGCGGATTCAAACCACCAACCTTTTGGTTAGCAGCCATGCATATAACCACTGCACCATAAGGGTTCCCTTCTAATCCAACAACACCTAAATTTATGTCAACAGCCATAACTTCTCTTCTGAGCTCCAGACGATATATTGACCTGCCTACTCAATATCTCTATTTGGATATCTCAAGGGCACTTCAAACTAAATATGTCCAAAACTAAATTCATCTCCCACTTGACTTGATTTTTCCCCAGTGTTTCCTATCCCAGTGAATAGAGCCACCAGACCCTAGCTCAAACCAGAAGCCTATAAATCATTTTAGACTCTTCCTTTTTATTGATCCCACTTATCTAATTCATCACCAAGTAATGCTAATTTTATCTCCTAAATCTATCTCAAAGCTATCCACTTCCATTTATCCCTAACTACTACCAAAAAAAAAAGTCTAAGGCATTACCATATTTCTCCTAAGCCACTGTCATAGCCTTTCAATTGGTCTCCCTGTATCCAGTCTTGCCCTGCTTCAATCCATACTCCACACTGCTGCCAGGGCCTTCTTCTTCTCAATGCTTAGAGTTAAAAATTCATAACCTTGCCCACAAGGCCCTGCAACTTCTGGACCCTGCTAACCTTTCCAGCCTCCTGGACCCTTTTCCCCCTCACTCACTGTGCTTCCTTAAGTACGCCAAGATTATTTAACCTCAGACCTTCTGCACATGCTTTTCTCCCTATGGAATGCTTTCCCTACTCTCTCCTTTTACACATCTATTAGATTTTAGTTTAGATATTTCCAAAGTAAAGTCTTTTCTAATTCTCCAGGCCAGGTTAGACAGCCCCCCTTATTTTTCATGTACCCAAACATCCTATATTTCCCCTTTATAACACAGTATTCTTGTAATTATCTGGTCCGTGTTGTCTGTCTGACTAGTCTACAACCTTCAGCTAGGGCATAGACTGTGTCTTGTCTTCACTGCTAGCATACAGTAGGTACTCAATAAGTGTTCTCTGAATGAATGAGTAAATGAATGAATTAGATAATTATCATCTTTGCCAGGTTATAAACTTCTGATGGTTAACTTCGTATCTCCTCAGAGTGTAACCTAGTACCCTGTATAAGCTATCTCTCTTATTCTTCCCCATGTATATGTATGATTTAGCCAAAAAAAAAAAAAATGCTTGCGAAAATGAATTGGAATACCTGGAATTACTCAAGATATTCTTTAAAATTTCCTGACCTGTATTTATTATGTGTATTTTCTTTTATTACTCTACATATTCCATATTTTATCTCCTTTTTCAACAAGTATAATACTTCATTTTTTGTTGCTAGAAGAAGCTTCTCCAACCAGTAATTCTCTCCCTTTTAGTGTTATTGCATTTATTATAGAGCACAAATGGAATTGCTGTATATGCTCAGAACACTATACAATTTAAAATAAAAACACTACTTTTACCTAAGAATAGGTGTTCTCATTTCTGGGTAGAGGGTGGAGATAATGGTTATGCATATAAAGAACTGGCATTGGCTGAGAACATTAAATCAATTTATCAGAGGATTGGAACGTGCATTGTGAACGATAATCCATCTAATTTTGTCTTTTCCCTTCATCGATACAAATTAAAGATGCAGGGCCTGCCTTTGTATAAGCTTTCCCACGGTCTTAATATGCATTGCTGCAGCTATAAAATTATTTTAGAGATGACAGGGTTTTTTTTGTTTGTTTGTTTTGAATTGTTGGACACAGGGAGGAAACCACTTATGGAGATTCGTTGTTGTTTGCAGAACTTGGAATGTTATATCATGGTCAAAAAAAATGGATAGCTTTAAAAAATCTATTCAGTGCTCAAAAAGCAAAGCATGGCGGGATAAGCACCAAACTAGGAGTCCAAAGACTTGTGTTGTAATCTTGATTCTGCCTCTGTGTAACCATGAATGCCTCACTAATCTCCTTGTGCCCATGTCCTCATCTGTAAAATAGATATAATATCTTCACTCATTACTTACAGGGTGGCTGTGAGGATCAAATGAGGAAAGTAAAAAATGGAAGATACATTAAAAAAAATATCCTACGATGGGGGGGCATTTGAAAGATATTGGCACCGTAGATGCCTTATCTCACTCTTACCTCAGGTCATCATCATCGACAACTGGTAGTCATTATTCATTTTTTCACATTTTACTACTAAACAAAAAAATGCATCAGTAAGTTTGCAAGTGGGGAGAAAATAAAAGCCGAGAGGTTAGGGAATAAGACAAAATATTGTGACTTCAAAATTACAAATCACACAAATTTGCAGTGAAGTTACAGTTCATATTGGGCTGAAGAGACTGATGCTGTTTACATTCTTCAGACAATAGATATTTGTTATGAGCAAACCAAACAGTCAGCATTTATTTTCCAGGGATCAAAAATGACATGCTAAACATTAATTGAAATATTATATTTCTATTTTTATACAATATTAATGTATCTTAAACATTAATGATTTCAAGCAAAATAAACCCTTTTTTCCCTTCCACATGATTCTTCATGTTGTTCAGAAAAGTTCTTCTTTTGTACAAATGCAGGTGAATAAAATGTATTACTAAATATAACCATCTAAATGTATTAAAGGTACCCTTTATACTGACTTAGTAAGTATGATGGGAGCTGAAGCAGTCAAACTCAGAGTCCAAAGCTTCAGATTTGGCATGGATGGAAAGCTTAGGCTGGATGAATCCATCTTTACTTGATTAAACTTAATATTGCATGCCCAATACATAGTTACATGAGTATTTTACAATATACCTTGTTTTATACAACCCTTTTTTCCTGAAATGTATGCAAAATCCATTTTTAGAAACTGAATTGTTTTAAAGTATTAGGAGACTTTACTATTTCAAAAATCCACATGGTGAGTCTTTACCAGGTTGAACGACAAGAAACTGCAGATATTTGACCATTTTTTAGCTACAAAAATGGCAATTTCATATGGTTCAATATAATAAAAAGTGAAGAATCACTCTTTTCATCTTTTTATAATCCAGATTTTAATATATAATAATTTCTTAAAACAAAGTACACCTATATATAAATGACCTACCTGTGTATATACATTTAGGCTAAACTGCATTTTTTTTTTTTTTTTTTTTTACAGGGGTGAGGTGGGTTGGAAGGAATTGCTTGGTCAGCGTTTTGGATAGATGGATAAATTCGAAGTATGCCTATTGGTTGTTCTAACTGCCTCTTTGAGCTTTAATGTATGTTAGTATAATACATTGGAAGATACAATATAACTTAATATAAATCAAAATGCCTTTCTTTATAATAAGTTTGCTGTGATGAAAACCTTCAGTTTATTTTCCTAAAGATTAAACACCATGTGAGTCACCATAATGATGCATTGACTTGAATATGTTCTCATTTACATTGTCACTGGGAACTGTCAGGCAGGGGGTTATGCTGCGATTTTAGTGTCATCTGTGCTGTGTGCTTTGGTTGACGCTCAGTGAGGATCTGGACCCCATGGGGTAGCTGTGACGAAAGAGGGTGATTGTTTTCCAGGTGAGTAACCTGATCATAAATTAGCAATCCAAGTCAGTGATTAAAGAGGAATTTTAACTCAGGAAATTTAGGCTAGGGTGGTCAGGTGGGCAAGGAATAGGTTTGCAGTCTACGCCTTCATCTGATTCAGCAACAAGGCATTGAGTATTTTGCTATTCACTGCTGTTGAAAGTGTAATCAGTTCCTTCATTTATCCAGCCACTGACCTCTTTAAAGTACATTCAAATACTGTGAGCATAAAACGGAGAGCCTGGAGTGAGAGAGGAGGTGTGTCCTTAACGAGTTCTGGGGCATATTTTGATGAAGCCCGTGCAGGGCTGCCAGGAGCTAAAATCTTAAAGGGTCCACAGAGCCTCGTTGTTGAATAAAGAGAAAACTTATTAAACAACAAAGATGTAATAATGTAACTTAAAGAATCATTTTGTGTTTTGGAAACTATAAAGCCCAAAGGGAGCTGAATGCCCTAGTCCAAGTCTGAGCCTACCTGCTGTTCTGTTCCGACTGAGGCAGAGAGCAGCTGCCATCTCTTACAGGGCACTATTGTAACAGGTGTGCCAAAGTCAGTCTTGATGCTAAGTTTAGCTCTTCATGTGGGGATTTCGCACTTTGCAGCCCCTTGGAGAGGGGAGTATCGGCAAATGACTGTGTATAAAAGTAGAAAGCACTTGGGAATTTCACCACCAAGCTAGATTTAGATCAGAGTAAAGGGCCAATCTAAATTGGTTAGAGACTATAGAGAGCTACACGGCTGGCGGAGGTGGCATTAACATAACAGCCATTCCATTTCTCTATTATCACCACTGAAGTTCCCGAGGGAGCACACTGTGAAATTTGATGACCACCTTTTAGGTGCAAGGGAGGAATGATTTTTCTTTTCAAGCAGGTGGAACTTAACACAGGTTTATTAGTTCTTTGGTGGCAAGAATATGACCAACTTTCTAATTTGTAAGTGGTATTTATCTCCATTGGTTCCCCTTTGAAAAGTTAATTTTAAAAAATCAGATACTTTCTTTACTACTGGCATACTAGGGCTACTTGTGAGAATAGAATGTTTCAGAATACATTTCTCTCATAGGTAATAAGGGAAACACTTATCTTTTGGCAGGGATCGGGATGGAAGGAGTGTTTTCTGGGAAGAGACCAACGTGACATTTGAGGACATTGATCTTAATAGGATGTGTGGGAGCCTGTTGATTAGTCCTTTCCTCCTTTCTCTCTGTTTTTCTCATACTCAGATCTAAAAGAAGTCTAGTAATGATTAAATAGGCCTCTGATCATTTTTTAGAAAGAAAAACCTGGGACCCAGAAGGGTTGAATGCTTTGTCCAAAACCACAGTCATTCAACAATAGAGTATCAAGATTATTTCATTTCTGCTTTAAAGCACAGTTGCTCCTTCTTTGACAAGACCACTTTTAAATAAAGCTCATATTTGTGTGGAACTCGATCCTGGAGCGTGATGGGGAGCGAGAAAAAGGCAAAGAAATTTTATGTATAACATACAGCTCATCGTCATGAGAACATTTTGACTTAATTATCCCTTGGTTTCGGGCAGCTCGTCATTCCAGGTTTTTGTAATACATCTGCAATTATCTGAGTTTTTAAAAGTCCAGTAATAGTAATAACATAGATAGAAAATGCACATTTTTTCCTTTCAAGATGCATTTGTTCACTAAAAACTTCTTTCTGCAAACTTGCTCTTTAAACGGAAACAGTTTCTTTAAATCTCTTTTTCCATTTGAAACAAACCTGATGGCCTATGATGATCAAATCGCTGTTCTTTTGGGAAAGGATTAGTGGTCCCTTCCATTAGCCTCATTGATTTAACTTCATGTCAGCAGACGTGATTCTTTAGGTCGAGGTGCTAAATTAAAACTTGTACTTTCCTTGGGGTGCCCTCCTTGAACCATTAGCCCTTTCAAGGGCAAATCCTCCTTGTTCATTCTTGGAGCTTCCATAGATTCTGTGTTGTTGTTTTTTGTTACAACAGCTGCATATGAATTTCTGTGGTCTGAGGTTTGTTCAAGGCCCAGGCGCTGTTTGGTTACTATGGAAACCTGCCCTCCCAACCAGCTGCCATTTCCTATATTCCTGGCAAAGAATGAGTATTAAACTTCTTAGATATTCCACAAGCAGAGTCAAGATAAAAAATAACACAAAGAAAACACCCCAGCTTTAAAGAACAACTTGTTGATTCCCTACAGGGGAAGCTACATGCAACAACGTAAGCTTTTCGGAATGGCAGCATAAAAGGGTTTACTAAGATCCACTAACATTAACCTTCATCCTGGCTTTAAGGGGTGGGGATTCGACTCTGCATCTCTACATCTGTGAACTGAGGAACGCTTTCGGTGCTCTCAGAGGTGATGGGTGAGATGACATGCTTGAGCCGAAGAAGCATTGTGAACAGCAGGATGAGGAGAATGGCCAGGAGGCTGAGGAATAAGCCCACATACATGTACAGGTTGGAATACTTATCTGAAGTGGTGTCAACCTCTGTTGCCAGGGTGGGAAAATGGGCTCGCCCAGTGAGATTTCCATGGTACTTAAAATGTGCCTCCGTCATCATTCAAGACTTGAGTTGGCACCTGTTTCTACTTGATTTCTAGTGCCCTTGAGGCATTCCACAGTCACTTAGACTGTCTCCAAATAAATCGGAAGTTATAGGGTCGCTATGAGTCAGAATCGACTCGATGGCACTGGGTTTGGTTTTGGTTTTTTGAGTCTAACAACTGGATACAAACCAAGCACTAGCAGAGCTAAGTCAGTAATGGATAAGCAAGAAAATGGTGATGGTCTAATTTGGCAATTATCACACCCTGTCTTCTAGCACAGCTCTCCCCCTTCAAAATAGGTTTTATCCGAACTTCTTAACCTAACTTTTTAAAAAATTTAAATAACTTTTATTTTCCCAAAGTCCTACTCTTATACTGACATAAATAAATGTAGTGAAACTGCTTTATAATACTGGTATGGGGCCAAGACTCTCCTAGGATATTATATCAGGCTTTTACTCTGTTTTGGTAGAGGAAGAAAGGGCTCCGTTTCACCTCCAGTTCATCCAAATGTCTGAACTAATTACGTGGGTTTAATTGGGTTATTCCGTGAGGAGACCTTCTAAGGGCTTTTGTATATTTCAGGCTCAGCATATCTGAGTTTTCACCTCACTTGTCTTGCTGAATCTTCCCTAAGGATGGAGATTGTAAGGTTCCTGCCCAGCTGCCACAGCTTGAGGGTTTAAGTCTAGAGGACGTGCGTTTTCTACAGCTTTGTTGACGTCCCTCACTGTAGGCTGCAGGGAAAGTGTTGTCAGACCTGGTAATTCTCAGTTGCAGGAGGTCTCAGAGATCCTGACAGCAGTAGGTCAAGGCTCAGAAGATTTAGCTCTTAAGCTTCTTCAACAGCTTTATTTTCCTGAAAATAAAAAATAAAAACAAAAAGTTTAGGTATCGAAGAAAAACAGATGGCAAATTTCTTGGGAATAAAAATGAACTGATATATTGCAATATGGCAAATAAGTGTTAAAATGATCTCCTGAGTTTTCTTCATTCTGGATGCTTTTTTCTATGTGGAAAATAACAATTAAAGGTTAAAGAAAAATGCAGATCCCTAAACCGTAGCTAACAACTAAGCTAGATTAGCACAACATTTTCCAAACTGATCATAAGAATTACTTGGGATCCTTATTAAAACACAGTCCCTGTGTCCCGGCGTAGACTTTCTGAATCATAATCTTCATGGTAGGGGCCTGGGAACCACTCTAGAGATTCTGACTTATTGGTCTGGGGTAGGGTCTAGGCATTGGTATTTTTTTTAAAGCTCCCAGGTAATTCTGAAAGTGCAACCAGAACTGAGAACCACTAACCTACCTTAACCTTCTGCTAGCACCAAAATAAAGGAGATCTAAATCTAAGGATTCGTTTTTCAGTCTCCAGATTGCAATGATCCTTGTCATTTTTACAAATCATGGAATTTGCAGCACTGCAAGTTTCCTCCAATTTTGTTCTTATTCTATTTCATTTAGCCTGTGGGGTGCTGTATAGCAATTCAATACAAGGTCTGAATACATTTATTTTCAGTATTTGTGGACCAAAAGGAATTGAGGGACTATGTCTCATATGAGCAAATACACTGCATCCTTTATTGTTGGTAAAGACAGAACCTTATCTTTGTTGGCAAAAAAAACATACCAGTGTGTAAATAGGGTCACTTATTTACTGTTGAAATCTTCCAAAAATTTAATACGGTATCTATTCCAAGAAGTTTAGCCTGGAATGATTTAGTTTGCCATTCCAAATGTGAATTTTGAGTATGGGTGACTAAAATAAAAAATATAAACAATCATAACTTGTCAAACTTCTATGTGCAATGGTAATAGAGAGCTGACAATGTAGTCTAGTTCTGTCTCTTTTTAACCTACCCAGGGAGAGTGAATAGAAATAGTTCCAACAATCACATTACTCTTCCTATTATCTTCAACTTTGCCCCAAGCCTGGGGGCATTTCATCTTAAAGTTTATATTCAGGGAACATTTCATCTTAAAGTTTATATTCACTATACTTTCTGTAATCTGCATGTTTCTTAGTCTGGGTAGTCCCTGCTGTCCCTATCACCCATGCAGAGCCCCTTGGTTCACAAGAAACAAGAAGAAATAGAGACGTGTCTTTCTCCTGTCTTTGGGGCAATGGTTCTCAGAAACATTTTTTCTGTACTTAAAACACATCCACTTCTATTTTGATATCTGATTCATTAACAGGTGGAAAAGAAAATCACAGTAGGTATTCTTTAGTTCCCTAAAACACTATCTCCCAAAAGCAATGGTTCACCTCAGTTCAAAACAAAGAAACAGAAAGAACCAAAAACCCATTGACGTTGAGTCAATTCTGATCCCATGTGTTACAGCGTAGAACTGCTCTATAGGGCTTTCTTGGCTGTAACCTTAATGGAAGCAGATCACCAGGCCCTTTCTTCTGTGGTACCACTGGGTAGGTTTGAACCACCAACCTTTAGGTTAGCAGCTAATTGAAAATAGCTTGTGCAACGCAGGATCACCTCAGTAGCTTATTAAAAATGCATATTTCAAGGTCTGCTATTGTAAGCCCCACTCCCCCAAACCACTTCGTTCTTGACCTTGCTTATTTTCCTGAATACAGTTTTTCTCAACAATGTGATACATACATTCTCTACATTATTTAAAATTTAGATTCTCAGGCTCTTCCTCAGGCCTATTAAATTCTAAAATCTGGGATTGTGGGCCAGGAATACGCATTCTAACCCAAGCCCTTCAGGTGATTCTTTGTGCACTGAGGTTTGAGAGTTAACTCTTGGTCTTTGTCTCCAGATATCCCAGCTAAAGAACAGAGCTAAACTGCCTTATTGGTTGCTTGGCACTCTACTTTTAAAAAGTATTTAAAACCCTGAAGCTGTAATGTTTTGGGAACTTTAGGGCAATGTTTCTCAGGGTGGTCCAAGGGAAATTCTTCCATCAGAATCACCTGGAGGGTGCTTATTATAATATGCAGATTCCTAGGTCCCGCCCCATGCTTCCAGGTTCAGAATCTTTGTGGATAGGACTCTGGAATCTATATCTGTAACAAGCTACGCACTTGGTTACTATGTCCACTGAAGTCTGAAAAACCATGCCTTTGGGAGATAGAGTTTCTAAGCACACTCTCTGCAAGAATGGCTTTCAGTCCTGGCTCTGCTTTTATTATGCTTTCTGAAAATGTATACACCTGGATGACCAGCTGGGGTGGATTACCCAGTAGGCAGGGTACACACGGGCTTACATGTGCTTGTGTATTAATCTGTAGTGCACAATTTCACACAGGGTTCACCACCTTGTGCACCTGCTTACGGTAAGCCTGTATGTACCTTATTTACTAGTTAATCAAACCCCGCCTGGCACCTTCCCCCAGAGATTCGGATTCAGTAGGTTTGTGTAGGACGTGAGCATCTACCGGCTTAAAAGCTTCCCAGGTGATTCTGATACACAGTCAGCGTTGAGAACCACTACTCTACAAACAGAACAGAGCACTTCAAGTTCAGGCCTCTGAGAGTCGCAGGCAGCCCAGACAAAGGTGTGTTTTGATCTCAGCTCTCCCTCCATTTATTAGATATGCCTTATATATAGGTTGTCCATTCAAGCAACCTTCCTCTGCACCACTTCTTCTTCCTGCAGCTCCTTTCCTTAAGAGTGGGACTGGGCCAGAGTTTAGAGTCTAATGGATTTTTTATCTCATAAATTACTTTTTCACTTGCCTTCCAGGAGAGAAGTAGAGGGACAAATAAAACAGCCACTGCTAGTGCAAGCTGAAGGAAAAGCCTTAATGGTATTAGGGTGTATCTTTTTATTCCCCTTTGTATTTCAAGTACACAGAATTGGATAAATCATAATCCTTGGTTCATGGCACATTGTCATCACTGGTCCATTCAGGCCCTCTTTTATTTGCTTGTCTAATAATTTGATGAAGACCATGAACAAACACCTGTGAAAAAATACCCAGGGCTTACTAACTTTAAGACTGAGACTAATAATTTTACGTTACATTTACCTATCCCCTTTCCATATCTCATCCTTAATACGTTCTTCTCCCCAAAGGAAATCAATATCGTGAATTTTGTTTATCATTCCCTTAATTTTATTTTAACACACACACATACACACATCTATACCTAAACAACATGTTATTTAGTTTTATTGCTTTGAAATTGATTAAAAAAAAAAAAAAGATCAGGCTTTAGGTAATCTTCTGCAAGTTGCTCTTTTCACTCTATGTTATTCATTTGTATCTATTATAATAGTAGCTTCATTCATTTTATAAGAAATAAAGTTTTGAAAGCTTAAATATTACCTTCAAGCTCCCTGTTGCCTTTGGAGTTTACTTCTTTCTCCTTAACTTGTCATTCAAAACTGTCAATGCCCTAGCCTTGGATGATCTTCCTTCCTGCCTGCCCTCCTTTCCAATCAAATGGTAATGCTCACTGTTACCTACCTGCCTCCATGTTTTTGCTCAGTTTCTTCTATCTCTGTGCATCTCTGCATGGTGAAATTCTACCCATTCTTCACGGTTCAGCTCATGAAGCTGACCTTGATTTCCCACCCAACTCCTAATTCCCATAGTATTTTGTACCTCTGTTAGAGGGATTATTTTTACCTAACATTAAAAAAAAAATGCCATCGAGTCAATTCTGACTTATAGTGACACTATAGGACAGAATAGAACTTTCCCACAGGGTTTCCAAGGAGCGCCTGGTGGATTCCAACTGCTGATCTTTTGGTTAGCAGCCAAGCTCTTAACCACAACACCACCAGGATTTCCTGCCTAATGCTGTAGTTATCTATTTCATGTGTTTCCCACAACCCCCCACACCCCGAACCATGTTGTGGAAACTCTGGTGGTGTAGTGGTTAAAAGCTACAGCTGCTAACCAAAAGGATGGCAGTTGGAATTCACCAGGCGCTCCTTGGAAACTCTATGGGGCAGTTCTACTCTGTCCTATAGGGTCGCTATGAGTCAGAATCAATTTGATGGCAACAGGTTTTTCAGATTTGACCCATGTTATAGTTTATAAACTCCTTGAGGATCTTTTTCATTGTTCTAACCCCTATTTACAATCTTGCTCACAGTAGCTGCTCAATAATTGTTGAATGGATGCCTTGATATGACTGAAGAAAAACACACTTAAGAAACACAATTCAAAGAGAAGCACAGTCTTATCTCTGTTCTGATTGCTGTTATAGCTTGGGAAAGAGCGTGAAACTGTCATTTCATTCCCCTCCCGCACTGCGAAATCTCTTATCATGCAAAGAAGAGAGACTAAATTTCAGATTATACTCTAGAATTCAGAAATAAACACTTTGAAACTTTGCTCTTGAGTTGCTGTTTTTAGTTACCAGATTTTAAAGAAAAACTATATGGGGTGGGTTTACAGTCTTAAATTTTTGAAAGTACCATTGTGTCTATAGATGATTTTCATTAACAATATGTTTTCTGTCTCCTACACAATTGAGGAAGACCCTCAAGGAGATGGACTGACACAGTCGCTGCAACAATGGGCTCAAGCATAACAACAATTGTCAGGATGGCACTGGACCAGGCAGTGTTTTGTTCTGTTGTATGTAGGGTCACTATGAGTCGGAACTGACTCGACAGCACCTAACAACAACAACACACAATCGAACTCTAAGCCTTCCTTAGTCGTGAATATTTATTAAATATTTATTAGAATTCTATGAAGCTTGCAGAAGCTGTAGAGAACAATGATCTTAGTTACAGATGTCAATTTATTTAAAGATTTCATTTGAGTGGTTGGAAAATTAATCACATATTCCTCAAACTTCTATAGCCTCTAGGTCAAAGTCTTCAGGACACCAAACAGGTCTATCAATTTAATTCCTTAAATCCATTAAGGACTTTGCAATGAGTAAATGAAAAGTTAGGTAGCGGGAGTCTTCTTTTTTGCCCTAATCCTATTTCTGTAACAACTTCTCATGAAAGATTTCCAAACAGAATTATCAGGGCTCTCTTTGATAACTAATTAATGAGTCACACAGATAAACGGATTGCTCATTAAAAGCTCTGCACCATTTGGAAAGAAAAATAACCAAGCAGTGTCAAAACGAATCAAAATTCTATTAGCTCTGAAGGATTCGATTTTTGTGGAAAGATCTATATAGAATGGTTTTAGTATCTTGCAGTCTTTTTTTGAAAACTCATAAAATAAAAACCAGTCTCTAGTCTTTGTAAATGTGATCGCAAGTGGTGAGGGATAGATAAGCAGGAGAGTGGATGAAGGGAAAAGAGGGTAAGGAATTAGGGAAAGAAAGTGAAGGAGATAAAGAAGGGAAGGAAGAGGGAGGAAATGTGGAGTAAAAAATGAGAGAAGTAGGTAGGGGATAAGAGGTCGGAGGAGATGAGTGATCAAGGGGTAGAGACAAGGAAGGGAATCAGAAAATTATTGGGAAAGAAGGGAAGAAAAGAGGAAAGGGGGAAGGGCGTTTGGAGGAACAGGAAAAGGAAAGAGATTAGGGAAAGGGAAAGAGTAATGATTGGCCAATGTCCAACATTAGCCTGAATACCTGGTTTACTTCATTTCTAATGTAAATGAAAATACCCACAAGTTATGTGAATACACCTTTTGTTTTCTGATTGCATGTTTTGCCATTAACTTAATAAAAACTCTTGGTATTTAAAAAAAAAACTCTTTTGTGGTATGAACACTGAAATGCCAAGTGCTCGATAATGTTCAACATCAGCATAGTATATATAACCTTACAGGATCAAAATAACATACACTCAAAGATCATGAGTTTTGCTCCTTAAAATGAGAAGGGAAGCTTTCTCCATGAAGAAATCGAATTTTCTCCATCAATCAACCCTGTGAGGATTCCTTGGGTGAAATTTGTTTCTAATAAGAGCAACATGGCTTCCAAAAATCAGATCAAAATTCAATCAGTAAGCTTGTATTGAGTGCCAACCAAGTACCAGATACTCTGCTAAGTGCTGGGGATATAGAGATAAATATAACCTGATCCCTGTTTCGGTCCTCAAGGAGCTCCGAGTAGTTGCTTTTACTGTTTCCTTAACATGGTAAAGTTCTGAAAACAATCCATAGGTAATTTTACATTTTTCTGCATGGCACTTGCCTGTATAATTCCAGAGATGAAATCCTACTAAATGGCTAAGGAAAATGATCGAGTGGAACAATTCAGAAGAGAAAGTCAAAACTATCAACTGTAACAGCTTTGAAGAGTTAATACATTCTGTTTGTACCTATCTGACTAGCCATGGAGAGAAAACTGAGAAGGTAGGAGCTGTTATAGTATCCACATCAGCCTATGAAAAAACAATTCCAGCAGCAAGTGCTTCTTCAGTGGCTGGAGCCATTAAGTAATATAGGCTTTCTCAAGTGGGAGTTGCTGTATTTTCATCGGCAGATGGTGCCTATTTGTCACACCTGCCGATAAATAAAATAATGCTGTTTACTCCACCGCGAATAACATAATATTTCCAAATCTCTCTTACCT
This sequence comes from Elephas maximus indicus, assembly GCF_024166365.1. NCBI lineage: Eukaryota > Metazoa > Chordata > Mammalia > Proboscidea > Elephantidae > Elephas > Elephas maximus. Next base: position 45,941,072 of record NC_064846.1, read on the forward strand.
TTCCTGGCTTGCAGGATGAATGGAGTTCGTCATTTAAGTATCCCTTTTGAAGCTCGCCCGAACAGACAACTTGTTCTGGAACATCTCTGGAATACCTAGAAAATAGAATGAAAGTCTTGTTTTGCCAGAGAAGCAGGACTATATTCATGCAAAGTATGCTTTGTCTTTCATCTTCCTAAAGAGTCAGCCCTTTCCAGCAGAACACAGAAAAGCACCTTCTATGAGTTACTTAAAATGCCAGTTGCCACTTACAGCTTCAGAGTGCAGTTTCAGATGCCTGCTCCTTATACGCTTCAAAGAGCAAAGAGAAGTCTCTGTTCCGATGTGTATGTGCCTTCTGGACCATCTGAATGGAAGCAACCTGTATTAGTTAAGTCCCCAGTTCCTCTTTCGCAGACAACAGTTAAGCGCGTATGCGGGGAAAGGTAGTGATTCAGCTCTGCTCTGCCTTAGCAGTGAGGAGCCCGAGAGGGAGGAGATAGAAGAGAAGCTGAGAAGCAAAGTTTGTGTAAGCCTTCCACTTTAACCCCTTCAAGGCTTCTTCGTGAATCTTTAGGAATTGCTAAAGCTCTCTGTCTGTATTAAAGCTTCCTCATATGTTGTTTAAGATGATCTGATCTCTTATTCAATTCAAGAGATTTTCATCCTAGGTCTTACAGTAATAAATGCTTATGATTGAAACCAAAACATGACAGGATGTGGTGGTATTTTAATAATTCCAGCTTTTCAAACAGGATATATGCATATGTACATTCCTAAGTTTGGGAAACTTTTTTTAGGCACCAACTGAGTACTTTCAGTGTTTTTTTTTCTTTTTCTTCCTATAGAAATTGGACATCAGTCTTGGAACATAGGTCTAAGCTTTTAGTTGAGGTTCTAAGATTTAAGTAGAACATCTTTGAAGTGGGCATATTTATCCAGGGTATAGGCTTCATTTTAAATGATTCATCCACCTGTGGTTTAAATGCCCTTTTCATGTTTTATGTATTGTGGCGAGAAGAAGGAGATTAACATTGCTTGGGTGCCTGCTCTGTGTCACGCATTTAACATAAAATTTCTATTTCATCCTCACGACAACTCTCTGACTTAGGTATTATTATCCTCGTTTTACGAATGGGGCACATGAAGCTCAGAGAGGAAGTATGTCATGCAGTTCGTAACCCTGGCGCCAACATTTGAAAACAAGGCAGTGTGATCCCAAGGTCTCGGCTTTTTTCTCTGTAGCAGTGGTTCTTAACCTTTTGTGGGTCTTGGATTCCTTTGAAAATCTGATAAAAGCTATAGACTTTCCCTCCCTCAGAAATAGGTATACAATTTTGGTGGTCCATGGCCTCTAGGTCAAGAACAGCTGAACGTTTCCATGTCATTTCTTCAGTATTATACCATCATTAGCTCATTGTTCATCTATCAACATATGGTCATCAACAATTTTTATTATGGTATTAATAGTAATAATAGTATTAATGACAGTCTCATGCCAACATTTCAGAAATTACTGCAGTGCTTTTCCCTTTATTTCCAAATTATCCCTAACATCTCTTGCATCTTCTACATTTTCATCACCCTCATTCCGTTGGGTATGTAATGGACTGACGCTTTCCTTGAAATCATTAATGCCTTCCTAGCACGGTGTAGTATCTTGTTTCTCCAACCAGTGGAGTATACTGGAGTTTCTCAACCTGGTGGAGTATGCTGCAGTTGTTCAAACTGGAGTAATACGCTGGTGATCCATAAAACTACAGGATAATTTTGAGTGCCTACTTTTCAAAAAGGATGTGTGTGTGTATATTTCTAGGTTTGGGAAACTTTTTTTGGCACCAGCTGAATACTTCCAGTTTGAATTTGTGTGTACGTATTTAGCATCAGTCTTGGAATCTAGGTCCGAGCTTTTCCTAAAGGATCAATTTTACTTGAAAATTTGAATAGGGATAACACAGGTTATTTAAATCATATTTTGAAACATTGGTTATATGGCAATAAACACATGTATTATAGAATAGAATATAAATTTGGAGCTCATTTATTACAATCAAACATGGGACTTCAGAGAAATTTTGTGCTTATGGTGGGGCCTCTTCACTTTACCCAGACTTCCCCAGGAGTACCTGTTAATTCTCCTCTACCATTTGGGGTATTTTGGTGGAAAAGTTTGAAGATCATGGCTCTAACAGAAAGGCCATGGACTTTGAGATCAGATAGAGCTGTGTTTCAGCCTCAGCATGGATCTATTTATTGTCGATTACCTTAAGAAAGTCAGTTTCTTTGAGACTCAGTTTTCTCATCTTTAAAAGAGGGAAAGCTATCTTCATGAGGATCACATGAGAAAACATTTCTAAATCATATACTATATGATTGATGCTTGATAAGTGTTAATGTTTTCATCTCAAAATTTTAAGTGTTAAAAGGGCATTAGGCTGTGTGAATCTGAGTGGTCTAACACATTTTTACGTAATTAGAAAAAAACATTAAGCCTTATGTAACATGATATTAAAATTCAAGTTTACAGGAAGATATAACAGATGCCATACAATCGATGGGAAATTGCAAAGCCAGGTCATCATATGCAGAATTTACAAAGAAAATGCTCCAGAACAGGTTCCAAAAAATAAAAAGGAGTCAGATTGTGGAGGGGAGTGGAAAGGGAAATTTGTGAAAACATTTCTTTGCAGACAGCTGTTGCTAAGACTCTATCTTCTTCAAGGTGGTGGGTGGGGGGATAGTATCTCCTTCACCTCAAGGCTAGTGAAAGGGTCTTTCACAGAGCAGTCAGAGATCTTGTTTGTTCCCTGCAGTAGACAGGCAATGGATTGGAGCTGTACTCCATTCCCAGAAAGCTAATGTGGCCCTTGGCAGTAGGACAGGATTGACTGTGTTGGAATTGGCCTGCATTTCAATAGTTTGTCAGAGCAAGAAATGTGTGAGTGTTTTCTGGGAACCAAATAGGGGCCACTCAGGACGGAGAGCCAATGTGAGGTCATCGTGAACTCTGTCCACTAGAGGTACCTAGAGGGGCAGAGGGACCCCAGCAGCAAAGGGCTGGAGATAATTGCTAGAATCCTAGGGACTAAAGAAAGAGTTGTAAATTACCAACCATAATAGAAATACATCAACTCATGTCTCTTGAATTCCAGGACAAGGGTCCTTCATGATGGGTCCTTTTAAGGTCCCATAGAAGAGCTGGAGACCCAAAGACTGAGAAGCCATTTCACCAAGAAAGTAATGACCGATCTCCTTATCTCTCCTCCATGCTCCTGCTTCCACATTGGGGAGAGTACAAACAGCAGCTGAAAAATGGACAAGAGAACAGAACACCTACCACCTGTCCTTCTCTAAAAGCAGGCAGCCATCACCTATAGGCTTTAGCATGGGAGGGGTAGAAAGACATTATTTTTGAGTAAAGACTGAAACATTTGGTTAATATATTGGACTGAATACCACTGATTACTAAATCAAGGCTATGTTTTGTGACCTAGAGTAACCTTAACCAAAAAAACCAAACCCACTGCCGTCGAGTCGATTCTGCCTCATAGCGACCCTATAGGACAGAGTAGAACTGCCCCATAGAGTTTTCAAGGAGCACCTGGCAGATTTGAACTGCCAACCTCTTGGTTAGCAGCCGTAGCACTTAACCACTATGCCACCAGGGTTTCCAGAGTTACCTTAGGACTGTTTATTCTTGAAGAAGTGAGCAGAAAAGTCATGTGATCTGTCCAGTTTCCATTTGGGGTCAGAGAAAGCTTAGTCCAATGGAGTACATTTTATTGGGACATTTGAAGACAAAGTTGCATCTTGATTGTATCATAAATTACTCTTTTTAGGTTTATACACAGAAAAAAAGTCTTTGATGGTTACTAGGGATGAGAGGGGGAGGGAGGGAAAATTACTAACTAGATAGAAGATACGTGTTAATATTGATGAAAGGAAAGGCAATACACAATATGGGGAAAGTCAGCACAACATGATGATGGCAATGGAAGACAGTGAGAGGCAAGAATAAAGGGCAACTACAACAATTACCATAGCATAGACAATCCTGCAAAAACATAGACAATCCTGCAACAATAGTATTAACAAACGATAATTTAAAAATGGTTACATAGGTAGATAGGCATGATAAAGAGGTTTGGGAGGGTGTAAGGGGGCATACCCACTTGCAGATATAGGTTTGGTTGTGGATATTTCTACATACGTAATTGTAGGTGCTGCATGTATATTAATATAGACAATACGGCACACAAGGGGCACAGTCATGGAAACTTCCTAGACATAACCAAACACCCCGTGGGACAAATTTCCTAGGCTCAAAGGCAAAGGACCATAGACTCAGGGGACATCTATGTCAGTTGCCACAACATAGTTCATAAAGACAATGTTCTGCATCCTACTTTGGTGAGTAGTGTCTAGGGTCTTAAAAGCTTGTGAGGGGCCATCTAAGATACAGCTATTTGTCTCTTGCTGTCCAGAGCAAAGGAGAAAGAAGAAAACCAAAGACTTAAGGGAGCAATTAGTCCAAAGGACTAATGGACCACATGAATCACAGCCTACACGACCCCGAGACCAGAAGAACTAGATGGTTCCCAGCTACCGCTCCTACTGCTCTGACTGGGATCACAACAGAGGGTCCTGGACAGAGCAGGAGAAAAATGTAGAACAAAAAATCAAATTCACAAAAAAGAACAGACTTACTGGTCTGACAGAGACTGGCGGAACCCCTGAGACTATGGACCTAAGACACCCTTCTGACCTGGAACTGAAGCCATTCCTGGAGACCATCTTTTAACCAAAACAGTAGATAAACCCACTGCCATTGAGTCGATTCTGACTCATAGGGACCCTATTGGACACAGCAGAACTGCCTCTCAGGGTTTTCAAGGAATGCCTGGTGGATTCGAACTGCCGACCTTTTGGTTAATAGCCGTAGCTCTTAACCACTATGCCACCAGTGTTTCCAAACAATAGATAGGTCCATAAAATAAACAGTAACACCTGAGAGGAACGTGTTCCTTAGAACAATCAATTATACAAGATCAAAAGGACAACGTTTGCCAAAAGCAAAGACAAAAAGGTAGGAAGGGGTAGAAAATCCAGACGACAGGAAGTGGGGAACCCAGGGTGGAAATGGGGAGAATGCTGACACATTGTGACACTTTATGTACAAACTATAGAATGGGAAACTAATTTGCTCTGTAAACTTTCACCTAAGCCCAGTGTCATGGATTGAATTATGCCCCCCCCCCCCCAAAATGTGTGTATCAACTTGGTTAGGCCATGTGTGGTTTTCCTCCATTTTGTGATTGTAATTTTATGTTGAGAGGATTAGGGTGGGATTGCAACACCATCCTTACTCAGGTCACCTCCCTGATCCAAGGTAAAGGGAGTTTCCCTAGGGTGTTGCCTGCACCACCTTTTATCTCTCAAGAGATAAAAGGAAAAGTAAGCAAGCAGAGAGTTGGGGACCTCGTACCACCAAGAAAGCAGCACCAGGAGCAGAGCGCATCCTTTGGACATGGGGTCCCTGCACCTGAGAAGCTACTCAACCAGGGGAAGATTGAGGACAAGGATATTCCTCCAGAGCTGACAGACAGAGAAAGCCTTCCGCTGGAGCTGAAGCCCTGAATTTGGACTTGTAACCTACTAAAAACCTACTAGACTGTGAGAAAATGAATTTCTCTTTGTCAAAGTCATTCACTTCCGGTATTTCTGTTACGGCAGCACTAGATGACTAAGACACACAATAAAGAATTTTTTTTATTATGATTTTTAAAATTAGTTGCACCCACTAATGTATTCTTTCATTCAACTAACATCTGTGTGCCTACTATGTGCCAGGCTGGCTAGGAGTGGGACATAGAGTGAAATGAAAAATAGTCCTTGCCCTCAAATTGCTTATGTTCTATGGCAGGGGTCAACAGACTTTTTCTGTAAAGGACCAGATAGTAAATATTTTAGGCTTTGTGATCCACAAAAGACCTTTGTTGCATATTCTTTTTTTTTTTTTGCCAACTTCTGCAAAAATGCAAATAACATACTTATCCCGAGGGCTGTACGAAGAGACCACAGGCTGGATTTGGCTTGCAGACCAGTTTTCAGACTCCTAATCTATGGGAGAAACAAAAATTTTAAAAGCCACCAATTACTGTACATTTATTATGATTGAAAATATGTTTAAAGCACTTGGGAAGGAGACACAAAAGAGCATTACCTAAGTCTGACTAGGAATTGTGACCATCAGAAAAAGCAACATTGATCTGAGTCCTGAAGGATGAGTAGGAGTTAGTCAGGGTTAAAGGAGGTGAGTGTATTCAAGGCAGAGGGAGCTGCCTGTACAGAGGAATGGAAGCTTGACAAAGCTTGATTCACTTTAAAAACTACAGAAGAGGAAACTGAACCTTTGAGAGGTTAACTAGTTTGCTCAGTGTCACACAACTAATATGACTGCAAACCTGTACTTTTAGCCACTGTTTCATACTCCTTCCCTAGTATTGAAGCTACACCTAAGATCTACTTCTTAGTATTTGCAAATCAGCAGCTCTGTCTGGCTCACTTCTGATTCCGTTGGAGGAAAAAATGTCGAAGTTCTAAAAGGCCTTGCAGACCTTAAAAATAAGGCAGTTAAGCAATAATGTTGGGTTGTCTTAATCAGAGCTCTAATTGTTCCTTTTAAAAATAACCCCCTCTCCCAATAAAACCCAGGACACATTGCTCAAATTCAAGGAATTCCCTTTTTCATCCTAATAGGAGAGGTTTTCTTTTTTCCCTCATGTAGCTAAGCTCTGTTGTTGTTAGGTGCCGTCAAGTCAATTTGGACTCACAGCAGCCTCATGTGACAGAGTAGAACTGCCTCATAGAGTTCTCTAGGCTGTAATCTTTATGGGAGCAGATCACTAGGTCTTCCTCCTGCGGAGCCACTAGGCGGCTTTGGACCACCACATTTTTGATTATCAACTGAGTAGCTTAACTGTTGTACCACCAGGATTCCTTCAGCTAAGCTCTAGCACCACTTCAATGTAATTTCTTACCTTTTTGTTATAAATTTAGACATTCAGAAGAGGTGATAACCTCTGGCTTGGACTATATATGGTGATCATTTCAAGTACTGTCTCCATCTTCATCACTCACATTGATGACCTTGGACAAGGGAGTTTACTTAGCACAGATTAAATTTGTCAGTTTTGTATTGATTGCCTGATGGATTTTTACTGACAAAGCAAGGTTTGGAGAGTTAGGTTAGCCAGGCAGCAATTACTCTCTGAAAAATACTCACCATAAAGCCTTCCATGTACTCTTGGAGTTAGTAAAAATAGTGGTTGAAATAAAGAGAAATAGGCAATGGGTATAGCCCTGCCAGCTATTGCTGGTCTTCCCGTTTGTCAGTGGTTCTCAACCAGGGCAGTATTTTTCACTCAGGGAGATCTTTCAAAGCATAGAGTCTTGGCCCTATCCTAAACATAGATAGAATCTGCAGGGCTGAGGCCTGACAATATGTAATTTTAACAAATTCCCCAGGTTAAGAGTCACTACCTTGGTGGAACAGACAGGTATGTGCCTAATGAGTTGATTGTACTAAAGAATATATCACACCACCCTAGGTCTATGCGTAGAAATTTTGCTAAAAAAGGGAACATATAGAAGATCACAGCTCTAATATTTCAGTACTCTCGCCTGTAAAATGGACTTTTCTTACCAAATTATTTGGATGCTATCACAGTAATGAGTATGATGTTATTTGGTGCTATACTCCTAGAAGAAGTGGAAGGAATGGCAAAGTGAGAGTTCAAGCTGCATTCAAAATAAGTTTATATATTTCAATAAGTTAAACATGGTAGACAGAGTGCATACATATTGCCTCTACTTCCCAAGATAACGAAGGGATACAAAAGGCATAAGCTCACACTGATGAATAGAATGGGAAAGGGTCCATCAGTGGATGATATTTGGATGAAAGCTGGAAAGTAGATGGAGGAGTGACAACTGACGGAGCAGCGTGGAAGAAGCTCAGGTTAGAATACCTGCAGAAGAGTGACAGTGGAAGAGACAGTCGGTCTCCCCTGAATAAGTGTTAGGTTTGACAAAGAGAATGAGTGAGATGTGAGGCAGGAGGAGGGGGAGAATAAGTCACTCTTATAGAGCTGATCATGTCTCTTCCCATTGCCTTCTGGATCTTGTGGGCAGAATGCCTTGTAGCCACATATCGCCTCCACAAGCTCTAAAAAATTGGAGTGTTATTCCTTAAAGACATTGAAAGATTAAAAAGTCCTGTGCATTTTTGCATTTAGGGGACCTCCCCCCAGCAAAATGGCAAACTCCCTTCTCATGTATATGGAGTTCCCACTCACTTTTTTTCTTGCCCCATTCTTTCCTACGTGAACAGAAAATCAATGATAACCACATATTTGAAGACAACTTTCAACATGAAAGAGAAAGATTATATATATATATATATAAAGACCCTTGAGGAAAAAAAAAGAGAAGAGAAGCAAAAAACTCTAACTGGTGTACTCAGATTAAAGAACACATTGCATTCATATAACGGGAATGGGACACCTGGAAAAAAATGATGAGGACAAGAAAGACTTCTTGGAAATAAAAAAGAATATGATTGCTGAGATAAAACTCAAGTGTTGGGACATAAATCTGAGGAAATATCAAAGAAAGTAGAACAAAAAGACTAAAAGAATGAAAATTAGAAAAAAGACACATAGAGGATAAATGCTGGAGATGCAACCAACTAATAAGAATTCAAGAAAGAGAGAACAAAGAAGAAAAATTATCAAAGAAACCAATAAGAGCGTTTTTCAGAGTATATTCTTGTGAAATTTCAGAACATGAAATATAGAGATCTCTTAAAAGTTTTCAGAGAGAAAAACTGGTCACCTACAAAAAAATGAGGATGATATTGACATCAGACTTCTCATCAGCAATCTTGCAGATGAGTCAACACTGATGCAATGTTTTCAAAGTTCTGGAGGAATATTTTTTTTCACCCTGCATGCTATAACCAGTTGAGCTACCAGTGAAGTGTGAGAATAGAATAAAAGCATTTTCAGCCATGAAATGACTTCTGAAATTGATCTGCAACAGTTTTTTTAAAAATTTGAGGAGTTAGTGCAGCAAAAAAGAACTATGCCAAGAAAAAAAGGAAGATGTGAGTTCTCGAAATGAGCAGATCCAACACAGAAAAGCAGCAAAGTTCCATGAAATATGCCTAGAGAGCAACTGGCCACACTGGAGCCTGAGGTTGAAGGGAGAGAAGTTTCCAGATAAAGGGGGGTGGGGTGACTAGATAGACTACCTGTTATGATGGAGAGTTTGGAAAGAAATCAACATACCAACTTAGGATATGTGATATAGGCAAATAGTGCAAGATGGGAAAAAAGGCCATTAGAAACCCCAGGAAAAAGTGAAAAGCTGTACAAGAAAGGAAATATAATCAATTATTGCCCCTGAAGTGAACATTATTTGCATAGTCACAACAATGTAAACATTGGTGACTGATTTTAACTTTCAGGTTAACCTACAGACAAAGCACAGAAGACTTAATTACGGTTATAGAAAGAATGTAAAAGAAAAGTGCAGATGACGAAAGTTGGGAAGTGAAAGGAAGCGAGGTGAAAGAACATGTAATACTGGGGAAGCCAGCACAACTTGTACAAGGCAAGCTCACAGAAGCTCCACAGATAAATCCAAATTCCCTGAAGGACTGAATTGCTGGGCTATGGGCTGTGGGGACTGTGGTCTCAGGGAACATATAGCTCAATTGGCATAACATAGTTTATAAAGAAAATGTTCTACTTTCTACTTTGGTGAGTAGTGTCTGGGGTCCTAAAAGCTGGTGAGTGGCCACCTAGGATACTCCACTGGTCTCACCCCTTCAGGAGCGAGGGAAAATGAAGAAAACTAAAGATACAATGGAAAAATTAGTCCAAAGGACTAATGGACACATCTACCACGGCCTCCACCAGACCGGGTTCAATACAACTAGATGGTGTCCGGCTACCACCACGGACTCCTCTGACAGGGATCGCAATAGAGGGTCCTGGACAGAGCTGGAGAAAAATGTAGAACAAAATTCAAACTCACAAAAAAAGACCGGACATACTGGTCTGACAGAGACTGGAGAAACCCTGAGAGTATGGCCCCTGGTCACCCTTTCAGCTCAGTGATGAAGTCACTCCTGAGGTTCACCCTTCAGCCAAAGATTAGACAGGCCCATAAAACAAAATGAGATTAAAGGGGCACACCAGCCCAGGGGAAGGACTAGAAGGCAGGAGGGGGCAGGAAAGCTGGTAATAGGGAACCTAAGGTTCAGAATGCTGTGGGATGCTTAACCAATGTCATAAAACCATATGTGTACTACCTGTTTAATGAGAAACTAGTTCTGTAAACCTTCACCTAAAGTACAGTTTAAAAAATTCTATACCCATTAATATTTAAAATTCTAGGTGATTGATAGAAAATCCAAAATAAGCATATAATTATATTAGATGAATGGGAACAGAGACGAGGGAATGGTATAAATTAGACTTAGTGTATAAACATCTTATGTAGAGCTAGGAGGAGAAATATATGAGAAGAAACAGTTAAAACAAATTGCCTTTCCAGTGGTTGCCCTGGAGAGTAGTGTTGGGGAAAAGTTATTAACATCAAAATCTACTCCCAACCCAGAAATCCTCTCCACAAAAAATAGAAGAAAAGAAAAGTTTTGTTATTTAATAAGCATTACCAGAACGTGATGCATCACAGGCAATCCACTAAAGAGATTGCAAAGACAGAAAGAAATCTTAACCTGTAGGTAAGGGGTAAAACCATTGCATTGGTATTTTAATGATAGTTGTTAATTTTTCTAATCCTTCTGGCCTGGAGATAGGGCTGGGCCACCTGAGTTTATGCTAATCTCCTTCCAGGAAAAATAAGAAGGTATAGGAGAACTGGAGCCCCGGTGGCACATTGGTTAAGCAATGGACTGCTAACTGAAAGGCCAGCAGTTCAAACCCAACCAGCCGCTCCGTGGGAGAAGATGTGGCAGTCTGCTGCTGTAAAGATTTACAGCTTTGCAAACCTTATGGGGCAGTTCTACTGTATCCTACAGGATCACTATGAGTGGGACCCCATGGCAGTGTGCTTGGTTTCTTGGTTTATAGGAGAATTACCTTAAGTTACATTTACATACATTGTAGAAAGACAAAGAATTTACAATTAAAAATTACCTAAAGTAAAATCTAGAGAAAGCAATGGAGGAAAGGAGTTCCTTTATTTTCCCCTGGGGAATTTACTCATTTATTTTCTATTTGTACTTATCCTTACAGTAGAAGGAAACCCTGGTGGCGCAGTGGGTAAGTGCTACAGCTGGCTAACCAAGAGGTCAGCAGTTCAAATCCGCCAGGTGCTCCTTGGAAACTCTATGGGGCAGTTCTACTCTGTCCTGTAGGGTCGCTATGAGTCGGAATCGACTCGACGGCAGTGGGTTTGGTTTTTGGTCTTGGTTACAGTAGAAATCTGGGATGTGGCATAAAAAAACCCACTGCCCTCGAGTCGATTCCGACTCATAGTGACCCTGTAGGACAGAGTAGAACTGCCCGGTAGAGTTTCCAAGGAGCGCCTGGCGGATTTAAACTGCCGACCCTTTGGTTAGCATCCGTAGGTAGCACTTAACCACTACGCCACCAGGGTTTCTGGGATGTGGCCTAGTGGAGCAGAATTCTGTTACTTTTCGTCATAAGCGATTCTGTATTCTATTATTAGAATTACATTCCGTGCATGTATTACTTCGATATTTTTTAATTATTTAAGAAATTAAGCTATTTAATTTTTTCAGGTTTTTGCCCAGTGAAGATTGTCACGTTAGATAATAGGATTTAAGTCAGAAAAAATAAACTGATTAGCCTTTGTTGAACACTTATTATGTGCCTAAAACCCTGCCAGTTGCAAGAGAGCTCCAAGAGCCTTGAAGATACTTATCTGTCTCTGTTAAGGAGGAACTTGGAATTTAGTTGGGCAAAGTAACCAGTACATGAAACAATTAGACAATGAGAGTACATAGTAAAATACTGAGTTGTTAGAATGTTAAATTATGTCCAATAGAAAAAATACGGCAACAGGAAGGTGAAAAGGGTTTGGCTTGAAATAAAGGAAGGCTTCAGTAGAGCGGGGGCTTGTTTCTAGCCTTAACTGATGGGAAAGATAGGAATAGGTCAAGAGAGGGAGGAGTCTTAGAGGAGGAAAAAGCAACATGAACAATTGCTTGGAGGGAAATTTTTGTCCTCTCTAATATCACTGAAAAGGTCTTTCTCTTTAAATCTTCCTAATATAACAACTTTCTTTGAGTGGATTATTTTTTCTTGCTGACAGTGCAGTAAATTTTCTGTCCCTTTGCCATTTACTAAATGAGCCCTTCTCTATTCTATGCTCCCTTAGTGCCAAGTCTTAATAAAGACAGATGGGTTTTCCCCATCGTGCTGCTGCTTCCCATCTCAGGCTGATGAATGTGAGACTGAGAGCCTGACCCCTTCATTGTCAAGTAATATAAAAGGCGTCATCCTTATTTATTGCTATACTTTAATTACTAAGGGAAAAAGATCAATTAAAATCCAAAAGTTTTAAAATCATTTCAACAAAACCAGGGTGTCTGAGCAAATTGAAGCCTTCTTTGGTCTTTTCTATTTTCTTTTATTTGAAGGGACTGAAGTTGGTGAGGATGATTAGTGTTCTTTAGGTTAAATGTAATTAACAAGAACTCATAGTATAGTGTTTCATGGAAAAATGTGCACGCCAAAAACTATGCCATCCACCAGACTTTCTGGAGCCATGGGGGCTGGATGTACACCTGAAACTATTGCCCTAAGATCATCTTTATACCTTCAACCAAAAATATCCCCTGAAGCCTTCTTAAAACCAAACAATAGTTTAGCTTAACTAATAAAAAATGTCTGCCTTGAGTATTATGCTCTTTTAAGAACTATCTATAGTTTCCCACATATTCCTCCCGGTGATGGATAGGAGCTGATAACAATTTAAAAAAAAATTTTATTGTGGTACTGGGGAAGCCAGCATAACCCATCCAAGGCAAGGTCATGGAAGCTCCATAGACACATCCAAACCCCTTGAGGTACCGAATTACTGGGCTGAGGGCGGCGAGGACCGCTGTCTCAGGGAATATCTAGCTCAATTGGCATAACAGAGTTTATAAAGAAAATGTTCTACATTCCACTTTGGTGAGTAGCATCTGGGGTCTTAAAAGCTTGTGAGCAGCCATCTAAGATAATCCACTGGTCTCACCCCGTAGAGAGCAAAAATGGATCACATTGGCAACAGCAACTTGAAAGATTACATAGGAAACGTAGGGGGCAGTGAGATTATGTTAATGAGGGAAGAACAAGTCAGAAAAGTAGGGTGAGAATGGTTGCACAACTCGAAGAATGTAATCAATGTCACTGAGCTGTACATTCAGAAACGGTTGAATTGGTGTATGTTTTGCTGTGTATATTCTCAACAATAACAACAAAATAAATAAAATTAAAAAAAAAGATGCCATCATAGGACCACCAGTTAAAATATTTGGGCTCAGTTCAAAGAAATATTTAGCCAAGTTTTTAAACTGTACTGGTTATTCTGGAAGACCTTTATAGACACAGGTGGAGTCGGTAATTCAAACTTTAAGCACAGTTTCTTGGTATTAATGCTGAAGTGGAGGCATTGGTCGTTCAGTGGCAGAATTCTTTCCTTCCATGCGGGAGACCGGGTTTGTTCCTGCTACCTGTTTGTCTGTGGAGGCGTGCGTTTTGCTACGATGCTGAACAGATCTCAGTGGAGTTTCTAGACCGAGACAGAGCAGGAAGAAAGGCTTGGCAATCTACTTCTGAAAATCAACCAATGAAAACTCTATGAATCACAGTGGTCAGATGGTGCAGGATGGGCAATGTTTTGTTTAGTTGTTCATGGGGTCATCATAAGTCGGAGGCTGACTCAACAGCCGCTAACATCAGCCACAACCCAACCACCCGGAAGATAAGTTTTATAGTATAGTCATTAACTTCCTAAACCGTTTGGAAAGTGTTAGCTGCTCCCCATGTAATGTGATGTAATGTGGAAACACCAGGAATACTCCTTTCCTGATCTACCCCAAAAGATTCCCCTTCTTCCTAACCCCTTCTTCCTAGTGCCTAAAATGTCATTCTTTCATTCATTCCTGGGCAGGGGGTGGGGGGGGTGGTGGGAATGGGGAGGAGTATTTTGCATTTTTAGAGAGCCTCAGCTGAATTGCATCTGCCATTCAGGGGGTCTTATTCTGGTTTCAATCAGCTTTTAATACTTTAATGTGAATTTGTGTTTTTACTATCTGTTGAATATTCTATTGTTTAAACCAACCAGTTGCCTTTGAGTTGATTCTGACTCATGGTGACCCTATGTGTGTGGAGTAGAACTGTGCTCCATACAAATTTCAATGGCTGAATTTTCAGAAGTAGATTGCCAGGCCTTTTCTTTCGAGATGATACAATATAATTTATCCATTTTCCTGTCAGAATGCTTACTTTTGGTTAAAAACATGTTTTTACAAGACAATACATGCTTATGGTTATAAAAATCCTCACACTGTATGTAAGTATATAAAGCAAAGTAAGAGCCTTCCCCACTTTTTCCCTCTTACCTCTACAGAAGTGACCCCTGTTAACAGTTTAATTTCTGTAGCTCTAGACTTTTATACACATGCAAATGTGTGTGAGTGTGTGTACACATATAAGGAATAGGATTATACACATTGTTCCTTAATTTTTTTTCATTAAACCAAGTACTATGGACAGCCTTCTATGTCATTACAGATATACCTTGTTCTTTTAAATGTCTGCCCTTTATTCCTTAGTACATATATACCTTAATTTATTTAACCAATGTCATGTTGATGAATACTGGGTTGTCCAATGCTTTGCTATTGTAACAACTCTGCAATGATTATCCTTATGCATATGTATCTTTGCACAAAAAGTGGAATTGTTAAAGAGAATTCAAGTTTAAAATTTTTGTTTTCCCTTCCAAAATGAGGTCGTCAATTTATATTTCCATCAACGTTTTATTGAAACAACACACTTTCCCACATATTCCTTCCAGTGATGGATAGGAGCTGATAACAATTTTAAAAAATTTTTATTGTGGTACTGGGGAAGCCAGCATAACCCGTCCAAGGCAAGGTCATGGAAGCTCCATAGACACATCCAAACCCCTTGAGGTACCGAATTACTGGGCTGAGGGCGGCGAGGACCGCTGTCTCAGGGAATATCTAGCTCAATTGGCATAACAGAGTTTATAAAGAAAATGTTCTACATTCCACTTTGGTGAGTAGCATCTGGGGTCTTAAAAGCTTGTGAGCAGCCATCTAAGATAATCCACTGGTCTCACCCCGTAGAGAGCAAGAGAACAAGAGCTGGAGAAAAATGTAGAACAAAATTCTAACTCACAAAAAAAGAACAGACTTACTGGCCTGATGGAGACTGGAGAAACCCCGAGAGCCTCCAGACATCCTTTTAGCTCAGTAATGAAGTAACTTCTGAGGTTCACCCTTCATCCGAAGATTAGACAGGCCCATAAAACAAAAAGAGACTAAAGAGGCACACCAGCCCACGGGCAAGGACTAGAAGACAGGAGGGGACAGGCAAGCTGGTAACAGGGAACCCAAGGTTGAGAAGGGAGAGTGTTGACACGTCATGGGATTGGTAACCAATAGCACAAAACAATATGTGTACTAATTGTTTAATCAGAAGATAGTTTGTTTTGTAAACCTTCATCTAAAGTACAATAATAAAAAAATATTGTGGTAAAATATATCTAACATAAAATTTGCCATTTTAACCATTTTTAAGTGTGTAATTCGGTGGCAGTAATTACATTCACAATGTTGTACAACCATCACTACTATTTATTTCTAAAACTTTTTTTATCATCATTAGCAGAAAATCATTGCCCATTAAGCAATAACTTCTTATCTTCGCCAGCCATAAGCAACCACTAATCCAATTTCTGTCTCTGTAGATTTGCCTATTCTGTACATTTCATATAAATGGAATCATATACTATGTCATCTTTTGTGATTGGCTGCTTTCACTCAGCCTTGGTTTTCAAGGTTCATCCATCTCATAGCATGTATCAGAACTTTATTTCTGTTTATGACTGAGTAGTATTCCACTGTATGTATATACCATATTTTGTTTATCCATTCATCTGTTAATGGCAACTTGAGTTATTCCCACTTGTATTAGTTATCTAGTGCTGCTATAACAGAAATACCACAAGTGGATGGCTTTAACAAAGAGAAGTTTATTCTCTTAGAGTCCAGTAGGCTAGAAGTCTAAATTTAGGGTGCTGGCTCCCAGGAAAGGCTTTCTTTCTCTGTCAGCTCTGGAGGAAGGTCCTTGTCATCAGTCTTCCCTTGGTCTGGGAGCATCTCAGCGCAGGAACCTCAGATCCAAAGGACATGCTCTGCTCCCAGTGCTGCTTTCTTGGTGGTATGAGGTCCCCTGTCTCTTTGCTCACTTCTCTCTTTAATATCTCCAGAGAAATAGGCTTAAGACACTATCTAATGTTTTAGACCTCATCAGTATAACTGCCACTAAACCATCTTATTACATCATAGTGATAGGATTTACAACACATAGGGAAATCACATCAGATGATAAAATGGTAGACAATCATACAGTCATACAAGGGAATTATGACCTAGCCAAGTTGACAGATATTTTGGGGGGACACAATTCAATCCAGAACACTACCTTTTAGCTATTGTGAATAACGCTTCTATGAATGTTGGTGTACATGTATCTGTTGAAGTCTTTCCCTTCAATTCTTCCGGGTATATACCTAGGAGTGGAATTTCTGGGTCATATGGCAAGTCTATGTTTAATATTTTTGAGGAACTGCCAAACTGTTTTTCATAGCAGCTACACCATTTTACAATCCTATTAGCAATGGATGACTACTCCAATTTCTACACATTCTTGCCAACAAGATGAAGGGTGAACCCCAGGAGTGACTAAAAGGGTGTCTGGGGGCCATACTTTCAGGGTTTCTCCAGTCTCTGTCAGGCCAATAAGTCCGGTCTTTTTTGTGAGTTAGAATTTTGTTCTACATTTTTCTCCATCTCTGCCTGGGACCCTCTATTGTGATCCCTGTCAGAGCAGTCAGTGGTGGTAGCCGGACACCATCTAATTGTACTGAACTAAGTCTGGTGGAGGCCGTGATATTTGTGGTCCATTATTCCTTTGGACTAATCTTTCCCTTGTGTCTTTAGTTTTCTTCAGTCTCCCTTGCTCCCAAAGGGGTGAGACCAGTGGAGTATCTTAGATGGCAGTTCACAGGCTTTTAAGACCCGAGGTGCTACTCTCTTCACTTTCTTGATAATATTCTTTGATGAACAAAAGTTTTAAATTTTGATGAAATCCAATTTATCTTTTTTTTTTTCGTTGCTCCTAGCTTTTGCGATCATATCTAAAAATCCACTGTCAAATACAAGGTCATGAAGATATACCCCTGTTTTCTTCTAAGAGTTTTATGTCTTAGTCCTTATATTTAGGTAATTGATCTATTTTGAATTTAATTTTACATGTGGTATGAGGTAGGAGTCCAACTCTGTTCTTTTGCATGTACAAATACAATTGTCCCAGTAACATTTATTGAAGGGACTATTCTTTCCCCCACTGAATGGACTTAGTAAGCTTGTAAAAAATCAGTTGACCATAAATGTGTGGTCTTATTTCTGGACTTTCAATTCTATTTCTTTGGTTTATATATCTGTCCCTATGCTAAAAATGCTAGTACCATACTATTTATGATTACTATAGCTTTGTAGTAAATTTTAGGCTATAATTTAATGCACCAAGATATGACTAACTATTAATAATTGTCCCAGTGACCTCAAAATTTATGGACCATTTTCATCTCTTTGTTATCTAGTAAAAAATGGATTTGTCAAATGCCATGTTATTTTCTTTTCATTTTTAGGATTGGATCTAATATGCAAATCTAATCATGTCACTTTCCCACTTTTTATTGTCTTTTTAAAATTTTTTCACAAAATGTATCTTGCTAGAAATATTATTATATAGTTTGATTTTTCATTTAATAATTCGTAATAGTCATCTTTCCTTTTTCAAAGTGTATGGATTTACCTCATTCTTTTTAATAGCTGGGTAGTATTCTATAGAATGTTGTTCCATAATTTACTTAACCATTACCGTATTGATGAACTTCCAGTTCATTATTATTTTTTCAGTTGTTTGCTTACTGTAAACAATATTCTTTAGGTTGCCAATTCATTTAGGTTTATCTCAGACTTTTCTGGTTTTATCACTGAAAGTCCCACATCCCAAAAAAAACCCTTAATTCCTGGGCAAACTGGGACAGTTGATCACCCCACTCCTACATCGATTTTTATCCATTGGTACTTTTGTTTCTGTCACATACATTTCCAGAAGTGGGATTGCCAGGTTGTCTGATTGCTTTTGTACATGACACTTTGTAAGAAGCCTTATTGAAATGGGACCCAGGTAATTTCTAGAGTGGAGAATGTGGAGAGAGTGGCATAGAGAATGGAACTGGTCCACATCGGAAGCCATAATAAAAGTCATTGTGCAATAGGCCATTTGAGCAAGTGAAGAGATAATCAGAGGAAGGGGATGAAAATTGCTGAATGGCTAAAAGGAAATGCTGA
The DNA here is from genome assembly GCF_024166365.1 of Elephas maximus indicus. Lineage (NCBI taxonomy): Eukaryota > Metazoa > Chordata > Mammalia > Proboscidea > Elephantidae > Elephas > Elephas maximus. The sequence goes on from NC_064846.1 coordinate 45,959,766, forward strand.
AGGGCCCAAAAGACAAATTTCACCCACATATTTTTGCCTATAATCAGTCCTGCTATGAAGAACCCCTAGTGTAAGGACCTATCAGTAAGTTAAGAAGATGGAGACCTGTTTTGTTTAATATCTTTGTGTCTCAAATTATTATTGTTTTTAAATTGAAATAGGAAGGACTAAATATTTGCCCCATTCTTATGCCTGGGGACATTGGAAGGCTAAATTCCAGTGTTTATAAAAGTACCTTGAGGTACTTAAGCTATTAAAAGGGTTATAAAAATACAAAATAACTGTCCCAGTAATTCACGGATATCTTCTTGGCTCGTTCACAAGTGCTGGGTTGTTGTTGTTGTATTAGCATCTCTTAATTAATATTGAGCAAACAAGGTTTCAGTAGGCCTGTTTAATAGGTATATGCACAGCTTCTTCTGCCATCTGAGTAGTGTATTTCAGAGATAAGATTCTCAATATTATTCGCCTCATGTTTTAGTCAGGCAGCAATTAAGGAAGCAAGAGCATGTGCCTTCCAGGACCTTATGCTCATCTGTCACATCTAAAATAGTTTCTAGGCAATTTGTTAGGTAGCACTGGCTGAATGATTGGTTTTCCTGTGATAATTGCCAATGTATTTCCTGTAAGGCCAGAAGAGAGAGAAGGAGAGGGTTAGGAAGGAACATCCCAGGCTTTTCATTCCTTATAATCATCTTAGATAAACTGTTTAGGAATTCTCAGGTTTGCAACACCAGAAAAGAATAGCAACCAAACTACTGTGGAATAACTGGCAGAGAAGCTGCCTTTGAGATACTTCATTGACAAAGAGGCAAAACTATGAAAGGCCTTAGAAACAAAAGTCTCAAACCATGTGATAGTCTTTATGGGAAGGGGTCAGGTGATCTATTAAAAGCAATGATTCAGGAACCTTGGATTTAGAATTTGTCTGTGCTTAGCGCTCAGCCACTGGACACCAGTTTCTCATCTGTTTGATGGGGTTAATATCTGTTTTACCTGGAGAGGCAATATAAGATAGTGATTATGAATGCAGGCCACAGAATCAAAGTGCTTGGGTTTGAAACTCGGCTCTGTTACATATTTGCTATGTGGCCTTGGGCAAGTAACTTAACTCTCTAAACCAGTTTCTTAATCTATCAAATGGGGTTAATAATAGCATTGACTCCTGAGAGCTGTTGGAGGATTGTTATGTGAGACAATGCATGTGAAGTGCTTGGAATGACGTCTTACACATTTTGCCACCAACATTTACCAAATCTTAGGTACGCTCATATATGACACTTGAAATTCCAGGCTTTGCCAATTAATGACCTTGGAAAAATTACTTAACCTCTCTGTGCCACACTATTTTCATCTGCAAAATGAGGATAGTCATTATGATGGCTTCAGTGTGTTTTTATGAGGATTACATGAAACGATTCAGGTAAAAGGCTTTAGAATGGTGGCTGGAACATGGACAGTGCTTAATAACTGTTATTATTTTTACCCCAAAGTCTTGATGTAGATCAACCTTATATTCAGGGATTTCCTTTTTCCGGCTTTACCCACCTCTACTCTTTGGCGTTAGCCTCCTTCTAAGGCTCAATACCTTCATCTTTTTCCTCTTTTAAATTTACTTCCCTTTTTCAAAACATTCTTTCAGACCCTTATTTTATTAAAGCTCCACAAAGGTTTAGCTGTCTTTGAGGCTTTGCAATTTAGCTGGACTGTAAGCTGGAACAAAAGGGAACTTCAGATTTCAGATTAAGGATGAGTGAAGCCTGTGGGGCTTTTAAGTGGCAATCACGCCACTGGAAAGTCAACCTCACAGGCCCTGTTTAGTATTTCATAGTTATTGTGTGCAGAATGTGAGCCACGGATATAGGCAAAAATCTTTTCAAGTTAAAAATACCATTCAAATACTAAATACCCAGTGGGAAGTACTCCCTGTTACTCACCAGCCTTTGTTGGCAACTTACATGGTAGAATGGAAACAGTATTTAATGAGTACTTCCTCATCTTTGGATGATTCTGAGCCCCACATCATCTCAGATATACATCACAACAACTCTATGAGGTAGGCATGAACTCCTTTTTGCACATTAAAAAAATAGGTATATACTTCAAGAAGTTTGAGTAATTTGTCCCAACCTCGCGTAGCTTATAAATTATGAAGCCAAGATTTAAGCTCAGATTTATCTAATTTCAAATCCACTGCTCTTTCCGCTTTACCACATTTAAAGAGTTTTTTGTCTCAGAACACAGTGTCATTGAGTACAATCACTTTGGGGATGCAGAGGTTTGTCTGGTAGCCTAGCTAAAGAAGAAACAGTGAGACTGCTGAGGTTTTTTCTTATTATTGCCCTGCCCTGCCCAGTTTCTCATCCTATTATTTGGCCAAAAGGACTTCAGTGGTGAATACTCTGATATTCACTTTGGGATATACGTTCCCAGAGTCCTAACTAGGTCCAGACAGTAGAATAAACTGTGATTCAAAGTGCTGAATTTAGAGGTTTGGCATTTATGAGAATGTGTCTGTGCTTATGACAGATGGACGCCCAATTGATGCCTGGGTAGATTGCTTCTGCCTTGCGTCCTTCTAGACTGTAATAAGAACCAGATCAGTATAACGTTCTTTCCAACATCTGTGTATTGGAAATACGTGGCTACTCATCGGACTTCATCTCTGGGACAGAGCCTAAAAACCAATTGATTATGAAACTGGCTGATAAGATGGGGAATATTATGCTCTGTACATTAAAAAAAAATCCTTTATTTTCCAAGAAGACAGTAATAACAGATGTCGAGGAATAGGTAGGTAATAAACATAGACAAACAGTTTAGAGGTGATTGGGCCATATTTCTTGAAGATTACTCTGGAGAAATTCCATAATACTCTCCATAGGTTGGATTTTAGGTGTACATCTTAAGGAGGGCTTTTGGTACTTGTGATACAAACACTCCTCTGGATAAGGCATAAGATGGTCTTTTGTTAAATATAATAATGTCTCATATTACGTTCTTGGAGGGACTCTGTGACTCAATTTCAGTGCATGCATGCGTCATCAGTTGTGAGTAAGAAAAGAATGACTGTTTACCTTTTCCCCAAATAATATAATGAGGTGAAGACCACTTTGCACAAAGAGCCTTGGGAAATAAGTTATGAGCAAAGGTGAAATACCATCTGCTGTCAAACCGGAAATTGCTCACAAGAGACAAACATGCTTGATACGAAGTGAATTAAATGCACGCTAGATGGAGTTATTAGTGGTAATCAAAGTGATGGGAAAGCATAGAGGAAGGACAAGTTAATTCTGCCTGAGGAAATTAGGGAAAGCTTCACAGAATTCACAGAAGTGTTAGCCCTTGACCTGGGACTTGAAAAATGAGTTAAGATTTGATAAAGAAGATGCAGGGAAGAATATTCAAGGCTCAGGAAATAACATAATGAAAAAAACAAATATGTGAAAGTGGATGCCGTTTTTTGTTTTCCCTTTTGGAAATATTAATCTATATAGTTATGTGGTTGGAGCACATACTGTATGCAACCACTTGCTCAGGTTGGTGATTTTGAGTCTGGAAGGAGGAGCCAAGCCCTGAACAGTAGTGACTCTCACTACTTTTATTACTGGACTTTTTGCTTTGGAGTCTAATGGGGGATAATCTGATGAAATAGTTGGTGGCCCTTCTGTTCTCAGGGCTGGCTCTTACACTTGGAAAAGTTAGGAATTAGGGGGCTAGCAGGAATCCTATGGCATATCATACAGTTTGTCATATAATAGACTCTTGATTATGCAGGAAATCATTAGTAAATTGTAAACTAGTAAATATCCAAGTAGCTCTAAAATTAAATTTTATCTTATTATTTCAATATCTTTCCTTACCTGATTTGGTCTGTAACTTCTTAAAAGAAAAATGCTTTTGTTTGTCTTTTATTTACATTGTGTCCCCCTGCATCTTGGGCCAGAGGGGAAACAAAGATTCTGGAAAACACACAAACTAGATATGATGATCTGCTGACTCATTAAAGGGGATAGGTGTAGCATCCAACATACCCTGTGTTAGACAAAAAGCATGGCTCAATAGTGTACCTCTGATCACCCTTCAGGGAATTTGGGAAGCATGATGATTCTTCCTTTCCAAGGTTATGCCCAAGATCCTTTAAGTATAGATTCCTGTTATAAAAGTTGATGTCAGATTTGCTAATACAGCTAAAGTATTCTTTTATGAGGATTGATTGTATTCATTAGTGCCAACCATTAATATTTAAGTATTATGAAAATGTTGCTTGTGAAATGAGTATTTAAATAAAGTGGCTGCTTTTAAACTCCTGCTTTTTTTAAAAGTAGATATTTATACCACTGTCATAGTTTTCATTAAAACATACGTCAAATTCATAGACATATTTATACATTATTTTTCTGAGATGGTAATGTAATTGGATCCAAAAAGCAATGAATAAGCACGTAGACAATTACCCTTACAATAGTTACAGTGGAATCCCATCTTACTCAGGAGTTGTGTTTTTAATTCAGTAGGTAAGGCAAGAGTCACTGTGACAGAGAATACTAATTGCCTAGCCAAGATCCGCTTTCTCCTTTCTTAGTGACAAAACCCCGAGTGTTTTCTGTACAGTAACGTGCTCACGAAGGACTACATTTCTCAGCCTCCATTTCAGCTAAGAATGATTAATTAGATTTAAGTGATAAGATCTAATTGGACCTTATTAAGAGGGACTTGCGGGAAAGCTATTTAAGATGTTGCCCTTCTACCCCTCATATTTCCTGCCTGGAATGAGAACTTAATGGCTGGAGGTTTAGCATCCATTTTGGACCATAGAGTGACCTTGAGGATAGAAGTCAGCACTAATGACGGCAGGGCAGAAAGATAGGAATGTGAGTGAGTCCCTGATGACACTTGGGGCCATCATAACATCCCTGCACTGCCTATTTCTTGAATTCCTTCATATGAGGGGATACATTCTTGTTTTCAAATTGCTGTTGTTTCGTCTCTGTTACTAGTAGCTGAATGCCCTTCCTGATACAATTGTGGATAATCAAAATTACCTTCAAAAATATCCTACAAAGGTGCTATGTTAGAGGCCCACAGATCTTTCAACAAGCCAGTTTTACCTCCACACTGGAACAAGTAGTTGTTCTTATGGTTGAGTACTGGATTCACACACAACACTGTGATACTGTCACACAATGAAAGTCACATGGAATTTTAAAATGCTTGAAAAAATAAGAGAGTTATATTTTCCATATCCCATTCACTCTGGGGCGTAGGCTCATTGGGTGGGTTGCCAGATTTAGGAAACAACAAAACAAAATAGGATGCCCAGTGAAATTTGAATATTGTATAAACAACCAATAATTTTTTACTATAAGCTTATTTCATGTAATATTAGGGAATTAGTTTTTTTTTTTTTTTAGTAATACTAAAAAATTTTTTATAAAACTGAAATTAAAATTAACGGTCTGTCCTTTATGTTATTTGGCAACCCTAAATAGGGGGGCTGACTTGCCAACACTATTTAAATTCTTCTTCTTCTCTCTTTTGCTATTTCTGCTATTTCTTTCTTTATTCTTCTTTTCGCCATCATATAGTTGAATTTGTGTATGTTAAAAATGTAGTTAAGGCCCAGCCAATCAAGTTACACTGTTGAGTGAAGGGGGAGAATGACAAATGAATACAAACAGAATGATTCCTTTTTATGTAGATTTCAAAACCAGGCAAAACTAGGCAATGAATTTTTTAAGTAATCATGCACAGGTGGCCCCACCCAGGTCTCTCAGTTTGTTGAACTGTGGGGGCTGATGTGTTGCTGTGATGCTGGCAGGTCTGCCATCGGTATTCAAATACCAGCAGGGTCACCCATGGTGGACAGGTTCCAACTGAGCTTCTGGACTAAGGCGCACTAGGAAGAAGGAACTGGCAGTCTAATTCTGAAAAGAATTAGACAGGGAAAGCTTTAGGAATAGCAGTGGAACATTGATATAGTGCCAGAATATGAGACCCTCCGGTGGAAGGCACTTAAAACATAACTGGGGGAGGTGGGGCCAAGATGGCTGACTAGGTAGAAGCTACCTCGGATCCCTCTTGCAAAAAAGACTCGGAAAAACAAGTGAATCGATCACATACATGACAATCTATGAACCCTGACCATCAAACACAGATCTAAAGAGTTGACCTGAGTGACAGAGACTGAGAATGAACAAACACGGGGAAGCAGCGACTGTTTTCAGAGCCTGAAGCCAGCGTCCCAAGTCAGGAAACCTTGGCGCCGGCTTTGGACTGGGTGCAGGGGTACTGAGCACGGCATCCTGAGACAGCGCAAACATGGGGCGCAGCCCTAGCCCCCTGAACTGACCTCGGGGGAAGCCCAGCCAGTGCACGCAGGCAGCGCAGCGAGGCGGCTGACAGGAGGAGAAGTCACCGGGAGGCAGTGACTGGTTTTGGAGCCTGGAGTGTGGCGTCCCAGCCAGGGAACCTTGACACTGGGCTTTGGACTGGGAGCAGAGGAACTAACCACGGCTTCTGAGACAGCACAAGCACAGGACGCGGGTCTGACCTTCGGGGGCAATCTCTACCCAGCCAGCGCACACAGGCGACGCGGCCCTCGGGAATCTCAGATAAAACAGTCATCCCAAGCAAGATAAGTAACTTTGTCTATATTCCGGGGTGCTACTCTCTCCTGTTTTTCTGAACCCTCCCCTCCCCTTCCCAAGCAGCTTCATTAACATTGGCATTTCCTGAGCCAGAGAGTGAACTGCACTGCGGTTTTTCTTTCTTTGTTTTTTTTTTTTTTTTGGTCTTTCCCTAACTGATTCTCTTGGCCTGAGAGAAGCAGCTAAAAAAACCCAGGGACCAAAAATCCTTCCCTAATTGGACTAAAAACACAGAACTAGCTCCAGCCAAGCATATGTGATCCATAGTCTTGGGCTTTCATCCCTACAGGGAACAAGGTGGCTATTATGATGCAAAGGCATTTCTGATAGGGATCTGACTGTAATTGTTTTAGTGGATTACTGGAAAGACAAGTTTCCCAGGTATGATATCTCTGCCTATTCAACAGAGCCCTCACTGACCCACAACAGGGAACTGAGGGCTGAAGCTCCCCCCAGACCACCTAGCCTCCTGCCTTAGAGGTCTAAGGAGGGTGACACCTACCAATCTGTAGAGGTACTTGCATTGGGGGCCTAAGGTACAGCTGCAGAGCCCACGTACCTAGGTGCTTTAGGAATAGAGACACACCTACCTCACTGACACTTGGGGGAAGCCTGTCAGCATCCTGCACCGCCCAGAGTGTGAACCCCTGCTGCTACTAGAATCTGGTGCACACAACTATCACCACTACTTCTTGAGGTGGATAGGTGACAGTGTGCATCACACACTTGATGACCCAAAATCAGATTCTACTCAAGAATAGTGAACGGACTCAGGCTTATATATCTGGTAACAGCCCAAACCAGCTGGTAATAGGACATACGTGATTCAAGGGCTACAACAATCAAGACAGCGCAATCTAGTAGCCCATCTATGTATATTGAAAGAAAACAAAACAAGATAAGACTCAGTGAGCAAATATAGAATAAATCACTACAATATCTTAGTGATGGCTCCGAGACAGCAGTCGATCTCAAACCACATAAAGAAGCACGCCATGATTGCTTCTACAACTCCACAAACTAAAGAATCAAAATCTTTCCCAAATGAAGATACAATCCTGGAATTGCCAGATACAGAATATAAAAAACTAATTTACAGAATGCTTCAAGACATCAGGGATGACCTCAGAAATGAAATAAGGCAATCTACACAAAAAGCCAAGGAACACACTGATAAAGCAGTTGAAGAACTCAAAAAGATTATTCAAGAACATAGTGGAAAAATTAATAAGTTGCAAGAATCCATAGAGAGACAGCATGTAGAAATCCAAAAGATTAACAATAAAATTACAGAATTAGACAACGCAATAGGAAGTCAGAGGAGCAGACTGGAGCAATTAGAATGCAGAGTGGGAGATCTGGAGGACCAGGGAGTTGACACCAATATAGCTAAAAAAAATCAGATAAAAGAATTAAAAAAAAATGAAGAAACCCTAAGAATCATGTGGGACTCTATCAAGAAGAATAACTTGCGTGTGATTGGAGTCCCAGAACAGGGAGGGATAACAGAAAACACAGAGAGAATAGTTAAAGATCTGTTGGCAGAAAAAATCCCTGACATCATGAAAGACGAAAGGATATCTATCCAAGATGCTCATTGAACCTCATACAAGACTGATCCAAAAAGAAAATCACCAAGACATGTTATCATCAAACTTGCCAAAACCAAAGGTAAAGAGAAAATTTTAAAAGCAGCCAGGGATAAAAGAAAGGTCTCCTACAAAGGAGAATCATTTTTTTTTACTCAGCAGACACCATGCAGTCAAGAAGGCAATGGGATGACATATATAGAGCACTGAAGAAGAAAAACTGCCAGCCAAGGATCATATATCCAGCAAAACTCTCTCTGAAATATGAAGGTGAAATTAAGACATTTACAGATAAACACACACACACACACAAAAAAAAATTAGAGAATTTGCAAAAACCAAACCAAAACTACAAGAAATACTAAAGGAAATTGTTTGGTCAGAAAACCAATAATATCAGATACCAGCACAACACAAGGTCACAGAACAGAGCATCCTGATATCAACTCAAATACGGAAATCACAAAAACAAATTAAGATTAATTAAAAAAAAAACGTTCAAAATGGGGAATCATTGAAGTCAATATGTAAAAGATCACAATAATCAAAAAGAGGGACTAAATACAGGTGGCATAGAACTGCCATATAGAGAGAGATACAAGGCGATATAGGACATTACAAATTAGGTTTTTACTTAGAAAAATAGGGGTAAATATTAAGGTAACCATAAAAAAGGATAACAACTCTGTAACTCAAAATAAAAACCAAGAAAAACATAACAACTCAGCAAACATGAAGTCAAATACTATGAAAATGAGGAACACACAATTTACAAAGAAAAATGTCTCAGCACAAAAAAATAAGTGGATAAATAAAACTGTCAACAACACACATAAAAAGGCATCAAAATGACAGCACTAAACACATACTTCTCTATAATTACGCTGAATGTAAATGGACCAAACACACCAATAAAGAGACAGAGAGTCTCAGACTGGATGAAGAAACACGATCCGTCTATATGCTGCCTACAAGAGACACACCTTAGACTTAGACACACAAACAAACTAAAACTCAAAGGATGGAAAAAAATATATCAAGCAAACAATAAGCAAAAAAGAAGAGGAGTAGCAATATTAATTTCTGACAAAATAGACTTTAGACTTAAATCCACCACAAAGGATAAAGAAGGCCACTACATAATGATAAAAGGGACAATTGACCAGGAAGATATAACCATATTAAATATTTAAGCTCCCAATGACAGGGCTGCAAGATACATAAATCAAATTTTAACAGAACTGAAAAGTGAGATAGACACCTCCACAATTATAGTAGGGGACTTCAACACACCTCTTTCGGAGAAGGACAGGACATCCAGTAAGAAGCTCAATAGAGACACGGAAGACCTAATTGCTACAATCAACCAACTTGACCTCATTGACTTATACAGAACACTCCACCCAACTGCTGCAAAGTATACTTTTTTTTTCTATCTAGTGCACATGGAACATTCTCTAGAATAGACCACATATTAGGTCATAAAACAAACCTTTGCAGAATCCAAAACATCGAAATATTACAAAGCATCTTCTCAGACCACAAGGCCATAAAAGTGGAAATCAATAACACAAACATTAGGGAAAAGAAGTCAAATACTTGGAAACTGAGCAATACCCTGCTCAAAAAAGACTGGGTTATAGAAGACATTAAGGAGGGAATAAAGAAATTCATAGAATGCAACGAGAATGAAAATACTTCCTATCAAAACCTCTGGGACACAGCAAAAGCAGTGCTCAGAGGTGAATTTATATCGATAAATGCACACATACAAAAAGAAGAAAGAGCCAAAATCAGAGAACTGTCCCTACAACTTGAACAAATAGAAAGTGAGCAACAAAAGAATCCATCAGGCACCAGAAGAAAACAAATAATAAAACTTAGAGCTGAACTAAATGAATTAGAGAACAGAAAAACAATTGAAAGAATTAACAAAGCCAAAAGCTGGTTCTTTGAAAAAAATTAACAAAATTGATAAACCATTTTGGCCAGACTGACTAAAGAAATACAGGAAAGGAAACAAATAACCTGAATAAGAAACGAGATGGGCCACATCACGACAGACCCAACTGAAATTAAAAGAATCATATCAGATTATTATGAAAAATTGTACTCTAACAAATTTGGAAATCTAGAAGAAATGGATGAATTCCTAGAAAAACACTACCTACCTAAACTACCACAATCAGAAGTAGAACAACTAAATAGACCCGTAACAAAAAAAGAGGTTGAAACGGTAATCAAAAAACTCCCAACAAAAAAAAGCCCTGGCCCGGATGGCTTCACTGCAGAGTTCTACCAAACTTTCAGAGAAGAGTTAACACCACTACTACTAAAGGTATTTCAAAGCATAGAACATGATGGAATACTGCCTAACTCATTCTATGAAGCCACCATATCCCTGATACCAAAACCAGGTAAAGACATCACAAAAAAAGAAAATTACAGACCTATATCCCTCATGAACATAGATGCAAAAATCCTCAACAAAATTCTAGCCAATAGAATTCAACAACGTATCAAAAAAATAATCCACCACGACCAAGTGGGATTTATACCAGGTATGCAAGGCTGGTTTAATATCAGAAAAACCATTAATGTAATCCACCATATAAATAAAACAAAAGACAAAAACCACATGATCTTATCAATTGATGCAGAAAAGGCATTTGACAAAGTTCAACACCCATTTATGATAAAAACTCTCACCAAAATAGGAATTGAAGGAAAATTCCTCAACATAATAAAGGGCATCTATGCAAAGCCAACAGCCAACATCACTCTAAATGGAGAGAGCCTGAAAGCATTTCCCTTGAGAACGGGAACCAGACAAGGATGCCCTTTATCACCGCTCTTATTCAACATTGTGCTAGAGGTCCTAGCCAGAGCAATTAGGCTAGATAAAGAAATAAAGCGCATCCACATTGGCAAGGAAGAAGTCAAATTATCTCTATTTGCAAATGACATGATCTTATATACAGAAAACCCCAAAGAATCCTCCAGAAAACTACTGAAACTAATAGAAGAGTTCGGCAGAGTCTCAGGTTATAAGATAAACATACAAAAATCACTTGGATTCCTCTACATCAACAAAAAGAACATTGAAGAAGAAATAACCAAATCAATACCATTCACAGTAGCCCCCAAGCAGATAAAATACTTAGTAATAAATCTTACCAAAGATGTAAAAGACCTATACAAAGAAAACTACAAAATACTAGTGCAAGAAGCTAAAAGGGACCTACATAAGTGGAAAAACATACCTTGCTCATGGATAGGAAGACTTAACATAGTAAAAATGTCTATTCTACCAAAAGCCATCTATACATACAATGCACTTCCGATCCAAATTCCAAAGACATTTTTTAATGTGATGCAGAAACAAATCACCAACTTCATATGGAAGGGAAAGAAGCCCCAGATAAGTAAAGCATTACTGAAAAAGAAGAAGAAAGTGGGAGGCCTCACTCTACCTGATCTGAGAACATATTATACAGCCACAGTAGTTAAAACAGCCTGGTACTGGTACTACAACAGGCACATTGACCAATGGAACAGAATTGAGAACCCAGATATAAAACCATCCACATATGAGCAGCTGATATTTGACAAAGTCCCAGTGTCAGTTAATTGGGGAAAAGATAAAGTCTTTTTAACAAATGGTGCTGGCATAACTGGATATCCATTTGCAAAAAAATGAAACAGGACCCATACCTCACACCATGCACAAAAACTAACTCCAAGTGGATCAAAGACCTAAACATAAAGACTAAAACGATAAAGATCATGGAAGAAAAAATAGGGACAACCTTAGGAGCCCTAATACGAGGCATAAACAGAATACAAAACATTACCAAAAATGACGAAGAGAAACCCGATAACTGGGAGCTCCTAAAAATCAAACACCTATGCTCATCTAAAGACTTCACTAAAACAGTAAAAAGAACACCTACAGATTGGGAAGGAATTTTCAGCTATGACATCTCTGACCAGCGCCTGATCTCTAAAATCTATATGATTCTGTTAAAACTCAACCACAAAAAGACAAACAACCCAATCAAGAAGTGGGCAAAGGATATGAACACGTACTTCACTACAGAAGATATTCAGGCAGCTAACAGATACATGAGAAAATGCTCCCGATCATTAGCCATTAGAGAAATGCAAATTAAAACTACGATGAGATTCCATCTCACTCCAACAAGGCTGGCATTAATCCAAAAAACAGAAAATAATAAATGTTGGAGAGGCTGTGGAGAGATTGGAACTCTTATACACTGCTGGTGGGAATGTCAAATGGTACAACCACTTTGGAAATCTATCTGGCGTTTTCTTAAAAAGTTAGAAATAGAACTACCAAACAACCCAGAAATCCCACTCCTCGGAATATACCCTAGAGAAATAAGAGCCTTCACACAAACAGATGTATGCACACCCATGTTTATTGCAGCTCTGTTTACAATAGCAAAAAGCTGGAAGCAACCAAGGTGTCCATCTTCGGATGAATGGTTAAATAAATTGTGGTATATTCATTCACATAGTGGAATACTATGCATCGATAAAGAACAGTGACGAATCTGTGAAACATTTCATAACATGGAGGAACCTGGAAGGCATTATGCTGAGTGAAATTAGTCAGAGGCAAAAGGACAAATATTGTATAAGACCACTATTATAGGATCTTGAGAAATAGTATAAACTGAGAAGAACACATATGCAAGTTCAAGCTGAAACTGAAGAAAATCAGAGCAAGTCCATCAGAGCCAAAATATGACCTTGAGTGTATCCCACCTGAATGTAGAGACCATCTGAATAGATTTGACGCATTGAACACTAGTGATCGAAGACCAGACGAGTTGTGGAATGACATCAAAGACATCATCCATAAAGAAAGCAAGAGTTCATTGAAAAGACAGGAAAGAAAGTAACGACCAAGATGGATGTCAGAGGAGACTCTGAAACTTGCTCTCAAATGTTGAGCAGCTAAAGCAAAAGGAAGAATTGAAGTAAAAGAACTGAACAGAAGATTTCAAAGGGTGACTTGAGAAGACAAAATAAAGTATAATGACATGTGCAAAAAGCTGGAGATAGAAAATCAGAAGGGAAGAACACGCTCGGCGTTTCTCAAGCTGAAAGAACTGAAGAAAAAATTGAAGCCTCGAGTTGCAATAGTGAAGGATTCCATAGGGAAAATACTAAACAACTCAGGAAGCATCAAAAGAAGATGGAAGGAATACACAGAGTCATTATACCAAAAGGAATTAGTCGATATTCAACCATTTCAAGAGGTGGCATATGATCAGGAACCGATGGTACTGAAAGAAGAAGTCCAAGCTGCTCTGAAAGGCACTGGCAAAAAAGAAGTCTCCAGGAATTGATGGAATATCAATTGAGATGTTTCAACAAACAGGCAGGGCTGGAAGTGCTCACTCATCTGTGCCAAGAAATATGGAAGACAGCTTCCTGGCCAACTGACTGGAAGAGATCCATATTTATGCCTATTCCCAAGAAAGGTGATCCAACTAAATGTGGAAATTATCAAACAATATCATTAATATCACATGCAAGCAAAATTTTGCTGAAGATCATTCAAAAGTGGCTGCAGCAGTATATCAACAGGGAACTGCCAGAGATTCAAGCTGGATTCAGAAGAAGATGTGCGGTAAGGGACATCATTGCTGATGTCAGATGGATCCTGGCTGAAATCAGAGAATACTAGAAATGTGTTTACCTATGTTTTATTGACCATGCAAAGGCATTCGACTGTGTGGATCATAACGTATTATGGATAACATTGTGAAGAATGGGAATCCCAGAATACTTAATTTTGCTCATGAGGAACCTGTACGTAGTTTAAGAGGTAGTCATTCGAACAGAACAAGGGGTATTGCGTGATTTAAAGTCAAGAAGGTGTATGTCAGGGTTGTATCGTTTCACCATATTTATTCAATTTATATGCTTAGCAAATAATCCCAGAAGCTGGAGTACATGAAGAAGAATGAGGCATCAGGATCGTAGAAAGACTCGTTAACAACCTGTGATATACAGATGACACAACCGTGCTTGCTGGAAATGATGATTTGAAGCACTTAGTGACGAAAGTAAAGACTACAGCCTTCAATGTGGATTGCTCTTGAACATAAAGAAAATGAAAATCCCCATGACTGGACCCATAAACAAAATCATGATAAATGGTGAAGAAATTGAAGTTGTCAAGGATTTCATTCTACTTAGATCAACAATCAACACCCATGGAAGCAACAGTCAAGAATTCAAATGGCATATTGCATTCGGAAAATCTGCTGCAAAAGGCCTCTTTAAAGTGTTAAGAAGTACAGATGTAAGTTAATTGACTAAGGTACACCTGACCCAAGGGACAGTATTTTCAATTGCTTCATATGCATGTGAAAGCTGGACAATGAAAAAGGGAGACAAGAATTGATGCATTCAAATTCTGGTGTTGGTGAAGATTATGGAATATATCAAGAACTTCCAAAGAACAAACAAATCAGTCTTGGAGGAAATACAGCCAGAATGCTCTTTAGAAGCAAGTATGGTGAGACTTCATCATGCTTATTTTGAATATGTCATCAGGAAAGACCAGCTGCTAGAAAAGGACATCATGTTTGGTTAAATAGTGCATCAGTGAAAAAGAGGAAAACCCTTAATAAGATGAATTGACACAATAGCTGCAACAATGGGCTCAAACATACCAATGATTGTGAGGACGGCACAGAACCACGCAATGTTTTGTTCTGGTACTCATAAGGTCTCTATGAGTCAGAGGTGACACATGGCAACTAGCAACAACAACAAAAATTATTTCTTATGTATTTGTCTTTAATATCATATAAGACACAACAAGTAGAGGTACAAACCAAAAATACAGTAAAACTGACCTTTATATTTACTCATGAAATTACCTTTACTGGAGATCATTATTTCTTTATACAAATCCAAGTTACTATCTAAAAAACCTGTTGCCATTGAGTCAATTCTGACTCATAGTGACTCTATAGGACAGAGTAGAACTGCCCCAGTAGGGTTTCCAAGGAGCGGCTGGATTCAAACTGCTGACCTTTTGGTTAGCAGCCTTAACTCCGCACTGTGCCCCAGGGCCCCATAGTTACTATCTAGTGTCCTTTTATTTCATCCTGAAGGACTCTCTTTAACATATTTTGTAGGGCAAGTCTAGTGGTAACAAACTCCCTCAGCTTTTGTTTATCTCTGAATGTGTTAATTTCACTCCCATTTTTGAAGGACATTTTTGCCAGATACAGAATTATTGGTTGACAGTTCTTTTCTTTCAGCACTTTAAATATGTCATACTACTGCCATCTGGCCTCCACGGCTTATGAGAAATCAGCACTATCTTATTGAGAATCCCTTGCATGTGACAATCTGCTTCACTCTTGCTGCTTTCAAAATTATTTCATTATCTTTGGTTTTCAACAGTTTGATTATGACTCAGTGTGTATCTCTTTGGGTTTATCATACTCCGAGTTTGTAGAGCTTTTTGGATGTATAGATTCAAGTCTTTCATCAAAAAATTTTAAACCTATAAATTGTTAGCAAACATTATTTACTAAGAATTCACAACAATTGCCTTGCAGAGCTTGCAGGTGCTAAGAAATCATGGCAACAAAACTGTGGAATAACAAGGTGTTACATATATTTTTTAAAAAGGTGAAATATAATGATGTGAAAGAAGAATCATTATGAAAAATTACATTTTAAATCAGAATGATTGACAGTTTACCTGGAACATCTGGGCTACCACTTAGAACTGCTTGGCTTTTAAAACTTACAGCTAGCTAAAGCAGGGAGATAGCACAAAGCAGGGCTAGGAGTACTGAGACCTGGGTACTCACTTTACTCCCCTGGGCTTCAGTCTTCTAATTAATAAAGTTGGATTTTCTTGGATCTTAAAAAAAAAAAAAAGCAAATCAACAAAGGTTCCTTCTGTGTCTAGTCAATCTGATTCAAGGCATGTTATTTTTGGTATTTGAAATAAAGTAACGTGAACAATAAAGGAGGCACTATTTTGTAATGAAATCACATCCTACTTTGACTGAGGATTATTCCTGGAACCACCGCCAGGCTTTTCCCATCCTGTCTTGTCAGCTGACACAATTCTGAAACAAGGAAGCATCCTTCTCATTAGACAATGAGACAATGTTGTTGTTAGGTGCCTTCAAGTCAGTTCCAACTCATAGTGACCCTAAAAAAAAAACCCCACTATGTACCACAAAACAAAACACTGCCCAGTCCTGTGCCATGCTCATAATCATTGTTATGTTTGACCCCATTGTTGCAGCCATTGTGTCAATCCATCTTGTTGAGGGTCTTCCTCTTTTCTGCAGACCCTGTACTTTACCAAGCATGATGTCCTTCTCCAGGGACTGACCCCTCCTGAAAACCTGTCAAAAGTATGTAAGAAGCAGTCTTGACATTCTTGCTTGTAAGTGGCATTCTGGTTGTACTTCTTCCAAGAGGGATTTGTTTGTTCTTTTGGCAGTCCATGGTCTATTCAATATTCTTTGCCAACACCACAATTCAAAGGTGTCAATTCTTCTTTGGCCTTCCCCTTTCACATACTTTGATGCAATTGAAAATACCATGGCTTGGGTCAGGAGTACCTTAGTCTTCAAGGTGACACCTTTGCTTTCAACACTTCAAAGAGGTCCTTGGCAGCAGATTTGCCCAATGCAATGCATCTTTTGATTTCTTGACTGCTGCTTCCCTGGTTTTTGATTGTGGATCCAAGAAAACGAAATCCTTGACAATTTCAATCTTTTCTCCGTTTATCATGATTAGACAATAGCCAAAGTATAAAAGTCTTCAGAATCAGATGTTTGGGAGATTCTTTTAATGCCTAGTAATTATATAAAACAAAGACACTGACACAAGAGATGCTAACAAGTCAACGTTAAAGGACACTTTTAAATCTCTTTCGTGGTGTGAAATGTGAAAAATTCTTTGCTTTTTGCTAATTCTTTAGATTGAATATTTTCCTCCCTGAAAAGGAATATTGTACTTTATTCCTAAATATTTTAGATGTTCAGGTTAGTAAATTTCCTGTAATTTGTGGGCACGTGGGGTTGATATCATGTGTTAAATTTGGAATCAACTGTTACAGATGGAAGATAATGACAATATTGCAGAGCTGTGTAGATCTTTTCCTTAATGCTCCTCCTGAGTTGGAGATATTCCTTGTCCAGATTTGCATTCCTGTTAAGATATAGGTTTAATATTGGGGTAATATATATTCCTTGCAGGATGTAGTAACTTCCACAAATTTCCTGCCAAAATTATGGATTTCACTATACTAAACATTTTGTAAAGTTTTCCCACTGACTTCGAAGATTGAAGACTATAAAAAATGCATTGCTGTTCAGTCGATTCCGACTCACAGCAACATTAACAGACAGAGGACTGCCTCCGACGCTTTACAAATTTTATGGAAATCCTTACTGAAACAGGCTGCCACATCCCTCTCCCGTGGAGAGGCTGGTGGGTTTGAACCGCCGACCCTTCAGTCAGCAGCTGAGCGCTTCAACCACTATGCTACCAGGGCTCCTTTTTTTCTTTCTTTTTTTACTGTGCTTTAAGTGGAAGTTTACAATTCAAGTCAGTTTCTCATACAAAAACTTACACACACCTTGTTATGTGATCCTAGTTTCTCTTCCTACAATGTGACAGCACACTTCTCCTCTCCACCTGGTATTTCCCGTTACCATTCAACCAGGTCCTGTCCCCTTCTGCCTTCCTATCTTGCCTCCAAAGAGGAGCAGCACACATAGTCTCATGTGTCTACTTCAGCTAAGAAGCAAACTCCTCACCAGTATCATTTTATGTCTGATAGTTCAGCCTAATCTTTGTCTGAAGAGTTGGCTTCAGGAATGGTTTTAGTTTTGGGCTAACAGAGAGTCCAGGGGCCATGACCTCTGGGGTCGCTCCAGCCTCAGTCAGACCATTAAGTCTGGTCTTTTTACTAGAATTTGAGGTCTGCATTCCACTTTTCTCCTGCACCATCAAGGGTTCTCTGTTGTGTTCCCTGTCAGGGCGGTCATTGGTGGAAACTGGGCACCATCTAGTTCTTCCAATCTCAGGCTGATGTAGTCTCTGGTTTATGTGGCCCTTTCTTTCTCTTGGGCTCATATTTTCCTTGTGTCTTTGGTGTTCTTCATTCTCCTTTGCTCCAGGTGGGTTGAAACCAATTGATGTATCTTAGATGGCCACTTGCTGGCTTTTAAGACTCCAGAGGCCACGCACAAAGTCAGATGGAGAATATTTCCTTAATACACTGTGTTATGCCAATTGATCTAGATGTCCCATGAAACCATGGTCCCCAGACCTCCATCCCCGCTACTCTGTCCCTCGAAGTGTTTGATTGCATTCAGGAAACTTCTTAGCTTTTGGTTTAGTCTAGTTGTGCTGACTTCCCCTGTATCGTGTGTTGACTTTCCCTTCACCTAAAATAATTCTTGTCTACCATCTAGTTAGTGAATAGCCCTCTCCCTCCCTCCCCACCCTTGTAACCATCAAAAAATGTTTTCTACTGTGTTTAAACCTTTTCTTGAGTTCTTATAATAGTGGTCTCATACACTATTTGGCCTTTTGCGACTGACTAATTTTGCTCAGCATAATACCTTCCAGGTTTATCCGTGTTATGAGATGTTTCATGGATTCATTTTTGTTTTTTATTGTTGCCTAGTATTCCATTGTGTGAATACACCGTAATTTGTTTATCCATTCATCTGTTGATAGGCACCTTGGTTGTTTCCATCTTTTTGCTATTGTGAACAGTGCTGCAATGAACATGGGTGTGCATATATCTATCTATTCATGTGATGACTCTTATTTCTCTAGGATATATTCCAAGGAGTGGGATTGCTGGATCATATGGTAGTTCTAGTTCTAGCTTTTTAAGGAAGTGCCAAACCAATTTCCGAAAGTAGCTGTACCATTTTACATTCCCACCAGTAGTGTATAAGTGTTCCAGTCTCTCCAACATTTTTTATTTTGTGTTTTTTGGATTAATGCTAGCCTTGTTGGGGTGAGATGGTATCTCATTGTAGTTTTGATTTGCATTTCTCTAATGGCTAATGATCGTGAGCATTTCCTCATTTATCTGTTAGCCACCTGAATGTCTTCTTTGGTAGAGTGCCTGTTCATATCCTTTGATCAGGGCTCCTTTTAAAGAATATATATATATATATATATATATAGCAATTAGCCTTATGCTGGTTAAAATGCTTAAAATTCATCAGTTCTAGTCTCTTTTCTTCATATAGTATACCAGTAAAGTGTTTGAGTAAGAAATAAATGAGGTCTAATATTCATCTGGACTGCCTAGATGGTGGGAATGGTTAACACGCTTGGCTGCTAACCAAAAGGTTGGAGGTTTGAGTCCACTGAGATGCCTTGGAAGAAAGGCTTGGTGATCTACTTCTGAAAAATCAGCCATTGAAAACCCTGTGCAGCACAGCTTTACTCTGAAACACATGGGGTTGCCATGACTCAATGGCAACTGATTTTTTTTAGACATGGCAATGCAATGAGTAGTTCTTGATTGGATCAACTCTGTGGCAACTGGTTAATACCCATCTATAGTTCAATGAAGGCATATATGACTGCTTAGGGCTGACTTAGCTATTTATTATCTATCGAGGTTTTTGATTCTATCTCTGCAGATAGACTGATCAGAAACCAATGTTCCTAGACTATGTTAAGCCATGCCTTCACTTCATTAAGATTTACCATTATGATCTCTCTCGTATTTTTTATGTTTCTTAAATCTTGAGGAAATATCGTCTCATGTAAAGGCTCTCTCTTGCTTTTAGTTCCAGAGAAAATGAAACTCTGTAGATAAGTTTTGTTTTTTTCTATTGTAAAAAGCAAAAAACTGTTGCATTTGTTTTAGCAGCCAGGAAATGTAGAACCAAAGGCTGTTTTCCAAACTTTACTTGCTAACCTGAGTTGTCTGAAACCAGGTACCTCTGTGCTATTTTAACTGTAATGTCTTCATTAAAGGCTCTGTATTCTGTAAGCCTCAAGTCCTTAAAAAGAAGATAGGACATAAATTTCAAAAGTAAAAATACAGTTACTTCTGACAATAGATAATGCAGTTAAGCATACTTTTTTTTTTTCCTGCTATAGAGGTTAAAGATGAATTTAACAGCTATTTTTATAATGGATATAATTCTACATAGAAAATATGCTAATTTCCTTTCATAATCATGAAGAATGAGATCACAGTTATTATTATTAAGTATTTACTATGCCATTCAAATGTTGGTTGGTATAAGTTGCCTACTAGAAAGCCTATTCGATACAGGTACGAAAAGAGCTTACCTGGCTCTGGTGTTAGTTCATTGAATACTACATTCATTAAGTCTTTTTACCTTTCAAAGTTTATATTTTTAAAACAGAGGAAATTATGTTTCCATAAAAAAAAATAAGTCATAGATATACTATTGTAGGTTTTCATATTTCCTGGGTATTTATGCTTTTCAAAAAATAAAAGATGTGATGTAAGAAACACATTTTGAGGGAGTATATTTGTCACAATTTTTACTAATCTGAGAACATGTCTATGTAATATTTGAAAGAATTAGTAAAATCCACTGAAACTCATCGAGAATTTACTATAAAAGTATAGAAAAAATGATTGACCTATTTTAAATGGCATGTCTATATTAGTTATAATTCTAAACATGGATTCTTTGCCATACATATTGTAAGATCCAAAATCTCAGTGCTATAAATAACATGATTGAAGGATCATGTAACAATGTGTATTTTAGTGTAGGATTTGTGTTGTGATTTAGAGCAATAAATATCACACAGTGACAAATTTATCACAAACTAAATAGGGTAATAAAGGAAACAAAAATCTTATGTACACACTACGAAGGTCTTTACAATAAATTATAGTATACTGTTCCATCACAGCATATTTGTATCCAAAGCTGCTAATGTGAACAATGAAAGAAATCTGTCATGTAGGTCTTTAAAATCTTGATTTAATAAAGTTGGTACAGTATCAAATAATACTAAAAGTCTAAAAAAACACAATGAGTTTTTATATCATGTTTATACATTATTGTTTTATATACCATAAAAAAAGGTCAAAAGTGTCTTTTAAAAAAAAGTGAAAGTTGTTATTCTTGATAAGAGCTAGAAAAATATCTGTCTAAGCCTTTAGATTGCTTCTTACTTTCTTAGGAATTTCCCTTTAACTTTCATATAGACCTTGGTTACCATATACCAATACAAAGGGAGCTACGTGAGCTGTTTTTTTTTTTTTTTTACAAAACTTAATAGGCAACACAGAGCTGAAGATGATAAAATTGCACACACACAAAAAAAACATAATTATAGGCTTCTTTCCAAGTGAACTGGATGACTGATTACTGGAGGGAGCCCTGGTGGCGTGTGGTCAAAGCACTCGGCTGCTAACCAAAAGGTCAGCGGTTCAAACCCACCAGCTGCTTCTCAGGAGAAAGATGTGTCAGTCTGCCTTAGCAAAGATTTACAGCCTTTGGAAACCCTCTGGGGCAGTTCTACTCTGTCCCATAGGATTGCTATGAGTTGGAATTGACTCGACTTGGCGACAGTGGGCTACTTACCAATCAATGGGCCATCACTGAATGTGACCAAATTTGGGAAATTTAAAAGACTTGCTATAAGTTTTTATCTTTCTCAAGCTTCTAGTTATAACTGGTAATAGTGCATACACCCCAAGGTTATGAAAATTTTCAGTATAACTAAGACAAAATATGGTTAAAAAGTAGTGAATCATATCATCTACTTCCCAGAAAATAAAGACCAAGAATCTGGTAATTAAAAAGCAGCAATATGGAAATTAGTAAAGAAAGAAACAGATGGGTGAAATATAACTCTGGGCCTTAATTGACGCTTATCACAATAAAAAAAATAACTAGCTATAATTCAACAAATTCAAGAACAAATACCTATATTCAAATATATGTGGTGCAATAACCACTTGTATTTATGTAAGAAACTGAAGTGGTAAAATTACTGGCTTGTAAAACAAATTTAGAGAAAAGAAAAATAAAGGGAATTTAAAATGTAAAGAAAATCCTTAATTTTAAGTTTATTGTGGATTAAAACATTGATAGAACTGTATCGATCAAGAGCAGTATTCCTGTTGCTGAAACTAACAGGCAGCCTGAGGGCCTGGCTCCACACCACCACTCTCCTCCTCAAAAGCTATTTACACTGGTGCTTTGTTTATATGCCACCATGCAACAGATGATTATTTTTTTCACTGCATGGAGTAAGTGCCTTGGTCGGTTTAACATATATAGACTGACTGAGATAATAAAAACTTCACCATTACAATAGGTTAATGGTAAATGCAGGTCTTCCTATTTTTGATAGGAGAAAAGTGTTAGCTGCTGAATGCAGTACAGGAGCCGTGCGGCTGCACACACACACACTTAATCATCAACATCACCTTCAGTAGAAGATTAGAAATCGATGGATATGGAGGCTTGTGCAGAATCTTCTCGTGCCCTGACATAAATTTTACAAGGAATTTCCTCCATTACTCTGTTTTCTAGGGCCTGTTCAGGACACTAGTGTGCCTGTTTGAAAGTCTAGCTACATTTTTTTGAAGGTGATATTAAATGTTTTCATTGGCTGTGATTGTGCAAAATCATTTCGGAAAGGAAGGTCCATGGAACTGAGGTTGGTCCTGCTTTGTTTGACACTGGATGGTTCTGACACACAGTGATGGGGAGGCAGTGGAGGAGTGCTGCATCTTCTAGTAGTTTTCCAGTTCTTCTGATAAGTCAGCCAGGTCTGCAGATATCTCTTTGTCCCTTAGTGAAAACCGTTCATAATGAGGAGGGTCAAACATTTCTTGAAACCCAGATTGATTAAATGCAGTTTTGCAAGCCATGACCTTTTTTCCAGACTGTTTCACTTGTACTAAAATAGCAATAATGAGAAGTAGCAAGACAATCCCTAATGTAATGCCAATAATTGTTCCATGAGTTTTAGTGATTTGTTCAAACAGTTTTGCGTTTTTCTTTTCCTTACAATGATTTTCATCATTGCAGACTAAGGAATTATAGATGCACACGTTGCTATGGCAAAAGAAAGTGCGTCCTGTGCGGGGATTTTCCACAAAGGACATAAAGAACATTCTAAACCTGCTAAACCAACTACCTTCATCTGCCACATCCACATTACTCCAAGTCCTGTTTTAAGCAAAACTTGACTTGCCTATTTTCAACAGAACTGCTTGCTTCATAGACTGCCATGAAGTTTCTTTTGCATTCATCTGATTGCTCCATTTGATAATCTACTACTAACTACTACCGGTTGCCATGGAGTCGATTACGACTCATAGCGACCCTATAGAACAAAGTAGAACTGCCCCACAGGGTTTCCAAGAAATGCCTGGTGGATTTGAACTGCTGACCTTTTGGTTAGCAGCCGTAGCTCTTAACCACTGTGCCACCAGGGTTATTTTTAATAATCTAGGATCTTCAATAAAATCCTAGCTTTTGGACTAGCTTTAATTGTCCATATGCAATCAAGGCTTGGAAACCCTGGTGGCATAGTGGATAAGTGCTACCACTGCTAACCCAAAGGTTGGAATCCAGCCAGGCGCTCCTTGGAAACTCTACCAGGCAGTTCTACTCTGTCCTATAGGGTCACTATGAGTCGGAATCAACTCGACGGCAGTGGGTTTGGTTTTATTTTAATCAAGGCTTGGCCAGATTTTGTTTTTTCTTCTTGTTCTACCTGACTAGAAGGCACTATTCCATCAGCTCCTGAGAGCTCAAACTGGCAATCTGGGATGGGTTTAAAATACCTCCCAGGTAAGTAAAGTCTGGACCTGAAATAAATGAATATTTTGCTTGCAATCCCAGTCCTTTTAGTCCTTTATCAGAGCTAAACATACTCCACACGAATCTACCCATAGATCTAATTAATGGCGGGGGAATGGGGGTGGGGGGCTTTTCACTCCACAGTAACGATCTGTAAGTGGAGAGAAACGAAATGGCCCATCTCGAACTTCCAAGCGATCAAACCGACATTCAGATGATGGTTCTATATGATAATATTCATCAAAGGTCAACGCTATCCTTTGCCGTGGAGCAGCTTCCAAAATGTAGATATATTCCTTGTTTGGTGGATATGAGTCAGGATAATTTGGGGAAGCAAAATGACCTCCATTGCTGGTTCGAACCCAAATGCCACACTGTGTTGCAGGAAAGTGTTTGATTCCAATATTTTGTGTATCTTGGGTCTTTTGGGCTACAGCAATCCCTTCCACTACAAGTACTGTTATAACAACACTTTGAGGACCAGACACAGCTGCTTCAGGGCCACGTTACCGTGAGAGGCTTAAGCTGCGGTGGCGCCAGCCCCGCTCCATTCCCATCACCAGCCACCAGGTTCCATCCCCTCGGGGTGGGGCTCAGGTCCTGAGGCTCTCAGTGGCCAAGACCCCTGTGGGTGCTGCTTCCTGCCCCATGGCGCTCTGTCCCATCAACCATCTTGGAGCCAAGGAGTGTGGATGCGAGGGGAGGGAACTGGCACTGGCTGCCCCGGGACGCGGTCCCTGGGACTGCGCCACCTGTGGGCATGACACAGGCTCGACTGATGTCTCTGTCATCAAATTTGAGGAGTTTTCAGCCATTAATTCCTCAAATATTCTTTCTGTGCCCTTCTCTTTCCCTTTTCCTTCTACAACCCCCATAATGCATTTGGTGGTTCACTTCATGGTGTCCTACAGGTTCCTTAGGCTGTGTTCATTTTGCTTTATTCTTTCTGTTCCTCAGACTTGATTGTGTTAATTGTCCTAACTTCAAGATTGCTGATTCTTCTGCCAGTTCAAATCTACTGTTGAGCCCCTGTAGTGAATTTTTTATTTCAGTTATTGTATTTTTCAACTCCAGAATTTCTGTTTGGTTTCTTTTTATAATTTCTCTTTATTGATTTTCTCATTTTGTTCACAGATTTCCTTTAGTTCTTTGTGTTTTCCTTTAGCTAACCCCCCCCCCAAAAAAACCAAACCCAGTGCCATGGAGTCATTGCCGACTCATAGCAACCCTATAGGACAGAGTAGAACTGCCCCATAGAGTTTCCAAGGAGCACCTGGCGGGTTTGAACTGCCGACCCTTTTGTTAGCAGCCGTAGGGCTTAACCACTACACCACCAGGGTTTCCTTTCCTTTAGCTCTTTGAGCATATTTAAGACAGTTGCTTTAAAGTCTTTATATAGTAATTCCAATGTGTGGCTTCCTCAGGGATGGTTTCTAACACTTTATTTTGTTCCTTTGAATGAACCATCCTCCTGTGTTTCTCTGTATGCCTTGTGATTTTTTTTTGTTCAAAATAAAATATTTGAGTGATATAATGTGGTAACTCTGGAAATTTGATTCTCCCACTTCCTCAGTATTTTCTTCTTTCTTTTTTTGTTTTTATTTTTGAAAGCTATAGTACTTTGTTCATTTAGTGACTTTTCAAAACTTTTTCCAAATACTGGATTACTTCACATCTGTATGTTCACTGAAGTCTATTCCTTTAGCTTGTGTTCAGTAATTGTTCTGACAGAGATTTTCTTGAATGCTGGGAGTTAAAGAAGAAAAGAAAACCAGGCAAACAAACAGGCAAAAAACACCTCTTGCAGTCTTTACTGATTGGCTCTATCCTGGGACAGTACTCCTTTAACACTTAGCAGGATTACAGTGAGCCTAGAGATCAACCCAAGGTAAAAGTTTAGGATTTTATCAGGTCTCTTATGGTCATGTGTCTTGCCCTAGGCACATATGAATATCCTAACTTCACAAAGAAACTTTCTTCTGGATTCCGTGGCCTTGGCCCTAAGCTTTCCATTGTATGTCTCAATTGCCCTCTCTTGCTCCAGGCAGCTACAGGCCTTTTAGTATTGTGATGGTTAAGGCTGTGTGTCAACTGGGCCGGGCCATGATTCTCACCGGTTTGGCAGTCAAATGATGTTGTGATCACTTCCATGATGAGACTCGTTATGATGTGATCACCTCCATGATGGAATCTGCTCTGAGTAGCCAGTCAGTTGAAAGGGAGTTTCCTTGGGTGTGTGGCCTTCATTGAATATTAGTGGATATTCTGGCAAGGCTTGTGGGCTTTTGCTGGTTCTGAATCCTGTAGCTGGCTCTTGTTCATCTGATCTCCAGTTCTTGGAACTTGAGCTAGCAGCTTACCTGCAGCCTTGCCTGCTGATCATGGGATTCATCGATCTTCATAGCCTATGACCAAGTGCCCTGCTCTCCAACCTGCTGATCTTGGGTTCGCCAGCCCCTGCGGCTACGTGAATCAGGAGAACGCTCTGTCCCGACCCACGGACTTGGGATGTTCTAGCTTCTACAGCCGTGTGAGCCATTTCCTTGATATAAATCTCTCTCTCTATCTATATGCTTTACTGGTTTTGCTTCTCTAGAGAACCCAGCCTAAGACAAGTATGTTTGCTACTCCTCCACCCAGTGCTATATCCAAGATGGATGAAACAGAGATCGATTCTTTGCTTCAGTTCTTTAGGTAGCCACATGACAGGTTCAAACAGACAAACACAGTAATTCATGTATAAGGTATGGTCTGTTCTCTCCAGAACCCTTAACCAGGGTCCCAGGATGGAAATGTGGGCTTCAAGCTGGCTGCCGAGCTGGAGCTGAGAAGGAGGAAGGGAATGGTCCAGTAACACAAAGCCACAAAGGTTTCCTACCATTTTCTTGACATTGCCTTTTGTTTGATTTAGCATCATCTTGGTTTCTGTGAACCTTTGACTTTTTATCAGATTTTTTACAAGGTTATTAGTTCTGACAGTTTCAATTTGTTTTGTGATGTTTCTTTAGTGGACAGGAGCATAGTTTTTTACTCCACCATCGTGATAATGTCACTTCCAGTAATACACTACTTCTTAACCTGAGTGGTAGGTGAACAAGTGGTTGGTTTATTGTTTATTATTATTCCTTAAACTGTAGGTATACAATTTTAATCTCTTTTGTGTGAATGATATATTTCACAATAAAATGAAAACAATGATTTATATAACTCCACTTTATTGTATGCTGATAGTCATTCCCTGCTGTAGACTATCAGTCTAAAGACAGATTTTTTTTTCAATTTAATGAAAGTGAAAGTTTTTAATTATTTTTATTGCAATTTAATATTTAAATCAAACTTTTGTCTTCTTTTTCAGGTTTGTTTGCCAATTTGCAAATAAGCCCATCTCTATAAATAAATGTTCTTGTTTTACGTAAAGTTGCAATATAAATCACCTAATTTATATCTAACACATAATAGTTGCATGACAGACACCAACTGGACAGTTGCCATTTGTTAAGTGGCTGTTATGTACATCAATCTCTGCTGCTAAATCAGAGGTGGCTCTGTATAAAATTGCATTTGCACCATTCAACCTTGAAATTAGCCATAAAGCATAGGCTTCTACAGAAGAAATATGTCAAACCTCAGAGATTATATCACATTTTGGGGGCAATATGAACAATGTGCAACAGATAGTCTTAGAAGATTAAGTCTGACTTGATTTTTAGTGTGATCAGATCAAATGCCCTTTGCTTTATGCTGAGGCCTCTGGGATGGATAGAGTGTGCATGTTTGGGAAGCCTACTTTAGGAGCATAATAATTATAATTTATATGTTGGGTGATCACTCCCTGGCTTTGAACTCATTTCCTCATCTGTAAAAATAAAAGATTTAACTAAGTGATATCTAATATCACCTTGATGCCAGCATACTATGATTCCATAATTTGAATAACCCTTTCCATGTCTTTACATGCATTATTGTATTTGATTTCCCAAAAACACTCTGAGGGAATTAGGGTGAGGTATTGTTATCCCAGTTTAACGATGAGGGAATCAAGTCTCAGAGAACATGGTGAACAAAAGACATGAATTCAATTTAAACAAATCGACCAATGGGACTGAAGAGAGAGCCTAGAGACAGACCAGTCCTTATATTGAAACTGTTATATCACATGTGATATATAACAGAAGTAGCATTGCAAATCAGTAGGGAAGGCTTGGACTATTCAATACACAGTGCTGAAACAAATGATTATCCATAGGGGAAAAGTGAAATTGGATTCCTACTTCACACTATATACAAAAATCAATCCCAGTTGGCTCTGGAACTTAAGTGTAAAAGACAAAAATTTAAAAACTTATAGAATATTTTTATGATCTTGCAGAATGGGAGGATTTCTTCCACAAGACAAAAGGTATAAACTTTAAGAAGGAAGATATTAAACTTCACTACATTAAAATATAATAACAGCCAAGTGGATGGACTCAAAAATTAAGTGTATTATTTGAAGTTTAAAGCTCACTGATAATAAGAGCTAAAATTAAAAACTATAATAAAAATTTAAAGGGCAGGGAAGGGGAGGTAGAATTAATGAGCTAAGGTCTTGGCCACATCAAGAAGAAAGACTAGGGAACCAAATTCATCATATTTCTTAATGAGAAGCCTCAGTAGATACTGATAAACCGAAGTACTGATAAACCAAGGACTAACCCATTGTCAATGAGCTCTGTTGGCACAGTGGTTAAGCACTCAGCTGCTAACCGAAAGGTTGGCGGTTCTGTTCGTGAGAGAAAGATGTGGCCGTCTGCTTTCTGTAAATATTATAGCCTTGGAAACCCTATGGGGCAATTCTACTCTGTCATATAGGGTCACTATGAGTTCAAATACAATCTAAAATAATGGTTTTTTATGGGGTAACCTGTTACCATTGTGTTGATTCCAACTCATAGTGACTCTCTAGGACAGATTAGAATTGCCCCATAGGGTTTCCAAGGCTGTAAGGCCATGGAGCAGTTACTAGGTTTGAACTGCTAACTGAAAAGATAGCAGTCCAGCGCTTAACCACTGCGTCAACCAAGGACTAGGGTAATGGAATTAACATCAAAAGTACTAAAGTCGCTAAGTCAAAGGTCAAACGTGATTAGTCTGGGAGCAGGGGCAGGAAGAGAATATTTTACTTTTTATTTTGTACTACCATTCTTTACTGCTTGAATTTTTATTTCCATTTCTATTATATAATTTCTAAAATTATTAAATATTTAAGTTATTTAAATATATTATATATTTCTTATATAATAAAAAAGCTTAGTTAAATGAGCAGAAAAAAAAGTGACTAGTTTGGAGGCTTTGACCTAATTTTCTAACCAGAACTTTCTATGTTACACTAGAGGATCAAATTGGCAGGTCAGATCTTAAACACTGCATCTGTTAAGTCTCTGGACAGTTGATTGCATTTTTGAAATAAGGCAGAACCAGGTTGGGAAGTGTTTAAATCCTTCTCTCAAGTCTTCTCTGTTTATATGAGTCATAGAGAACAGATGGCCCAGCTGTCTGTATTTAAGAGAAGTGGGTGGTTCCTGGTTTGCAATCAATGAAGCAATAATTACAACAATTTGGAGTAAACTGGACCCCATAAAAATGTTGTTTTAATTTGTGAATGAGGTGGAGGCACAGAGAGAAAGTAGGCTGATTAGGGTCTAATTGCGACATACTCAGGAAAGGGTCTTTAAAAGTGAAGCAGCTAAAATCTTCACTGAACCTCTCTTGCCAATATACTGGACAAATGAACTTTATCCCTGAGTGCTCCCTGACACACAACCCATGTGATAATGTAACTGCCATTTTGTTCAAAACTGACACATTCCCCTCTCATCAAGGCCCAGAGTGTACTGGAGTTGACTGACCTTGGAAGTTGGGGAGGATAAGAGAGACATTGATATCTACCCCCCTCAATACCCTTACGTGTTGAAATGTTATATTTGAATACCGTTAACCTATTCCCTCCTGAGAATGCCTCTTTAAGCCTGCTTTCAAATGTGCTATGAATAAATGTGGAAAAAGCAGGGGTTGCAAGGATTAAAAGCACTAATGAAAATAAATCGTTCTCACTTTGTGGGGCTTTGGAACACATAAATACATTCACATCATTCTTAATGGTGCCTTTTATTTATTGAGTGTTTAAAATGTCTTATCAGCATGTTAACGGCAGTTTTAACGGGTGGGTCACCAGCTGCTAATGCATGCTTAATGGCCCAGTTTTTTCAATAAGGAGCTGCATATTCCAGCTGTGTCTATATGATTGCAACAGATTTGTTCATTTCAATTGGCCACAGCTCTGTAGGATGGTCAGCATTCTGCAGGATGGGCAATGGCAAGGATGGAATGATGGAAGCCATCTTTTTTTTCCAGGCTTTCTCCTTCAGGCTGACACTTGGGATATCATGGAAGGGCTTCCTTTATAGGGAGCAGCTTCTCCCAAGGGGAGAGATCTTAACCCATGGAAGAGAATTGACTTCTGGATAATATCTGAACTCCTTAACCTGGCACTTCCTGTCACTTCTTCCATACAACTTGTACTCAAGCTACATTGGACAATCAGTGGCTCTCAGTGAGTCTATTATTACCCTCCTAGGGGCGTTTGAAATGTGCGGTGCAGTGAATTACTTAATATGCCCCCTTTTTTTTTTTAACCATAGTCTTTGTAACCCCCACCAAATGACTGCGTAGGACTATGCAAAGAGGGTGCTTGTGGCCCACCAAGGGGATTGGATAGCTTGCTAATAATGTAAATAAGGTGCATGGCACCCTTGTGGGGATGGGACCATGCAAATAAGGTGTATGGAACCTTAACCAGGGGATTAGGCAGGTTTGTCATCCCACTAGGCTTAGAATGAGCCATCCCAGAGGTGGGAAGGGAGCATCTCACTACTACCAAGAAAGAAGAGTCAGAAGTAGAGCACATCTTTTGGATCTGGGATCCCTGTGCTAAGAACCTTCTAAACCTAGGAGACAGAGAGAGCTGTAACACCAGAGATGGTGAGAGATGGCAAGAAACAGCAGCAGAGAAACAGAGGCAGCAGAACCAGGAGACGAGCAGGAAATGGTGTGGTGGGCTTCCTGGCCCACAGAGAAAGCTGAGAGCCTTTGGGCAGGAGACTTACTTGCAGAGTAGGGTGCCTCCAGGTACTTGTCAGAGCTAGGCTTACTAATGGAACTAGAGAGCTGAATGCCTTCCGGCAGGAGGCTTCCTGGTGGAGTGGGGTGCCTCTACACACTTGGCGTAGGAGCTAAACTCACCAAACCATGGAGCGAGACAGCTGAGCATCTTTGGGCCAAGGTTTACTGGCAGAGTAGGGTGCCTCCAGGCACTTATAAGCAGAGCTAAAAGAGATTTGTAACACTTGCCCAAGCAGGGCAGAGGACGAGGGGCCAGAGAAAGACATGCCTGCAACATGAAGAATGAGAAAAGGCTGTCCTGATCGAAGATCTGTATCCTGAATGTTCCTGAACCTGAATAGTAACCTGTTACTTCCCTAATAAACCCCATAATCATGAGTATTGTCTGTGAGTTCTATGAGGCCATTGCAACAAGTTATCGAACCCAGCAGAGAAGTAGAGAGTGTCATGGGAGGGATGGTTGGTGTCAGAATTGGTAAAAAGGTTGGAGGGGTGGGGCATATCTGATCTCTGCCTTATAAGAATCAGCCTTGGATTGTTGATCTTGATTCTCCTTCCTTCTTGTGAAGTTAAAGGAGGTCAGATGCCCCCACCACGCCATTGTTACAGTGGTGTTGGTTTTGGTTGTCACAGAGCTAGAGGACTCTACTGGCATTTACAGGTGGGAACTAGGGAGGTTAAACATCTGGCAATGCACAGCATAGCATTAGTGCTCCACTGAGAAAAACACTAGACTGATTCCCAAATAGGTAATGCCTTAAAAAAAAAAAACTTTATGACATATAATTTACATACTATGCAATTCACCCATTTAATGTGTATGACTCAATGGTTTTTAGCAAAAACCTTGCTTTTTGATACCTCCATATCTTTGCTCAACTTCTGCCTATGATCTTTCTGCCTATCATATTGTGTCCTCTCTTGTCCACCTGAAAAAGACTAATTCTAAAAGATCTAGCTCACCTGTCACCTCTTTGAAGCTTTCACTGATTACCTCAGGTGGACTTAGTTTCTGTGAAACAGGGGTCTGTAACTTTATCTGTAAAGGGCCAGATAGTGAATATTTTTGGCTTTTCAGGCCATAGTCTCTATCACAACTCTGTCATTGTAGCCAAAAGTAGCCATAGACAATAAGTAAACAAATAGGTATGACTGTGTTCCAATAAAACTTTATTCACAAAAGCAGGTGACTAGCAGTTTGCCCAGCCCCCTTCTAAATCACTTTGTTTATACTTTGATTATATCACTCAACACATTGTAATGCATTTAGTAATTTATGTATTTGCCTTCTCCATGACACAGGGACATTGTTTCATCATTGTGGCCACTTTGATTAATACAATGCCTGGAACATAGTAGGTGATCAGTCCATACTATAAACCTATTGCCGTCGAGTCGATTCAGACTCATAGCAACCCTATAGGATAGAGTAGAACAGCCCCATAGATTTTCCAAGGAGCACTTGGTGGATTTGAACTGCCAACATTTTGGCTAGCGGCCTTAGCTTTTAACCCCTATGCCACCAGGGTTTCCGATAAGTCCATACAGAACACTAAAAGCAATACTTCTAGATTGCTACCAAATGATCAGACTTTCTGGCTGTGTTGAGTGTGATTGCCCTTGTATAAAAACGTATTGATCAGAGGAAATCCTGGGGTTTGGTATCAAGTCTTAAGTCCCCTAATTTGGCCCAAGTGGCTCATTGAAACAAATCACAATCAGTATACTACCTGACATATAGAATGCATTCAATGAATGTTTGTGGAATTGTATTTTGGTAAGAGAAATTATCTTTATTGGGATCTCAGCTTTAGACAGATAAAATACATAGCAAGCTAGTTTAACTATCTTCACCATCCTTCCCCCACCCCCTCTCCTCCACCCCTGCCAGAAAGAAAGAAAAAAAGAAGGAAGGAGGGAGGGAGGGAAGGAGGGAGGGAAGAAAGAAGCTACCTAGCAACAAGCCTGACTCAGGGTTGGGAGATGGCAAATATTTTCTTAGCTTAATAAGGCAGGGGTGCTATTTCACAAGATGTAGAGTCCAATTTATGTAACGGAGGAAAGTGAATTTCTCATGACCAGAGATGGATCTATTTAATTGCAGGTATTTTGGGTGGAACAAGCCACAGACTTGACAAGAAAATCCCCTGAGACAGAACCTAGCTCTGTCCTCTGAAGACCAGCCGAAACAGAGCCACGCATCTGAGTATCAGTTATAGTATGGCCACCCTCTTTCCCCCAAATCTTCCCTACAAAAATATTCTTCATTAAATCACTTAGTATTAAATATTTCTAAGATTAGAAATTAATTTGGATGAACCCAATCCTGTTTTAAAATGCAGAGAGTCCTGAGATGGTTCAAGAGCTTTTCAATTATTCCTACCTTAGGTTAAATTAATTCAATCAGATTGCTTTCCACCTCTTATTTAGTTGGAGCTGCACTACAGGGAACACAAATTTTAATGATGGATAGGGAGAATAGGGGCCTAATTTTTAAACACGGAGAATGGGAGAACTTTTCGTTGAGAGGAATAAAACAGGAGCCAACTGGAGAGCAGAATTGAGAGAGGACAGGGAGGCTAAGAGTACAATCTTTGAGCTTAAAAGAAACTAATACCATTAGTCCTTGTTGTTGTTGTTTGAGGCCATAGCATAAGTTTTCAACTCATAGTAACCCTACAAGACAGAGTATAACTGCCCCTTAGGGTGTTCTTGGCTGTAATCTTTATAGAAGCAGATCACCAGGTCTTTCTCCTGTGGAGTAGCTGGGTGAGTTCAAACTGTCAACTTTTTGGTTAGCAGCCAAGTGCTTAACCATTGTACCACCAGGGCTCCTTGCATTGGTCATTAGGGAGATGCAAATGAAAACCACAGTGAGATCCCACTTCACCCCAATTAGAATAGCTACGATC
Source organism: Elephas maximus indicus (assembly GCF_024166365.1). Lineage (NCBI taxonomy): Eukaryota > Metazoa > Chordata > Mammalia > Proboscidea > Elephantidae > Elephas > Elephas maximus. Next base: position 45,993,947 of record NC_064846.1, read on the forward strand.
ACAAAAATGGAAACTAATAGGTGTTGGTGAGGATGTTGAGAAATCGGAACCCTCATCCATTACTGGCAGAATGCAAAATGGTACACCCACTGTGGAAAGCAGTTTGAGAATTCCTCAAAGAGTTAAGCATAGAACACCATATGACCCAGCAATTCTAATCCTAGGTATATACCCAAGAGACTTGAAAGTAGTATTGCAAACAGACACATGTACACCAATGTCCATTGCAGCACTATTCGCAATAGCCAAATAGTGGAAACAACCTAGATGTCCATCAACAGATGAATGGATAAAAAAATATGGTAAATACATTCTATGGAATAATACTCAGCCATAAAGAAAAAAAAATTCCTGATACATTCTACAATATGGATGAACATTGAAAACATACTGAGTGAGTCAGTCACAAGGGAACAGGTACTATATGACCCCACTTCCATGAAACAGGCAAATGTGCAGAGACCAAAGTTGAATAGTGGTTATTAGGGGTAGGGGAGAGGGGGGAAGGGAAGTCTTCACTTGGGGGTCCGCTGAGTTTCTGTTAATGGTGGTGGAATAATCTGGAAAAAGATAGTGGTGATGGTTGCACAACATGATGGACATAACCAATGTCACTAAATTATATGTGTAAAAAATGTTGAAAAGGCAAATGTTTTGTTTACCACAATAAAATAATAATAAAAAGAAACTAATGTAATTATTTTCAGGGCTCACAGCAAGCTTTTGACCAGTACTCAACAGCCTTTGGCTCCATACATTATTTTTAATTATTTTCAGCAGCAAAGGCGAATAATTTCATCAAAATGTCTCAAATACTAATAAGAGCATCAGAGCTTTCCTCTAAGGTTGGACTACAAGGCTGCTGCAACTTTCCTTGCCTCTGACTTACTTACTTTACTGCTTCCACGTGACTGTGCCTACATCCAATACCCTGGTTGCTCTGCTAAGCAACACTTAGCCAAGACGGCACAGGGGATCTGTTGCTATTTGGCTTTTTCTCCCCTGTCCTTTTGTTTCTTCACTTTTCCATGCTGGGGAATGAGGGATTTGAGGAGGGGAGGTTTTCTATCTAGGGCTTCATCCTCTAAATTCCATTTAAACACTCAAATGTCCTAAAGTCCATCTCTCCTGAGTTAGGAAATGGATTAAACAGCAGAGACTGCAGGAATGGGGGGAGGCGGGCAGGCCCTACACTTCAGTTTGTCCGAATTGTTTTCATCATTGTCCGAAATGGTTTCACTATAGGCCTTCCTAGAGGCCAAGGAATGGAAGGGGATCTGAATGGCCTGTTGAGGAACACAGTGAGCCACTGAGCCACTTGATCCCCTGGATCTAAGAGAAATTTCTCTGTGTCTTTTTCCAGCTGTAGTCATGGGTTGGGTGCCCTGATTCCCTGTCTGCTTCTGACCGCAGCAGCTTAATGATTTCCCTGAGCTCCAGCGTCAAGAAGATTGGCGACAGGTGGAGTGCTTTACCACCAATCAACCTAACACCATCTTTCTAGAACCAGATGCCATCAGGGATCAGACTGCATCTGAGGAGACTGGAGACAGGCACAGCATGGATGTGCATATACAGCTCTGACTCTATCCCCTAGCTGTTTCTAATAAGCTAAACCTAGGAGCAGAGAGAAATAGAATCCTAATGAAAAAATCATTGTACTCGTTTCCCACAAAACAGTTATCCCAAGCAATCTGCATGTTTTCTGTTTAATCAACTAAGAAGGACTTTACATTGCACAATGCTGAATGCATTTCAAAAGCAATTATTTTTTCATATATCTTCCCAGGGAAATTGTACTTTCCAGTTTATTGTGTGAGAATTTCCACTCCAGTCTGGTTCTTTGAAAAGGGTACTCATTTCACCTCCAGGCAAATTTTTGACTTACTCTAATCATGGAAACCTAGGGACTGGAGGCAGTTTTGTATGTATTTGATTATAAATGTCACTTGGCATAGGGCCCTCAAGTACTTCTATATGATGCTTTAATTATGGTTGGCGTTTATTGAGTGCTGACTATGTGTCAGGTACTTGTCTAAGCACTTTCTATGAATTAATTCATTTAATCTTCACAAGAACCCTATGAGGTAGGCACTATTATTATCCCCATTTTACTGATGAGAAAACTGAGCAACAGAGAGGCCAAGTAACTTGTCAAAGGTCAAAATGGAGTGGTAGAGTTGGAAACTGAAGGCAAGTTGTCTGGCTCTTAAGCCTGTATTCTTTATTGCTATGCCATGGAAACTACTGTGGCACCAACCACAGAGTAGGTGTTTTAGAATTAAAAAATGTGGTGTAAAGAAATAAACTTATTTTAAAAACACACAAAAAAAGAACTGATGTTCTTAGTCTCCTCAGAATTGTCACCTCAAAAGGCTGTATACTGATTTCCATGATGCTGTAATAGATAATCCTTTATACTTGTGTTGTTTTCCATTTTAAGAAGCATTTTCTCATTCAGTTTTCATAGCAACTCTGTGAGATAGATAGAACAGGTATTATTTTTCCCATTTGAGAAATAAAATGTAAGAGGCTCAGAGAAGTTAAATGATTTGCCCCAACATCTTGTATTAGAAGACTTAATCTTGTTAAGATGGCAATACTCCCCAAAATTAATCTACAGATTTCATGCGATCCTTATAAAAATCCTAGCTGCCTTTTTTTTTGCAGAAATTGACAAGATTTTCTCATCAAAGAGAAACTCTTCATTGTGACATTCAGCCTCATTTTACCTACGCAATCTGAATTTCCACTAATCATTCATTCCTTAATCTTTAATGTCCACTTGCACTTACTAGGACTGAGGGTTGAAAGTTGGGTGCCTGTCCTCAAGGACTTTAAGTAGTAATTGGGGCAATAACCCCACTGAGATAACTATAACACAGGCTACAATAGATAAGTGTCACATGAACTAGAGAAATATGCAGTGCTGTGATAATTCATGAAACACTGGTTGGTGTAGTGGTTAAGTTCTACAGCTGCTAACCAAAGGGTCGGCAGTTCAAATCCACCAGGCCCTCCTAGGAACCATGGGGAAGTTCTACTCTGTCCTATACGGTCACTATGAGTCAGAATCGACTCTACGGCAATGGGTTTTGGGTGGTAATTGAAAGAAGAAAGAGAACTTTCTGCCAGTGTTGAGTGTATTTGTGGAAGTGGGATGGGGGTAGAAGGGAAGGCTTTATGGAGGAAGTAGCGTGTGAATTGGACCTGGACAAGGAAAGGACTCATCACCCAGCAAAAAGCATAGACAAAGGCAGTATAGTACAGGGCATGTTTGGGAAGCAGCAAGATGTCTGATCAGGTGAGAGTAGAGTCTATATAAGGAGGAGTAATGTGAGAAATGATGGGAAAGTAAAATGGAACAAGATCATGGAATATCTTGCTAGTCAACCTAAAGTATTTGGATTAAATTGGAAGATGTTTGAGAGTGAAAAGAGCATGGCCTTTAGAAACAAATAGACCTGAGTTCAAATACTGACTGGGTCACTAAACAGGCCAGTGACCTCCAGCAAATTATTTTTCTTAATTTCCAAAATGGGAAAAAGGATATCTGCCATGTCTTGGTGGTTGTGAGAACTAAATGTACTAATGGTAACTATTAGGTATTGAGAGAACCATTGGTAGATTTTGGTGAGGGATAGAGGAGGTGATTAAAGTCATGCTTTAGAAACTTCATACAGCAGCAAGGGGAGGAGGGAGGAGCTGGCCAATGAAATCAGTCAGGAGGCTGCTGCTATGGTTCAAATGAAAAAAAAAAAATAGATATGCTTTCCCAAAATGGAGCCATAAAAGAATCCCTTATACTGATGAGAGCCCAATCGGGGATGGTGATATCCAAAGACCTTCCAGAAATTGAATCATAAGAAGCTTGACTGATAGGCTGCATGGAGCAAGTAAAAAGGGCATGAAAGAGGGCTCTGGGTTTTTTTTAACTTAACTGAATAGGAATTTTATTTTTAATGACAGAACTTGGAAAGTCAGAAAGAAGAACAGGTTTGGAATGGGGGATGAATGAACTACGTTTTGGGCAACTTCTGTGAGAAAAGAGTAATTTTATGAAGGTGTGGGAGAATACGGGATTTGGAAGCCAGGAGACTGGAGATGCTAGAGGAGTTTAGAGAGCTGCCAAGATGGGGGACTTAGGGTAACCAAAAAGGACTAGAGTCCTGCCTGTGAAAGGTGTGGAAAGGAAGGTAGACAATTTTCAGAAACAATTTGGCAGGTTTGAAAATTTGCCTCAAGCTGTCCAAGACCACTCCCAGGAGAGGAGCAGGGACTGTGGGATTTTCTTCCTCTTTCTTTTCCTTCTCCTCTTTCCTATATATTACTTGACCCCTAGCAACCAGGACTCAGAATTTTGACTAATACTAGATATAGCGTTACAATGCAGCTACACTGGAAGATTAATAGGCTTTTTATGGGTTCGTTGTGTTTTGAGTTCCAAACCATTAAACCTTCAGAACACATCTCATTTGTAAGCTGGAGACTGCTTTATTAAAATAATACTTATAATTTAACCTGTTACAGTAAATTCAGCCATACCAGAAAGCTAGAGGATATTAAAGCATATAGGAAAAAATCTGTTTTCCATGTGGAGGCCCCAGTATCAGCTTAATAATTTGGCTGACTGCTGGTCCATCTGCTCTTGATTAAGGGTCCTGGCTGACACAGCTCTTGAGGACATTGTGCCAAGGCACTTTCCAACAGGTGTTACCTACTTCAGTCTATAGCCCCTAGGCTCCTACCTAGAAGGAGACCTCTGTTACTCTGGGCCTCCAACTGCTGCTTTTTGCTAAGAAAAAAGCAGTTGGTAGAGAGATGCTTTGGCTTAGTTGCCATTCTGCAGGCTTGGGAACATGCTGGGCACAGTCAATTAGTACCCTTTCAGGACCCCTAAACTCTCCGTACCCTGATGTAACGAAGGCCTTTTTAATGCCCTCTCACTGACTACATGCAGTTTCCTACAGTCCTGCTTTGTCAATTAGCCATCTGGCAAGTGTTTCTGGTCTCTCCATACCCTTCCTCCTGAACATTAGCTTTCTGTGCCACCTGGGTAGGTAATTGGCAATTAACTGGCGTTGGGGATCACAATAATGCCGAAGGAGGGGGGGAGCTGCGGCGGACCCTGCGTGACTGAACCAGGGCCTTGCCTCTCATAGAGCAGCCATTGTGCTTCTGATGGAGTGGGTCAGGAGAAAAATACAGGATGTGGAATATTTCTCAAAATATAAAAGTGCCTCTTTCTGTCCAGAGGTACTTCTATCTAGTCTCTCATTTTCTTCTGCTAGTTCTACATTCCAAAATACATTTCTAGGGAGGCAAAATGGTGTCAGATTGGTCGACTATGGGGATGAAAATTTCAAGGACAACAGTAAAAATCACACTAAAATTAAAATGGTAATTTAAATTCAAGAAGACAAATGCTAACCGACCAAGGATCACTGGGACTCTTTTAGATTGCCATGCTTCAGAGGCAGTGAAAAAGAAACATAAGGACCAGACTACTACCCAGCTCCAAGCAGAATCAATTGCACCTTTCTCGGTCAACCTAGAGTAATCTGTAGCATTTAATTATACTTATTCTGTATGTGGCCATCTCCTCTATTTGATTATGAGTTTGACATTTCATGAAGTAATTCTTCCTTGAATTACCAGCATCTGGCACAGGCACAAAAAGATACTTAGTTTAGTTCAACGGACAATGAGCACCCACCATCTGTCAGACACTCTGCTAGGCATTGGGGAATTGGTTAGTCATGGTCCCTGTCCTCCGCATGCTTATAGTGTAGTGGCAGAGGCAGAGACAAAGACAAATTTCAATAAAATGTTTTAGAAACTTGCATAATAAGCTATGAGTGCACACTGGAGGTGTGCTTAGCCCAACTTAGCAGTTCAAGAAAGAGTACCTGAAGGAGATGACACCTGAACTGAACCTTGAAGGAATGCTTAGGAATCGGGAAGATGAAGGAAAGTGTGAAAGGCATTCTAGGCAGAAAAGACAGGGTAAATCAAAGGTACTGAGGTATTAAGTACAATGGAGTGTGCAAGTAACTAGAAGCAATTCTGAATTACTAGAGTACACAGTTCCAGGCGAGAGTGGCAAAAGATAGGGCTTAAAAGGCCAGCTACGGAATTGGAGCTTTATCCTGTAGTTGAGAAGGGAGCTATTTAAGAACTGATTATTAATTTGTTATTTGGTGTCTACATATGAGTTTGATAGAAAGTTATCTAGATACCTGGAATTCTGAATGAATCATAGATTCACAGATTATGGGAGTCAGGAAAGCAGCACTATATATATATGGAGATAGGAACCCTGGTGGCTCAGTGGTTAAGAGCTCGGCTGCTAACCAAAAGGTCGGCAGTTCAAACCCACCAGCTGCTCCTGGGAAGTCCCATTGGGCAGTTCTACTCTGTCCTGTAGGGTCACTATGAATTGGAACCAAATTGATGGCAATGGGTTTTACATGTAGATAAGGAGTCCTGGCGATACAGTGGTTAAGAACTCAGCTGCTAACCAAAAGGTCGGCAGTTCAAATCTACCAGTCGCTCCTTGGAAACCCTATGGGATAGTTCTACTTTGTTCTATAGGGATGCTATGAGTTGGACTCCACAGAAACCGGTTGGATTTTTTTGTTTTATATGTAGATAAATAGGAGCCCTAGTGGTGCAGTGGTTAAGTGCTCAGCTACTAACTGAAAGGTTGGTGGTTTAAACCTACCAGCTGCTCCATGGGAGAAAGATGTGGCAGTCTGCTTCCATAAAGATTTACAGTCTTGGAAAACCCTATAGGGCAGTTCTATTCTGTCCTATAGGGTCACTATGAGTCATAATCAACTCAACCACAGTGGGTTTGGTTTTAGTTTTATACAATATAGTGCTGCTTTTTTAAAACATCGGAAATGTGCATAAAGATTTATGTACAAGGATATTCAGACATCATTATTTATAGACGATGGGAAATTAGAAGTCATTTAAATGCCCAATGATGGAGGAATGCTTAAATGAGCTAAGATACATCCATATGGTGGGGGAATTATGCTGCCGTTTAAAAATTCATATTTTAGAAGAACAAATAATAATATAGAAAATACCCGTAAAATACTGTTACCTGAACAAAGCAAGATACAAAATTATAAATATAGTATGACCCCAATTTGAGGAAACACACACATATGCGCCTACACACATGCGTGCACACACACATATGTATGCATGAAGGAAATCCTAACACTTGGGGCTCAGTGGTCAGAGTACAGAAGGGTCTTTTTTTTTTCCCTTCTTTATATTCTTCTCTATTTAATTTTTTTTTTTTTACTATGGACATGTATTACATGTATTCTACAAAAAAAAATAAAGATTTGAAACATGAATGGTATAAAACAGAGAAATGGGGAAAAACTCCCTTTAGACTCACCTCTTCTCATCTTTCTGAATTTTCTTTCTTTTTTGTTACTATTCATATTCATTCAACCTATCAGATACAAGGATGATTCGGAGAGGCTTTTAAGAAGATTAACAGAGATGATTAAAAGGGTTGTCATAGAGGCAATAAGGGACATTTAAAGAATGAGAACTGTGGGGGAAGAAAACCCACAGGGATGGAATATAACCAGTTAGCAACTGGAAGATACTTAACGGGAAGATTTATCTTCCACTGAAGACTACCATAAAAAAAATATGGAAGATTAAATAGCAGCTGGAGGGACTTATGGTAAGACATTGCAAACACAACTGGTAGTAAAGATTATTAGACTCCAAAGTGGGTCACCAAGAAATAGATAAATATTCAGCTATGGCAGGTGATTTTAAGTCTAGATTTATTTAATGGTGAGGGGATGAACTAAATGATCTCATACAAGGTTTTTAATCCCTAAATCCTATGATTCCATACTTGAGAAGGATATAAAGAATGATGGTAGCATCTTTTTCTTAAGGGAGAAAGGGCAATTAGAAGTTAATGGGAGCTGGGAGCCATTTGTATTTTCTTCTCTACCCTTTGCCACTTATTGTTAAGAGATTTGGATATAATCAGGGTAAAATCAAGAGCTATCTATTATCAGCAGGTAGTGGTGATAAATGGACATTTTTGCCCACAATGGAATGAATAAAATCTCCAAAGTTTCTTTTTCAGATTGGGATTTTTACTAGCTCTTAAAATATACCATCTCCAAGGAATTCTAAGTGACAAGATCCTGCAAATGGTGTGCCTTGGAACTGATGCTGTGGGAGGTTGGCTTTGACCCAGGGACCCATTTAGCTGATGCTGTGTTCTGAAATCACCCTGATTGTGAAGCAGAGCATCTAAGTGCCAGATCTCATGCCAACTCAATAACTTGATTCTGCAAAGTTAACAGGAACCCAGGCAGCCCAATGCAGCACTGTGAGTTATTGCTGTTGTTCAGCTAGGGAGTTGTTACGGTGACTTACAGGTCTCTGTGCCCCAGACAAAAACACTGAGCCCAAAGGGAGTGCTGATCTTTGAGCAGGGGAAAAGGACAGGGACCCCAAAAGCACTTGAGGGTAAGTATCCTCCTAGGTGTAACCTCAGGAGTAGCAGGATAAAGTGCCCCCTTACTTCTGAGGCATTTCTGGTCTAGATTAACGGAGGCCTGAAATCTCTTTAAGACGGGAAAGGGCATTCTTTAATTCTACAATCGGAACTAAAGATTGCTATGCAAACACTCAGGAGAGGGAATAGGGTGATGGCACAACTCATCCATACTGAGGTGAATGTGCAGGCAGAGGGCTCTAATAGCAGAATACCTGAGTAGTAGTACCTGAGGTAGAGAATATACTCTCTTCAGTGATGGGGGTTTAACACAGAAGGGGAGAGAGGCACTGGTAGGCCTGATGGACCCTACCCCTTTCTAACCTTGGCCGCAGGGCAGAGGATCAGAATCTGCATTTGTGTGCAGGGGTGCTCCTATAGGAATGGGCATGGGCAGGGTTTCATTCTTATAAAGATTCTGGAGAAATATTAACACTTGTTCAGTTCCTGAGTATGTCAGGCACTGTACTCGTTTTATCTCACTCAGTCCTTACAATGTAGTTATTATTATCCCCATAGTCAGGAAACTGAGGCTCAGGGAGATTAAGTTGCTTGCTCAAGGTTTTAGAATGTGATGGAATCTGGAAATAAAACCAGGTTTAGGATAGGGAGGTGGCCTATTTAGATTTATGACATCTCCAAATGAGATCATAGAAATAGTCATCACGTTTGTGTGTGTTAAAAGTGTTATTTTGTTAAAACAATCATTTCCTGTAATTCATATTTTTTTGTGACTTATTCTGTCATTTCTGCATTCCTTATTATACTAAGAGCCTTAACAAAATGGAGTTGAGCTGATCATTCCTGGACCTCTGAGAGGCCCTGTCTCTACTGCTCCAGAGTATTCACCACCTGGCCAATAAGTGATCTTTCTAGAATGCAAACCTGATCTTGTCATTTACTTATTTAAACCCCTTCAGTGCCTTCTCTTCTCCTCCATTTAAAGGCCAAAGTCCTTAGCACTGTCGTTAATAATCGTACCCCACCTGACCTGCCTGATACCATCTCCTGCCCCTTTGCTTCATACAACCTCTGAGAGCCTTCCCAAACTTCTGACTGGCTGTTCCCCGAATGTGTCGTGCCTTTAATAACTCTATTATCTAACAAGTTCAGTCCCTCTGCCTGGAATCTCTCTTCCTACTTTTCCACCTGGAAAATTGCCACTACTAGGATAGTTGCTTAAGATGCCAGGATGGGGTAGGGATAGGGATGTAGGATTCTGTTTAAAGGTATCAATATAAGGTTCAACCACATACAGTCAAAACTACCTTTGAAAATGTACTAAACCATCCCAAAGTATAAGACACACGGTTTTGTTTATATGACCTTCTACATAAATATTTATGTGAAAAAAGATACATAGTTAAATACTAGAATCACATTTAGAGCAGTGCAGTGAGATGCAAAGTGGTGAGAAGTAGGCAACTGAGACCCCTGGAGAGAATCACAAATGCATTTCTGTCTTCTTGCACTCACATAACTCTGAGACTCACCGAGTTTGGTTGATAGCCTAAATTACTAAAATTGTTGTTGCTCTTCTCTGTCTCCTTCTGTTTTCAAGGTAGATGGACCTGTAATGCTACCCCAATGCTACCCCACTGTAGCAACAATTCTGTGAGGCTTTCCCTGACTCCCTCAGGCAGTATCAGTCTCATAACATTCTAGTCATTATCTCTACTACAACTCCTGTCATAATCATTTAAGTAACTGTTTTTCCAAATAGACTGTGAGCTTCTCCAGAGTATGACCCATATCATTTTCATTACTACATGTCTAGGACCGTTCTCGGCACAGACAGGGCCAGTACTTCTCAAACCATATTCTGTGGATCAGCATCATCATTACCTAGGGCACCCCTTAAAATGCAAATTCATGAAAGGGAAATAAAAAATGTAATTTCATTTTTATTTGAGATTCTGATTCAACCTTTCTGGGGTTGGATCCAAGAATCTTTATTTTTAAGGCACTTTTCATTGATGCAAATGCCAATGCGGCCTCTTTTCTGATGTCCTCCTTGATCTACTCACCTGTCCCCCGCAGATGTGATCTCTGTTGCTGTAGGGTGAGATATGGGAAGGTATCAGAACTGAGATGCAGGAAAGTATTGTAGGCACTGGGATGGGACAGCTGGGAAGGAGTTGATGGGAGGGTTTGAGTTTTGCGTGGAGGTTTTGCACTTGAGTCTGTATATTTGAGTGAAGTAGCTACAAAAGCTGTAAAGTGGGGGGGCAGCAGGCATTATAGTTGACCCCCAAGAACTCATTCCACCCCTCTCCCATTGAATTTCAGCAATTGGGGAATTGCCCTCAGCTCAAGGGGTGAATCTGATTGGTCTAAGGATAAACTCACCCTCTTTGCCGGCTGTGGCTCAGACACTCAACCTGCCTGAGGTTGAAAGAGATATTTACTGGAAACTTAGTCCTTGCTTTTAGGAGATAGACTGTCCTCCTGGTTGTGAACAACTACACATGGTGCTTGGATTGCTGTTGACAACTCTTTCATGAGAGAAATGCTGGTGCTCTGGATAACAGAGTACAGAAAGGAAAAGAACCTGGGTCCTTGATGACAATTTTGAACTGCTGGATCAACCAACCCTGAAGCCTGCTCTAATTTTGGACTCCCACTTATGTGATTCAATAAATTATTTGTAATAGACAGAATAATCTCCTCCCCAAAGATGTCCATGTCCTAACCCTTGAAACCTGTTAATGTAAAACCATATATAGCAAATGGAACTTCGCAGATGGGATAAGTTATGGATTTTGAGTTATGGATTTATGAATTATCTGCGTGGACCAATATAACCACAAGGTTTTTTATAAGAGGGAGGCAGGAGAGTCAGAGTGAGAGGAGATTCGACAATGGAAGCAGAGATTAGAATGATGTGGCTATGAACCAAAGAATGTGGGAAGCCACTAGAAGCCGGAAAGTGAAGGATTGTTGTCTCTCCTGGAGCCTCCAGAAGGAACACAGCTCTGCTAACACATTGATTTTAACCCTGTAAGGCCCATTTTACACTTCTGACCTCCAGAACTATAAGATAATAAATCTATATTATTTTAAGCCACTGAATCTGTTATAATTTGTTACCACAGCATAGGAAACAAATCCACTACCTTGTTATTTAAGCCAGTGTAAGTTGGGTTTTCTGTTATTTGCAGCCAAGATCATCCTAATTGATATGCTGGATAAACCAATAATAAGATAACGCATCCCAGACTTTCAATGAATTCTAACTACAGAGCAGCCGTATTTGGGGAGGTTGATAATAGGCAGTCGTTGCACAACAGGTGGGACTGACTGGGAAAAGGAATTCTAATGTTGATAATGTCCATGATGGTTTGAGAACAACCGGAATAATACTCAATGTTTGCTTAAAGAATGAATGCCATTATTTTTGCTTAATTCGATTATGGATGTTTTTAATTTCCTCCTGGGTTCAGTGATTCTGTGGTACTGATTTCTGGGGGATGTGGATTCCTCACCAAGCTCTGGCTTGGCATGTGTGTTTGAGGTTGAACATGCATAGGAGTTGCTTATTGCCCCAGAGGCTTTTCTTATAAACTAAGGCTCTTTTGCAAACTCTATCTTGCCTCCCTCAGGGACTGTTCCCTTCCCTGTTATTTGTTGTTAAATCACTAGGCTGAGCCAAGCACCCAAACAACAGATCTTTCTCATCAGGTCCCAGAGGAAAGGGGCTTGGTCCACTCACCTTGGATATTTCTGGCCCAGGTCCCCAAATCATCAGTGAAGTATATAATGCCTCTTAGTTCCCTATGCCTGATTCCCTCTTGGACAAGCAGATATTTTTACCTTAAAACAGACAAGTTTTTTTTCCCCCTTCCTCTCCTGATGTCTAGAGTTGATGTTAAAACTGGCTTTCCTGTCTTTACTCCCAGATGAGAGTGTGGGAGTTACAGAGAAGTGCTGAAAAGATCACTAAAGACCCTGCAGGTTACTTTGAAGGGAGAGGAACACTTTCTGGAAAACATATAAGCAAGTCCTATGCCTGGAAATAAAGCTGTTTCCTGGAATAAAATTTTCCCTTTTTCAGGTGTCTTTTACTGTGATGAGCTCCAAAACAACTGGAGATACAATCATATTTCTTTCTAGGCTAGGTGGTAATCTAGGTTGTGGATTCTTCAGACATTTGGTTTCTCCTCAATCTCCCCATGCTGCTAGCTTTTTTGGACTTTTCACAGTATGTCAGCAGCCCCATTAGAGCTAAAATATCGTCCTTGACAACTACCACCCAGATCTCAAGAACTATGAGAAACTAGGTATTGTTGTGAAAACAGGTCTCCAATTAATTGCTTGGCTCTTTCTAAGCTTCTGTGCTCCCAGAGGTGAACCAGACTGGCAAGTAAGTCTGCCCCATCTCATGGCCTTCTTAAATTACCATCACATGCAGAACTTAACTTTCGGTTGTGCTTTGAAGAGAGAGAGGCCTGAGTTTAAGTCCTGGCTCTCTCATAATACTAACCAAGTGTAATTTTGAGATTGTTTGACCATTCCTTCCAAGCTTCAGTTTCATCAACATCGAGACAGGGGTAGTACTATCTACCTACCAGAGTTGTTGTGAGCATTACATAAGACTACACATGAACAAACGATCAGTACGTGTTAAGGGAATTGGAAAATGTTTATCTTTGCTACTTGGAGGCCAAGCCTTGCCCTATAATTCTTTAGACTTTGATAACACTATAATTGTCAGCTGTAAACTTACAATGAACTCTTGATAAGCAGCTTTGGAACTGCAGCTTAAATTCTACAGAGAAAGAGCCCAGGTCTTGCAGTACGATATTTTATGGATTTTATTTTTTTCAGTTCTGTCAATTTGCCTTTATTATTGTAGGAGTTAGCAGCTTCTCCACAGCAAAGTAAGCAGTAAATCTAACAAGTATCAGGTTACTACTTAATGTATAGAATCACTACTCCCACTGCTCAATTTGGGCAAATAGACTTCCATTCCAATTGTGTTATATCTCAGCCCAGTGATCACCAGGGCTAATTCGGCCTGGCTGGCTGAGCAGGTGGCCCCTCCCTCTCCCATTGCTCTGTGTTTTGTGTTGTGTTTCCTTCCCATGGGAATATTAACGCTCTAGGGGAATACAAAAGAGCCCTGGTGGCAAAATGGTTAACTGCTTGGCTGCTAACTGAGAAGCTGGTGATTCAAACTCACCCAGCAGATCCACAGGAGAAACACCTGGTCATCTGCTTCTGTAGATTGCAGGCAAGAAAACCCTATGGGGCCGTTCTATTTTGTCACATGGGGTCTCTATGAAATGGAGTTGACTTGACGGCACCCAACAACTACAGCAGGGGAATATGAATCCGTCCTTGCTTGAGCTACAGACTATAGAAACTAAGGTCAAAGTCTGCTCCATTCCACTTCCAGGGTGTATCACCTTAAAAACAGCTTCCTAATCCAAAAGAGGTACATGGGGCCATAAAAATGATCAATACAACCTGTAAGAGCACCAAATATCCACCTTGGGAATGACATTGAGTGGAAAAGGAATTGGTCTTATTACCGTCACTCAACAGGCGGGCATAATGAAAGATCTCAGGACCTGCACCTATCTAGCATTACTTCTCACCTAACTGGTATTCCAAAAGGAATATAGAGTCACCGTGAGTCAGAATCTACTCGACTGGCAACAGGTATATATACACATATGTAGTTCAGGTGCATCAAAAGAGTAACAGAGAAACCTACAAAACTTTCCTGTGTTTGGATATAATTTTGGTGTTTGTAATACAGAAACAAATTGGCAGTGGATTAAGCAAATAGAATTTTATTCCTCTCACACATAACAGTCCAGGTAGGCAGTCCAGGGCTGCATGGCAGCTCTGCTGCATGAGGCTGTCCAGGGATCCAGGCTCCTTCTATCCTGTAGTTCAGCCATTCCAAGAGTATTTCCTATGTCCACGTGACTCAAAATGGCTCTCCACCATGTCCATATACCAAGTAGAAGAGTGAAGGAAGCCAGAGAAGGAGGGGGATGCTGTTTCCCTTTAGGTGTATGATCAGGAGATTTGTCATATTACTTCCAGTTGAATCCTATTGGCCATAATTTAATTACATGAATACAACTAGCTTCAAGGAAGCCTGGGAAATGTAGTCTTTGGCTGAGTGACCATGTTCCCAGCTAATAATCCTTTTACTTTGGAAGATGGGGGAGAATGGATATAAGAAAACAATGAACAGTCTTGAGAAAATGGCCATATTATCACTAATGTCCCCATGGCCTGCTAAAGGGAAAAAAAAAAAAACTAAAAATTGCTCGTGTCTTTGAACTTTTAGGAGGAGAGCATTAATCTGCTTGCCTTCTGACCATAAACAGCCCTAGGCAGCATTTCAGACCATGAACACCCCTAGGCAGCATTTACAGCCACGAAGGCAGGACTGATAGCACGTATGTCCCAGTGAGACTATTCCAATTTCTAAATTCTTAAAATCCTTCCATACCGATTGGTAAATAGCTCCTGATCCAAGACCCCCACTTACCCTTCTCCCCATGCCCGTTGACCCATCTTTTCCTGAGCTGCTCTATATTCCCCAAGATCCAGTAACTAAAGGGTTAATGCCTGCCCAGCAAGGAACTTCTAGGTCCCTGCTCTAGGGCTAAAAAAAAAAAAAAATTTTTTTTTTTAGGCCAGTGTCAATTCTGATTCCTCACTGCAGGCCAGTACAGGCTGTTACATATTTTGACTCTCATTTTTGCACTAAAGATGCGGAGAAGCTCCAGCAGCAAGTTAACTGGGTGGTTTTCATTCACTTGGTTATGCACAGCTGAGAACTAGAAGTAGAAAAACACCCCACAGACTTGGTCATGGCTGACACTGTCTTGGTTTCTCTATCCCTGAAATGGGAGAAATCCCCTTTGTAATTAAGTCAGGAAGCTGGCAAGGAAGGGAAACTGATGCCATTAACCAGATATAAAACTCTGAAAGTAAAGAATTCCATCCTGACCCTAGTAAAAAGGAAATTTAAGGGAGACCATTCCAAAAAAGGGAACCGGATAAGCCATTCAACGTGGTTTGAAATGACAGGGTCTGAACTAGGGCTGACAAACAGAAGAGACAGGCTCCTAGAAGAAAATATAATGAAAAAGACAGAAAACCCAGATGAAGTCTCTAAGCAGCAATACTGGCAACCTAAAAGACAGAATTATAAATGAGCATAGCCCCTTCTGCCAGGCAGGGAGAGGCCTGCTGATTGGCCTCCTCTCTGTTATTTCCCAGAGGAACCCCAAACATGCAGTACGTGTGGAGACTCAAAATAATGGCATAAAACTAATCACACTCCAATGCTCACTTTACCCCATCAATATTCAGTCTATCTTGGCATTCCCATGGAAACACACAATATAACCAGGTTCAGACAAGTTCCATAAGCTCCCTGAGCCTTGATTATTTTCATTTCTAAAACAAGGATAATTCTACCTGCTTTTCATTGTCCTTGTGGCCAGGCCGGATTACCCAATAAGAAAGGTACACACGGGTCCAATTGTGCCTTCCCACCAATCTGCAATGCACAATATCACCTGCCCCCCACCACATCAAAGATTAGCAAGTAAACACAATGAAGCCTGTGCATACCTTGCTCAATGCAAGCTGGTGCATACTGCGTTTATTGGTTAATCCACCCCTGGAAGGCTTAAATGAAAAAATGTACGTATGTATCATGAGGTCCTTGTAAGTAGGTACTCAGAACTTTCAGTTCCATTTTCCTCAGTCAATGGATATTTCTAGGTCACTGGTTATTACCAACAATAAGAATTTAAGCGCAGCACAGACCTGGCTCTTCATTCTCAGTCTTGCTAAAAGGCAGCATTAAAATTAACAAATTAACACAAACAAATTAAAATTAACAAATTAACATGTACTGCCCTGTAAAACCCAACCTTGGATCATTCCTCTCTGTCTGCCATCTCTGCTCTTTCACCAGGACTGCAGAGCTCTGCTGGAAACAACCACACCAACATGAACATTGGCACCACATGGTCTCCAAACTCAACTGCATTCTCAACATGGAACTGCCCTTTGACCTGTTCCACCTCCTCAGCTCTGTCTTTCATTTTCAACCACCACTCAAACTTTGTTTGTCTCTCTACCTCACCCCCATCCTTTCTCCATCACAGGCCATCACAGATGCCACCTACAGGTTTATCTGTAGCTGCACTTCTCTATTATCTCTTTGCATCCTTATTTGGTGGTTAATCATCCCACCTGTACATAGATCCCATCCTTTTCATATTCTGAGGACCATGTTCCATTTCTTATCCTTTCTCTCTCTTGTAGTTTCAGCCACTCCTTCTTTACTAGCTCATTCTCATCATCATTTAACATATTCAAATACCTATCTTTTTAAAAAACTTGACTGTCGATACTTTACCCCACTCTAACCTATGGCAGTCAAGTTGAATTCCGACTCATAGTGACTCTATGGGACATAGTAGAACTGCTCTATAGGGTTTCCAAGGCTGTAATCTTTATTGAAGCAGACTGCCACATCTTTCTCCCACAGAGTGGCTGGTGGGTTCAAAACGCTGACCTTTCAGTTCGCAGCCAAGTGCTAAACCACTGCACCACTGGGGCTGCTCTGTTCCACTCTTGCCCCTACACTTTCTTTCCTTCACAGAGAAGCTTCCTGAAAGAAGCTCCTATTCATCCCTCAGTCATTTTGCCTTCTGCTCCCACCACTCTACTTTCCAAGGTCACCAATGGTCTCCTTGTGTTAGATTCAAAGGACAATTATATATTTTTTTCATTTTTTATTCATTCTTTGTCTTGTGATAAAGAAAATGAATAGAAAAGTAAGTGTTATTATTATCTTCATTTTATATATGAGGAAACTGAGGCTTAGCAAGGTTAAGAAACTTATTCGGGGTCTAGTAGGTATCCACAGTAACACAGCTAGTAAGTAGCAGAGCCAGAATTTGGACCCCGGTCTGTCTCCTGGTTTTCCTACTGCCTCATAGGTCAGTCTCAGTATCTTTTGATGGTTCTTCTTAATCACTGGAGTACTCCAGAGCTCACTCCACAGACCTTATGTCTATTTATACTCACTCCCTTAGTGATCCCATCCAATATCAAGTATTATGGTAGGTTGTCTGCAAAGATAACCTCCAGAAATTTCTCCCATCCCTGCATATGTAAATTATTTCTCCTATCAAGAGGTGGATTCTATTTCTCCTCCTTTTTGAATATGGACTGGTCTTGTAACTTGCTTTGACCCATAGAATATGGTGGAATATTGTAAAATTGGAATATGCCAATTCCGGGCCTAGGCCTTAAGAGGCTTAGCAGCTTCTGCAAGTGCTCTCTTGTAAGCCAGCTTCTATGTATGAAGATTGTGCTACATGACTAAATAATGAGAGACCATGTAGAGGGAAAGAGGCCACATGAAAGAGAATCCCAATACTGTTGTTAGGTGCCCTTGAGTCAGTTCCAACTCATAGTGACCTTATTTACAACAGAACTAAACACTGCCTGGTCCTGTGCTGTCCTCACAATCATTGTTATGTTTGAGCCCATTGCTGCAGTCACTGTGTCAATCCGTCTTGTTGAGGGTCTTTCCTCTTTCACTGACCGCCTACTTTACTAAGCATGGTGTCCTTCTTCAGGGATTGGTCCCTCCTGATAACATGTCCAAAGTATGTGAGATGAAGCCTCACTATTCTTGCTTCTGATGAGCATTCTGGCTGTACTTCTTTCAAGACAGATTTGTTCGTTCTTCTGGCAGTCCATGGTATATTCAATATTCTTCGCCAACACCATAATTCAAAGGCATCAATTCTTCTTTGTTCTTCTTATTCATTGTCCAGCTTTCGCATGCATATGAGGCGATTGAAAACACCATGGCTTGATGATCTCGGGGAATTTCTAGCTCAATCGGAATAACATAGTTTATAAAGAATATGTTCTACGTTCTACTTTAGTGAGTAGCTTCTGGGGTCTTAAAAGCCTGTGAGCAGCCATCTAGGATATTCCACTGGTCTCACCCCTTTGAGAGCAAGGAAAAATGAAGAAAACTAAAAATACAAGGGAAAGATTAGTCCAAAGGACTAATGGACCACATCTACCACGGCCTCCACCAAACTGAGTCCAGTACAATGAGATAGTGCCCGCTGCCACCACTGACTGCTCTGACAGGGATCACAATAGAGGGTCCCAGATAGAGCTGGAGAAAAATGTAGAACAAAATTCTAACTCAGAAAGAAAGACCAGACCTGCTGGCCTGACAGGTACTGGAGAAACCCTGAGAGTATAAGCCCCTGACACACTTTCAGCTCAGTAATGAGGTCACTCCTGAGGTTCATCCATCAGCCGAAGATTGAACAGGCCAATGGAATGAAACAAAAGGGGCACACCAGTCCTGGAGCAGGGACTGGAAGGCAGGAGGAAACAGGAAAGTTGGTAATAGGGAACCCAGGGTTGAGAAGGGAGAGTGTTGACATGTCCTGGGGTTGTTAACCAATGTCATAGAACAATGAGTGTACTAACTGTTTGATGAGAAACTAGCTTGTTCTGTAAACCTTCATCTAAAGTACAATTAAAAAAAAAAAAAACATGGCTTGGGTCAGGCACACTTTAGTCCTTAAAGTGACATCTTTGCTTTTTAACACTTTAAAGAGGTCTTTTGCAACAGATTTGCCCAGTGCAATGTGTCTTTTGATTTCTTGACTGTTGTTTCCGCGGGTATTGATTGTGGATCCAAGTAAAATGAAATCCTTGACAACTTCAATCTTTTCTCCATTTATTGTGATGTTGCTTGTTGATCTGTTGAGGTGTAATCCATACCGAAGGCTGTGGTCTTTGATCTTCATCAGTAAGTGCTTCAAGTCCTCTTCACTTTCAGCAAGCAAGGTTGTGTCACCCGCATATTGCAGGTTGTTAATGACTCTTCCTCCAATCCTGATGCCCCGTTCTTCTCCATAGAGTCAAGTTTCTTGGATTATTTGCTCGGTCTACAGATTGAATAAGTATGGTGAAAGGATACAACACTGATGCACACCTTTCCTGGCTTTAAACCAATCAGTATCCCCTTGTTCTGTTCAAATGACTACCTTGGTCCATGTACAGATTCCTCATGAGCACAATTAAGTGTTCTGGAATTCCTATTCTTCGCAATGTTATCCATAATTTGTTATGATCCACACAGTTGAATGCTTTTGCATAGTCAATAAAACACAGGTTAAACATCTTTCTGGTATTCTCTGCTTTCAGCCAGGATCCCTCTGACGTCAGCAATGACATCCCTTGTTCCACGTCCTCTTCTGAATCTGGCTTGAATTTCTGGCGCTTCTCCGTCTATGTACTGCTGCAGCTGCTTTCGAATGATCTTCAGCAAAATTTTACTTCTGTGTGATATTAATGATATTGTTCAACAATTTTCGCATTCTGTTGTGTCACCTTCTTTAAAATCGGTATAAATATGGATCTCTTCCAGTTGGTTGACCAGGTAGCTGTCTTCTAAATTTCTTGGTATAGACGAGTGAGCGCTCCCACGGCTGCATCTGTTTGTTGAAACAACTCAATTGGTATTCAGTCAATGCCTGGAGCCTTGTTTTTCGCCAATACTTTCGGTGAAGCTTGGACCTCTTCCTTCAATACCATCAGTTCTTGATCATATGCTATCTTCTGAAATGGTGGACCATCGACCAATACTTTTTGTTAGTGATTCAGTGTATTGCTTCCATCTTCTTTGATGCTTCCTGCATCGTTTACTATTTTCCCTGTAGAATCCTTCAGTATTGCAACTCGAGGCTTGATTTTTTTCTTCATGTCTTTCAACTTGAAAAATGCTGAGTATATTCTTCCCTTTTGGTTTTCTATTTCCAGCTCTTTGCACATTTCATTATACTTTACTTTGTCTTCTCGAGCCACACTTTGAAATCTTCTGTTCAAGTCTTTTACTTCTTCATTTCTTCCTTTCGCTTTAGCTACTCTACATTCAAAAGCAAGTTTCAGAGTCTCTTTTGACATCCATTTTGGTCTTTTTCTTTCTTTTCTGTCTTTTTAATGACTTCTTGTTTTCTTCATGTATGATGTCCTTGATGTTATTCCACAACTCAAGGTTGTACTTTGGCTCTTATGGACTTGTTTTAATTTTCTTCAACTTCAACTTGAACTTGCATGTGAGCAACTGATGGTCTGTTCCGTAGTCAGCCCCTGGCCTTGTTTTGACTGATGATATTGAGCTTTTCCCATGGTGTCTTCCACAGATGTAGTTGATTTGATTCCTGTGTATTCCATCCATGAGGTCCATGTTTATGTTGTTGAAAAAAGGTATTTGCAATGAGGATGTCATTGGTCTTGCAAAATTCTACTATGTGATCTCCAGTGCCATTTCTATTTTCAAGGCCGTATTTTCCAACTACAGATCCTTCTTCTTTGTTTCCAACTTTCACATTCCAATTGACAGTAATTACCAGTGCATCCTGATTGCATGCTTGATCGATGTCAGACTCCAGAAGTTGGTAAAAACCTTCAATTTCCTCATCTTTGGCTTTAGTGTTTGGTTGGTAATAATAGTCATATGAAATGGTCTTCTTTGTAGGCATATGGATATTATCCTATCACTGAAAGGGTTGCACTTCAGGAGAGATCTTGAAATGGCCTCTTTGATGATGGATGCTATACCATTCCTCTTCGATTTGTCATTCCTAGCATAGTAGACTGCACGATTACCTGATTCTTTTCATTTTGAGCCATGCCACATCAGCAAATGAAGGTCCCAAGAGCTTGACTCCACCCACATCATTAAGGTTGACTTCACTTTGAGGAGGTAGCTCTTCCCCAGTCGTATTTTCAGTGCCTTCCAACCTGAGGGGTTCATCTTCTGGCACTGTATCAGACAATGTTCTGCTGCTATTTCAGTAGCCAATCATTTCACTGGCTAATTATTCCACTTGTCGAGAATGGGAGTGGTGAAAGTGGAAGAAGGTAGTAAAATTTGTGATACATTTTTAAGAAAAATCTGTCAGAACTTGCTGATGAATTGGATGGGGGGTAGGAGCCAATGAAGATTCCTAGGATTGGGGCTTAGAAAACGGGGCAAGATGAGGAAGAATGAAGGTAGCGTTTCTTGGGTGGTGGGATGGGAATCAAAAGTCTGTGAATACACTAACAGCTATTGGATGGTACACTGCCAGGTCCTTCTTCCTAGTCTGTTTTAGCCTGGAAGCTCTACTGAAAGCTGTCCACCAAGGGTGATCCTGCTGGTATTTGAAATATCTGTGGCAATGCTTCCAGTGTCACAGAAACACGCAAGCCTCCACAGCAGATAATAGGCAGTACCAAAACCCCAAACATGAGAGGGAGACCTGTCCAGGTGCAGCAGCCACAGCTTAGGTCCCAGCTAAATGTAGCCACATGAGTCATGAGAAACCCATAGAATCATGAGAAATACTAAATCATCATTGCTTCAAGTTATTAATTATTGGGGTGTCTTGTAACAAAGCAGCAGATAACTGAAAACAATACCATTAGTACACTGGTGGCTCCAAAACTTCTAGTTCCAACTCCAGCCTCTCCCAAGAGCTTTATATATCTCCACTGGATGGCTAATAGGCATCTGACATGTTTAACATAGTTTCTTTTTTGGTAACAGCTTTATTGAGTATAATTCAAATACCATACAATTCACTCATTTAAAGTGTACCATCCAATAGCTGTTAGTGTATTCACAGACTTTTGATTCCCATCCCACCACCCAAGAAACGCTACCTTCATTCTTCCTCATCTTGCCCTGTTTTCTAAGCCCCAATCCTAGGAATCTTCATTGGCTCCTACCCCCCATCCAATTCATCAGCAAGTTCTGACAGATTTTTCTTTAAAATGTATCACAAATTTTACTACCTTCTTCCACTTTCACCACTCCCATTCTCGACAAGTCGGGACTACTGCAATAGCCTCCTAACTGGTACCCCTACTTCCATTCCTCAGTCAATTCTCCACAAAACAGAGTGATAATTAAAAACATAGATCACATCACTCTCCTGACAAAACTGTTCAATGACTTCCTATCACAAAATAAAAGTCAAACACCTTACCATGACCTTCAAAGGTGCTGCTCATCTCTGACTGTATCTCCCACCACTTCTCCCATTACTCACTCTGTTCTAAACATATTGGTCTTCTCTTTCCTCCAAACCACCAAACTCATTCTTGCCTCAGGGCCTTTTCACTAACTATTCCCTCCACCTGGAATGCTCTCTCCCCAAACTTTTACATGGCTTGCCTTCTTCCTTATTCAGACCTCTGCTCAAATGTCACCTCCTCAGAGAGGTCTTCATGACCATGATATCTAAAATAGAAGCCCCTTCCTCACATTCAAATAAAAATCACTTTAATGGCCTTATCCTGATTTGTATTTTCTGCTTAGCACTTATTACTATCTGAAATTATATCATACAGTGAATTGTCTATGTATTTGCTCTCATTTCCCCTGTTGTGGCAGCTACAGAAATGCTCTGCTCAGATCTTTCAAGAGACTCTCTTGGTTATTTACTGATTAGATAGTAGATAAGACCTACTTTAGGTGAAGGGAAGGACAACATTCAATACAGGGGAGGTCAACACAACTGGACTAAACCAAAAGCAAAGAAGTTCCCTGAATAAACTGAATGCTTCGAAGGTCAGCAAAGCAGAGGCAGGGGTATGGCTTCAGGGGACATCTAAGTCAATTGGCAAAATAAAATCTATTAAGAAAACATTCTGCATCCCACTTTGAAGTGTGGCATCTGGGGTCTTAAATGCTAGCAAGCGGCCATCTAAGATGCATCAATGAGTCTCAACCCACCTGGACCAAAGGAGAATGAAGAACACCAAGCTCACAAGGTAATTATGAGCCCAAGAGACAGAAAGGGCTACATGAACTAGAGACTACATCATCCTGAGACCAGAAGAACTAGATGGTGCCTGGCCATAACTGATGACTGCCCTGACAGGGAACACAATAGAGAACCCCTGAGGAAGCAGGAGAATGGTGGGATGCAGACCCCAAATTCTCATAAAAAGACCATACTTAATGGTCTGACTGAGACTAGAAGGACCCTGGTGGTCAGAGTCTCCAAACCTTTTGTTGGCCCAGGACAGAAGCCATTCCCAAAGCCAACTCATCAGACATGGATTGGACTGCACAATGGGTTGGAGAGAGATGCTGATGAGGAGTGAGCTACTTGCACCACGTGGACACTTGAGACTATGTTGGCATCTCCCGCCTGGAGGGGAGATGGGAGGATAGAGAGGGTTAGAAACTGGCAAAATGGTCACGAAAGGAGAGACTGGAAGGAGGGAATGGGCTGACTCATCAGGGGGAGAGTAAATGGGAGTATGTAGTAAGGTGTATATAAGTTAAGATGTGAGAGACTGACTTGATTTGTAAACTTTCACTTAAAGCAAAATAAAAATTATTAAAAAGAAAGAGACCCTCTTGCAGGGAGCATAATTGACAGCCCCAGGTGACACCCCTCTGGATACACTATTGTGTTTGTGCCAATGTCATGCTTCTTCCAGTTTGCTCCTAGCCAATGATTGAGCATTGCAGATATACTAGTGCTGGCCCATTCCTGAGGGATGCAGGACTCCTCTATCAGGCTTGGGAAATTCTATTGACATACCAAAACTTTTTTAGAACTGTGCTGTAGTAGGAGAGTCTTTCTTCGTAAGCTTCCTTCTATTCCTTTCTCCTTCCAAAGGGGTCACGACAGCATTGGGATTTGAAGACTCTCCCTGCTTTCTCCTGTTCCCTCCCTTTATACTTTATAGGCATTTTCCCCAGTAAATCTTTTGCATATCTAAATCCATCATGACATCTGCTTCTGGAAAGTCTCAAACTGAACTACATATCCTGTGCCCCAGTGAAGGAACGTAAAGATACTGCTACGACCACTAGAGCAACAAAGACCTGGAAGTAGGAGAGGGTCACTGAGGGTGGGAACCTCAATATCTTAAGGAAATGGTATAATCAGCAAGCAGCAGCAGTGAATGCTATTTCATGTCAAAAAGGTGGAACAGTTGCACCTCGCGTGATGCCAGTCCAGAAACCAGAAGGTACCATCCATTGTGAGCAAAGACCAGCCTAAGTAAGCAGAGAGGGATGTATATCACTGAGGCTAGACTATTTCTCCTCCAATTTCTAGAAAGATCTGAAGACTTTCCCTTATGCTATCTACTACCCACTGGGGTTAACAGTTCCTAAAAAAGATTAGATAAGTTACAGTAAATAAAGAAACCATACTCTCTTTGTACATCTATATGTAGTATATAAATTATTCACCATGCAGAAAAGTAGAGATTAATATATTTAGTTTTAACTAAACTATTCCAAACCGCTTTATGGTATTTGGGTCAACTTTCAAGACAGTGAATTAAAAAGATGAGCCTGGAAACCTTGCTAGTTTTTCAAAGCTTGTTTCCTTGACCATAAAATGGGATACTCCTATCTCCTATCCAGGTCACATGATTATGCTGAAGGCAAATGATGTATTTAAAAGACTATTGTAAATTTATTCACATTTTATATTTTGTTAATTTTATAAAGTATTGCACAAACATAAGGTTGTTTTTAAAGATCCTTTACAGTCTGAAAATGCTGATCCATTCTTCAGACTGCTTTTTTCTCTTGATTCTACATTTTATATAATGATGCCCTCTGCTGTTCTCTTGTATATCTTTATTTCAGACCATGCATGAGACTTGGCCTATATCGTCATTCGAAGACTACTAGAGTGGGAATGATTCTTGGAGATCACTTAGTCTAACTTTCTCATTTTAAAGATGAGAGAGCAAAGCATGAACACAATGGTGAAGTGTCTAAAATCAGTCAAACCAAGACCAGAACCTAGGCTTTTTGACTCTGAGTTCAGTGATCTTTAATCAGAATGTCGATACAGAAGTAAAAAAATAATGAATTTGATTCAAATGTCCAAATGGATTTTACTATCATGCACCAAAACTTGTTCTTCCTCCTAAATTCAATATCATCATTAAAAGAATTACTGGTAGCATCTACCCAGTCACCCAGAACAGAAACTCCAAAGTCAGTTTTAATTCTGTCCTCTCCATTGTTGTTGTTATTGTTGTTGTTCGGTGCCATCGAGTTGATTCTGACTCATAGTGACACCATGTGACATAAAATATATAGTCTCTTTCACCCTCTTCTCCATTTAGACCCTTGACAGATAAGGCTTCTTCTTTTTTTAAGCCTGTATTATTTCAATAGCCTCTTAAGGTTCTCTCACCTTTAATTCATTTATTCATTCAATAAAAATTTTGGTTAAACCCTTTCAATTTTCAGGCAGTATGTTAAATATGGAGAATTAAAAAATGAAGTAGATCTAGTCTATGCTCTCAAGAAACCCAAAGTCTAGTAGAGGGAGAGAAACATTTAAACAAATGTATAATTCTGGCTTCTTTACAATATCACCAAAGCAATGTTTTGATGAGACAAAGGAATTTTGTTCTCTCTAAAAAAAAAAAAAAAAAAAATTTTTCTGCAATAAGGGAGAGCACTACTTCAACAGAAATTTAGTAGTATCTTTATAAGTGGGGAGGGTGAAGTTGGAATATTTAGGAGATTTTGAAGTTTAGTTTAAAGTGGGTCTTTAAATGAGAAGGGGTCTTGGTTATGACTGAGTAAGTTTCATATGTTCAGGATTGATGGTCCCAGCAAGTGAGGATTTTGAGGGGAAAGGTTCAAAGAGTCTTGGGGGTGTAAAGTGGTGGATGAGGTTTTCTGTTGAAGAGTTGATGATTCTTTCAGGGGGCTTCTGGAATGAACAGTAGCATTTATTTGCAACTTTTATCTTCATAGGCAAGAGTTTCCTGGAATAGTAAAGTTACATTGATGAAGATAGTAGAATAGTAAAGTTATGTTAATGTGGGCAGTAAACTTTGTGGTGGTAGATTTTGGTGCATATGGTTTGTGCTCTGACTGCTAACCTAAAGGTTTGCAGCTCAAGCCTATCCAGTGGCGCCACAGAAAAAGGGCGTGGAGATCTGCTTCTGTAAAGATCACAGCCATGAAAACCGAATGGAGCAATTCTACTCTGTAACACACGAGGTGGCCATGAATACAAATTGACTTGACAGCAACAGGTTTGATTTTTTTTTTTTTTTATGGAGTACTGTGGGAGCATGGAGGAGGGAATGCTCAGTGACCCCTGGAGTTGAAGTGGGGAAGAATCAGAAAAGGTTTTATAGATTTGAACTCTCTCTTAAAAGGTGAATACTATGCTAATGTGTAGTTATACCAGATTTTATTCATTCATTCATCAGTTGATGGACATTTGGGTTGTTTCCGTTTTTAGTCTGTTATGAATATTGCTGGTATGAACATTCATGTTCAAGCTTTTGTTTGAATACTGATTTTCAGTTCTCTTAGATCTATACCTACCAGTGGAATTGCTGGGTCATATGGTAACTCTGTGTTTAACTTTTTGAGGAACTGCCAGACTGTTCTCAAAAGTGGCTACAGAATTTTACATTCCTACCAGTAGCGCATGAGGGTTCCAATTTCTCTACATCTTTTCAAACATTTGTGATTATCTGGTTTTTTTTTTAGTTATAGTCATACTGTTGGATGCAAAGTAATATCTCATTTTCTTTTTGATTTGCATTTCCGTAAGCAGTGGTTAAGTGCTCAGCTGCTAACCAAAAGGTCAGTGCTTCAAACCCACCAGCAACTCCACAGGAGAAAGATGTGGCAATCTGCCTCCATAAAGATTATAGCCTTGGACACGGGAAATACAGGGTGGAAAGGGGGAGTGTGCTGACACATTATAAAGAGAGCAAATAGGGTCACATAACAATGTGTGTATAAATTTTTGTATGAGAAAATAACTTGAACTTTCACTTAAAGCACAATTAAAAAAAAAATGATTACATCCTTGGAAACCCTACAGGGCAGTTCTACTCCCTCCTATAAAGTTGCTATGAGTCGGAGTCAACTCAGTGGCACACAGCAGCAATGACTAATGATATCAAGCATTTTTTCATGTGTTTCTTTTCCACTTGTATATCTTCTTTGGAGAAATATTTATTCAATACCTTTTCCCATTTTTAATTGGATTGTTTGTCTTTTTATTGTTGAATTATAACATCTCTATAAAAAAATAATTTTTTAATATATTCTGAATAAAAGTCCCTTATAGTTTGTTTTTTTTTTATCAGATATAAAATTTGCAAACATTTTCTCCCATTCTGTGGGTTATTGCTTCACTTTATTTTTGGTATCTTTTGAATCATAAAAGATTTTTTTTTTATTTCATGAGTTCCACTTTATTTTTTTTTTGCTTATGCTTTTATTGTTATTTTTAAGAAATGCCTAATTCAAAGTTATGAAGATTTACTTTTATATTTTCTTCTAATACTTTTATAGTTTTAGCTCTTACATGTGGGACTATCTCCCATTTTGATTAGATTTTTGTGTATGGTGTGAGGTAAGGGTTGAGGTTTATTGTTTATTTAACTCTGCATATGGATACCCAATTGTTCCAGCACCATTTTTTGAAACTGAGAGGATTTTGGTGCCCATCAGCCTTGTGTCCATCAGTCTGCCACACCTGGTATAGACTGTAGCAGAGAGAGGTTTAGATTGGTGTCAGTTTGGTGATGAGAGTGAGTACAGCTATCTCAGAAACATTTTACTTGTTGGGCAGTTCTGAACAAGGCAGGACATATTGTCATCTCCCTCAGACTGAACCCTGGGCCAGAGTGCAGTAGGGCTGGCATTTGTCTTCATGATAGGTTTGTGTGTGTGTGTTTGTGTGTGTGTGTGTGTGCTTTAGGTGAGTTTACAGAGCATATTAGTTTCTCACGAAAAAATTAGTACACATATTGTTTTGTGACATTGGTTACCAATCCCACAATGTGTCAACACTTTCCCTTTCTTGACTTCAGTTTCCCCTTTTCCATTCGTCCAGCTTTCTTTTCCCTTCCTTCCGTCTCATCTTTGCTTTGGGGCTGGTGTGCCCGTTTAGTCTCGTATACATGGTTGAGCTACGTGTGCTATTGTTTGTTTTATAAAAAAAAAAAATTTATTTATTTATTTTTGTTTTATAGGCCTGCCTAATCTTTGGCTGTAGGGTGAACTTCAGGAGTGACTTCAGTACTGGTTAAAAGGGTGTCTGGGGACCATACTCTGGGGGTTTCTCCAGTCTCTGTCAGACCAGTAAGTCTGGTCTTTTTGTGTGTGTGTGTGAGTTTGAATTTTGTTCTACAGTTTTCTCCAGCTCTTTCTGGGCCCCTCTATTGTGATCCCTGTCAGAGCGGTTGGTGGTGGTAGCCAGGCACCATCTAGTTGTTCATCGTAAGTATTTAAAGTGCTCATGCTGCCTTCCAATTGCCCAACATTTATCTAACATGTAGCAATTGATGTCCCAAGCACAGATCTTTCTCTCCTCTTTTATCGCATTCTCTCAGGACTCTACCCTCTGCTTCTCAAAGTGGCTGCAAGTTATCTGAAAGATCAACTAAAATCCTATTGATGGTGGTAGCAGCAGTTGTAGCAGTAGTAGCAGATAATAAGAAGAGATAGGGAGAAATAAAGAAGATGGATTTGGCAGGAAGAGAGGAGAATAGAGGAATAGGGAAACTAGAATGTAGCTAGGAATAAGCAAGAAGGACGTTCAAAACCCAGCAGTAAGGCTTTAGCTATGGCAGAGAAGACAGAGAAGAACTTCAGTAGTAGCACAGATGGCTACAACATTTATGTTGGAGAAAAGACATTAGGGTGGCATGGAGGAAAGAGCACTCAGATACATTAATAGAAGGGAAACAAAAGAAGCAGCAGCAGCAGAAGAAGAAACAACTCACGTCTCAGTATTAGACAGAACTGCAGAAGTATGAACATAGGTGAGGATGGAGTTTTGTCCTTTACTCAGATACACGTTATCCATACTCCCTTGGGGCCTAACCTCTAACTGTTAGGGCTGTTCTAGAAGACCAAAGCTACTGTGATACTCTTGCCCCTGTATAAAGTCTAGGAAAGGTGTCATTGCCCCCTGCCTGAATATCGTGTGCAATTTATTAAGGACTATAACAGCCTGTGAAGAAAATAATTGGAGAAGAGGGTATATTTCAGTGGCATCAGTCAAACTGTGCTTTGGGAGAAAGTGGTATTGTTGAAAAAGCACAGGCTTTGTAGCCAGCCAGACGTGGGTCCAAATCTTGGCTCTACCACTTCCTTCCTTGTGTACTTTTGGACAAGTTAATTAACTCCTCTGAGTCTTGGGTTTTATCTCTCCAAAATTCAGATTATACTTACCACCTAGGGTTTTTGTGAGAATTAAATGAGACAATGTCAATAAACCATATAGCACAATGGCTAGTACATCTATTAGGTGCTCAGTGTATGCCAGTTCCTCCCCCAGTCTCCTATCACTGCATTCTGAAGCAGTTGTCTGTTTCTAAAGGCTTCAGCCCAATAATTCTACTAAAATAATATTAGGAGCCCTTGGGTGATGTAAATGGTTAAAACACTTGGCTGCTAACTGAAAAGTTGAAGGTTCAAGTCCACCCAGAGGCACCTCAGAAGAAAGGCCTGGAGATCTACTTCTGAAACATCAGCCATTAAAAACCCTACGCAGCACAGTTCTGCTCTGATGCACACGGGATCGTTATGAGTCAGAATCAGCTCGATGGCAACTGGTAAAGTGCTATTACAAGGAAACAGCCCAAAGAATAGAAAACATTTTGTAGTCAAGAATATACATTGTGCTATGAGTTGGAATCAACTCAACGGCAACCGGTTTGGTTTCTTTTTCTTTTTTTTTTTTTTTTTATGGACAACTGATCCTTGACAAAAGACCAAAGGCTATGAATGGGGGAAGAGACAATCTTTTCAACAAATGGTGCTGGCAAAATTAGCTATCTGCCTGGAAAAATGAAACAGGATCCATACCTCATAAAAAAAAACACACCAAAAAATAACTCAAAATAGATCAAAGACCTAAGCATAAAACCTAAAACTATAAAGATCATGGAAGAAAAATTAGGGACAATGCTACCCATAAACCTTTTGCTGTTGAGCCAGTTTCGACTCATAGTGACCCTACAGGAGAGAGTAGAACTCCCCAGAGGGTTTCCAAGAAGTTGCTCATGGATTGAAACCACTGACCTTTTGGTTAGCAACTGTAGCTCTTAATCACTTCACCACCAGGGGGGCCCTAATATACGGCATAAATAGATTACCAAGTATAACTAAAAATGCACACACAGGAGAAAATGAACTAGATAAATGGGACCTCTTAAAAATGAAACACTTATGCTCAACAAAAGACTTCTTCTAAGAAGTAAAAAGAGAACCCACAGATTGGGAAACAATTTTTGACTATGATATATTTGACAAGAGCTTAATCTCTAAAATTTATAGAAAACTTCAACATGCCAACAAAAATAAAGACAAATAATCCAGTTACAAAATGTGCAAAAGAAATGAGCAGACACTTAACCAAAGAAGACATTCAGGGTGCTAACAAACATGAAGAAATTCTCATGATCTTTAGCAATTAGAGAGATGTAAATCAAAACTACAATGAGATACCATCTCACCCCAACATTGCTGGCACTGGATCGATCCAGGATATGAGATCAAATGGGCAACACCTGCCCAGGAACAAAGATGAGTATGTGAGAGAGGACAGGAAAAACGGACCAATGGACATGGTGAACCTGGGGTGGAAAAGAAAAGGGAGAGAGTACTGATGCAACGCAGCACTGCAGCCAATGCCATGAAACAATTTGTGTATAAAATTTTGAATGAGAAACAAATTTGCTCAGTAAGCTTTCACCTAAATTACACACACACACACACGCACACACACAAGAGTATAAAAGAGTATACATTGTGGAGGCAGGGCCAAGGCAGTGGAAAGTCAGACTCTTGGTGTTGTCCCTCTTACAACAAAGACCCAAAAAAGCAAGTGAATCAAGTATATATGACAACCTAGGAACCCTGGCCATCAAAGACAAAGCTGAAGAACTGGACTGAGTGGAAGGTGGAAGGAAAGACAATTCAAAAACAGCAGAGATAGGAAACTGCAAATTGCCAGCAACCTGCTAGCTGAATCTGCACAGCACACATAGGCTAAGGCAAGCAGCAACATTCCAAGCTGAAACCTACCCCATCTGGTGCAACCAAACAGTAACAAATCTACACACACCTCCAGAACCAAACAGGAGAGACACCAGACCTGCAAAAGTTAAGTGGAATCTCCCAACTCACCGTGTGCTGGCACAAAAACCCTTCCCCCTACTAGAGCTCTACGGTCGAGGATCACTCCTTTCCCCTCACCCACCCCCACACTGCTCCAATACCTGTCCTGTGGCATTCAACAGCACCATGCCCCCTAATCTGGAACTCACAGCAGCTACTGGCATAGGGGACCTACTGACTTGCAGTGCCCTTTACCCACGTCCTTCATTCCCGCCCAGGTGCCTTGCGGGCTGATCTAACACCACATGCCCTCATTAGCATAAAACAAGCAGGGCATCCACCTGAAGCCCATTTTCACCTGCAGCAGCCAAGTGGGAGCTGCAGATTTGTGACATTCGATACTACCTCACTCCCTAAGAAGGGCCCTCGCCCACCCACACCAGGGACCTGAGGGCCAGCAGTACCACCCACTCCATCTAGCTGCTCATAACAGGGGCCTGAGAATTAGTGATGCTTCCCAATCCCTCCAGCCAATGGCACTGGGTGCCCAAGGACTGGCTGTACTACCTCCACCACTATGCACTGTAGCAGACAGGGACACACCTTCCATTCAGGCACCTGGGGGGCAGCCAGTAGCCCCCTGCCTTATACTACACATCACCCCCTACTGCAACCAGAGACTTGTACATGTTCCAAACACTCCCACACAGCCCTGCCTGCCTAGGACTGTAGGTGAGAGTCTCTGCACCACACACTTGGTAACCAACAACCCAGACACCTGTGCCCCAGACAACTGCACCCCCGCAAGAACAGTGAAAGACTCCTGGGCTCACACACCTAGTAGCTGCTCTGACCATCTGGACATGGGAGGTGAGAGCTTCAACGATGCCAACAACCAAAGTAGCACACACACCCAGCCTACCTGCACATATCAAAACAAAACAAAAATACAAGACACAGTAAACACAAATACAATAAATAAATGAATACAATAATTTATTGATGCCTCAGAGATAACATTCAATATCAAATCACATAAAGAAGCAGGACAAGACGGCTCCAGCAAGCAACCAAAATAAAGAAGCAGAAAACCCTCTAGAGGAAGATGAAGCAATGAAACTACCTGATAAATTATTCAAAAGACTAATATACAGAGATCTCCAAGAAATCAGGAAGGAGATCAGGCAAAACTCATACCAAATCAAGGGACACATGGACAAAGCAATAGAATTCAGGAAAACAGTACAAGAAAAAAAAATAGAATAAACAGGCTGCTAGAAACCATATAGAGACAGCAGCTAGAAGTCCAAAAGATTGACAATAAAATTGCAGAATTAAACAACTCAATAGAAGGTTGTAGGAGCAGAATTGAGGCAACAGAAGTCAGAGTTAGTGAGATTGAAGATAAACCCCTTGACACCAATTTGTTTGAGGAAAAATCAGGGAAAAAATGAAGAAAGACTAAGAATGATGTGGGATACCATCAAGAGGAAAAACCTATGAGCGATCAGAGTACTAGAACAGGGAAGGATAATGGAAAACACAGAGAGAATTGTTGAAGATTTGATGGCAGAAAACTTCCTTAATATCATGAAAGACAAGAAGATATCTAACCAAGAAGCTCAACAAACCATGTACAGGATAGACCCCAAGAGAAAGTCACCAAGACATATCATGATCAAATTTACCAAAACCAAAGACAAGAATCCTGAGAGCAGCTAGAGATAAACAAAAAGTCACCTAAAAAGTAGAACCAATAGGACTAAGCTCAGATTACTCAGCAGAAACCATGCAAGCAAGAAGTCAATGGGATGATATACATAAAGCCTTGCAGGAAAAAAATTGCCAGCCAAGAATCACACTGTTGTTGTTAGGTGCCATCGAGTCATTTCTGACTCATAGTGACCCTACGCACAACAGAACAAAACACTGCCCAGCCCTGTGCCATCCTCACAATTGCTGTTATGCTTGAACTTACTGCGTCAATCCATCTCACTGAAGATCTTTCTCTCTTTTGCTGGAAGATATAATGCAATCCTGATCCAAATTCCAAAAGCATTCTTTAACGAGATGGAGAAACAAATCACCAACTTGGTGTGGAAAGGGAAGTGGCCCAAGATAACTAAAGCATTACTGAAGAAGAAAAAAGTGGGAGGCCTCACATTACCTGATTTTAGAACCTATTATGCAACCATGTAGTCAAAACAGCCTGGTACTGGTACAACAACAGATACGTGGACCAATGGAACAGAATTGAGAATCCAGACATAAATCCGTCCACATATGAGCAGCTGATGTTTGACAAAGGCCCAAAGTCAGTTAAATGGGAAAAAGACAGTCTCTTTAACAAATGGTGCTGGCATAACTGTATAGCCATCTGCAAAAAAAAAAAAAAAAAAAAATGAAACAAGACCCATACCTCACACCATGCACAAAAACTAACTCAAAAAGGATCAAAGTTCTAAATACAAAACCTAAAATGATAAAGATCATGGAAGAAAAAATAGGGACAATGCTAGGAGCCCTAATACATGGCATAAACAGTATACAAAACATTACTAACAATGCACAAACACCAGAAAATAAACTAGATAACTGGGAGCTCCTAAAAATCAAACACTTATGCTCATCAAAAGACTGCCCCAAAAGAGTAAAAAGAGAACGCACAGACTGGGAAAAAATTTTGGCAAAGACATATCTGACAAGGGTTTGATCTCTGAAATCTACAAGATACTGCAACACTTCAACAACAGAAGACAAAAAATCCAATTAAAAAATAGGCAAAGGATATGAACAGACACTTCACCAAAGAAGACATTCAGGCGCCTGACAGACATATGAGGAAATGCTCAAGATCATTAGTCATTAGAGAAATGCAAATCAAAACTACATTGAGATACCATCTCTTCCCGACAATACTAGCACTAGTCCAAAAAAACAAACTAACAAATGTTGGAGAGGTTGTAGGGAGATTGGAACTCTTATGCGCTACTGATGGAAATGTAAAATGGTATAACCACTTTGGAAAATAATATGACACTTTCTTAAAAAGCTAGAAATAGAAATACCATACAATCTAGCAATCCCGCTCCTAGGAATACATCTAAGAGAAATAAGGGCCATCAAATAGATATATGCACATCCATGTTCATTGCAGTACTATTCACAATAGCAAAAAGATGGAAACAACCTAAAGGCCCATCAACAGATGAAGATAAACAAATTATGGTACATACAAATTATGGTACATACACACACATTAATTGCTCATATGCAAGTTCAAGCTGAAACTGAAAAAAATCAGAGCAAGTCCACGAGAGCCAAAATATGACCTTGAGTGTATCCCACCTGAATTTAGAGAGCATCTGAAGAAAAGATTTGACGCATTGAACACTAGTGACCGAAGACCAGACGAGTTGTGGAATGACATCAAGGACATCATCCATGAAGAAAGCAAGAGGTCACTGAAAAGACAGGAAAGAAAGAAAAGACCAAGATGGATGTCAGAGGAGACTCTGAAACTTGCTCTTGAGCGTCGAGCAGCTAAAGCAAAAGGAAGAATTGATTAAGTAAAAGAACTGAACAGAAGATTTCAAAGGGCCTCTCGAGAAGACAAACTAAAGTATTATAATGACATGTGCAAAGAGCTGGAGGTGGAAAACCAAAAGGGAAGACAATGCCCTGCGTTTCTCAAGCTGAAAGAACTGAAGAAAAAATTCAAGCCTCGTGTTGCAATAGTGAAGGATTCCATGGTGAAAATATTAAATGATGCAGGAAACATCAAAAGGAGATGGAAGTAATACACAGAGTCATTATACCAAAAAGAATTAGTTGATATTCAAGAGGTGGCATATGATCAGGAACCGATGATATTGAAGGAAGAAGTCCAAGCTGCTCTGAAGGCATTGGAGAAAAACAAGGCTCCAGGAATTGATGGAATACCTATTGAGATGTTTCAACAAACGGATGCAATGCTGGAGGTGCTCACTTGTCTATGCCAAGAAATATGGAAGACAGCTTCCTGGCCAACTGACTGGAAGAAATCCATATTTATCCCTATTCCCAAGAAAGGTGATCCAACCGAATGTGGAAATTATAGAACAATATCATTAATATCACACACAAGCAAAATTTTGCTGAAGGTCATTCAAAAATGGACGCAGCAGTATATCGACAGGGACCTGCTAGAAATTCAGGCCAGTTTCAGAAGAGGACGTGGAACCAGGGATATCATTGCTGATGTCAGGTGGATCCTGGCTGAAAGCAGAGAATACCAGAAGGATGTTTACCTGCGTTTTATTGACTATGCAAAGGCATTTGACTGTGTGGATCATAACAAACTATGGATAACACCGCGAAGAATGGGAATTCCAGAACACTTAATTGTGCCCATGAGGAACCTTTACATAGATCAAGAGGGAGTTGTTCGGACAGAACAAGGGGATACTGATTGGTTTAAAGTCAGGAAAGGTGTGCGTCAGGGTTGTATTCTTTCACCACACCTATTTAATCTGTATGTGGAACAAATAATCCGAGAAGGTGGACTATATGAAGAAGAATGGGGCATCAGGATTGGAGGCAGACTCATTAACAACCTGCGTTATGCAGATGACACATCCTTGCTTGCTGAAAGTGAAGAGGACTTGAAGCACTTACTAATGGAGATCAAAGACCACAGCCTTCAGTATGGATTGCACCTCAACATAAAGAAAACAAAAATCCTCACAACTGGACCAATGAGCAACATCATCATAAACGGAGAAAAGGTTGAAGTTGTCAAGGATTTCATTTTACTTGGATCCACAATCAACAGCCATGGAAGCAGCAGTCAAGAATTCAAAAGACGCATTGCATTGGGCAAATCTGCTGCAAAGGACCTCTTCAAAGTGTTGAAGAGCAAAGATGTCACCTTGAAGACTAAGGTGCGCCTGACCCAGGCCATGGTATTTTCAATCACATCATAATGCATGTGAAAGTTGGAGAATGAATAAAGAAGACCGAAGAAGAGTTGATGCCTTTGAATTGTGGTGTTGGCGAAGAATATTGAATATACTGTGGACCGCCAAAAGAACGAACAAATCTGTCCTGGAGGAAGTTCAGCCAGAATGCTCCTTAGAGGCAAGGATGGCGAGACTGCGTCTTACATACTTTGGACATTTTGTCAGGAGGAATCAGTCCCTGGAGAAGGACATGATGCTTGGCAGAGTGGAGGGTCAGCAGAAAAGAGGAAGACCCTCAACAAGGTGGATTGACACAGTGGCTGCAACAATGAGCTCAAGCATATCAATGATTGTAAGGATGGTGCAGGACCGGGCAGTGTTTCATTCTGTTGTGCATAGGGTTGCTATGAGTTGGAACCGACTGGACGGCACCTAACAACAACAGCAACACACAATGCAATAGTATACAACAATAAAGAACAACGATGAACCTGCAAAACATCTCACAACATGAATGAATCTGGAGGGCATTGTGCTGAGTGGAATAAGTCAGTCACAAAAGGACAAATATTGTATGCGACTACTAATATAAGAACTCAAGAAAAGGTTTACACACAGAAAAATGCATTCTTTGATGATTATGAGAGAGGGGGAAGAGAAATCACTCAGTAGATAGTAAACAAGTGTCAATTTTGGTGAAGGAAGGACAACACACCATAGAGGAGAAGTCAGCACAACTGGACCAAAGCAAAAGCACAGAAGTTTCCTAGACACATCCACTTTGAGGAACTGAGTAGTTGGGGCTGGGGCCTGGGACCATAGTCTCGGGGCACATCTAGGTCAATTGGCATAACACAGTTCATAAAGAAAATGTATTATGCCCCACTTTGGTGAGTAGCGTCTGGGGTCTTAAAAGCTTTTGAGCGGCCATCTAAGATACATGTATTTGTCCCATCCCACCTGGAGCAAAGGAGAATGAAGGAAACCAAAGACACAAGGAAAATATTAGCTGATAGGACTAAAGGACCATGTGACCCAGAGACTCCACCAGCCAGAGACCAGAAGAATTTGATGGTGCCCAGCTACTACCAGTGACTGCTCTGACGGGGAACACAACAGAGAGTCCCAGACAGAGCGGGAGAAAAATGTAGAACAGGATTCAAATTCACGAAAAAAGACCAGACTTACTGGTCTGACAGAGACTGAAGGATCCCCCAAAACTATGGCCCCAGTTGCTCTGCTAACCCAGAACTGAAATCATTCCCAAAGCCCACTTTTCAGACAAAGGTTACCTGTTAAACCCGTTGCTGTTGAGTCATTTTCCAATTCATAGTGACCCTATAGGGCAGAGTATAACTGCCCCAGAACTGGTGGATTCGAACTGGAACCGTTTAGTTAATAGCCGAACGCTTAACCACAAAGACAGGCCCATACAACAAAAAATAACAGACGTGAGGAACGTGCTTCTTAGTTTAATCAAGTATGTGAAACCAAATGGGCAACTCCTGTCCAAAAGCAGGACGAGAAGGCAGGAAGTGACAAGAACTGGACCAATGGACACAGGGAATCCAGGACGGAAGGGGGGAGCTTGCTGTCACATTGTGGGGATTGCAACCAACGTCACCAAACAATGTGTGTATAAATTTTTGTTTTTTTATTATTGTACTTTAGAAGAAGGTTTACAGAACAAACTAGCTTCTCATTAAACAATTAGTACACGTATTGTTTTGTGATATTGGTTACCAACCCCACGACATGTCTACACTCTCCCTTCTCTATGTTGGGTTCCCTATTACCAGCTTTCCTGTTCCCTCCTGCCTTCTAGTCCTTGCTCCTGGGCTGGTGTGCTCCTTTAGTCTCATTTTATTTTATGGGCCTGTCTAATCTTTGGCTGAAGAGTGAACCTCAGAAGTAACTTCATTACTGAGCTAAAAGGGTGTCCGGGGGCCATATTCTCTGGGTTTCCCTGGCTTCTGTCAGGCCAGTAAGTCCGGCCTTTTTTTGTGAGCTAGAATTTTGTTCTACATTTTTCTCAAGCTCTTTCTGGCACCCTCTATTGTGATCCATGACAGAGCAGTCTGTGGTGGTGGCCGGGCACCATCTAGGTGTGCTGGACTCATTCTGGGGAAGGTTGTGGTAGTTGTGGTCCATTAGTCCTTTGGACTAATCTTTCCTGTGTGTCTTTGATATTCTTCATTCTCCCTTGCTCCAGACAGGGTGTGTGTAGAAATGTTTGATTGAGAAATTAACTTGAGCTGTAAACTTTTACCTGTTTGTTAATAGTGAACAAAAATATTCTACGCACCCCAAATATCTAAAAGTCAGGGCACGCTGTGAAAAAGACATCCATGAAGACTTCTAATAACGTGGTAAAGTGTTTACATTATAGTATTAAGGTAAAAAAAAATACATGTATAATTCTATATACAACTATCTTCAGGATACTGAAATACATGTCTAGAAACAATACTGAAATGAGATACACCAAAATATTAATGATGGTTGCCTTTGAGTGGAGGGTTATGAGTAAATTTTTTTTTTTTACTTTTCTACCATGCATTACTTTTATACTGAAAAAAAATTAATTTAAATTTAATTATGGAATGATTTATAAGAAGTCTTTTGGTGAATACTCTACAGGAATGGGGATGGTCTACAATGCCATGGAGCAATATGGATAAATTTCACAAGCATAATTGTAAGCAAAAGGAAGCAAATGAAAAAGAATACTACCTAGAGCATGATTCCAGGAATCCCTGGGTGGCACAAACAGTTAAGCACTTGACTACTAGCCGAAAGGTTAGCAGTTTGAACCCATCTAGAGTCACCGCGGAAGACAGGCCTAGCAATCTGCTTCTGAAAGGTCACAGCCTTGAAAAAACTATGGAGCAGTTCTACTCTGCACACATGGGTCACCATGAATCAGAATTGACTTGACAGCAACTAACAACAATAAACAACAAATGTATGATTCCTTTATATAAAGTACAAAAACAAGCAAAGCCAACGTATGCTGTTAGTAATTAGGATAGTGGTAAGTCTCGTGTGTGTGGGGGGGGGGTAGTGACTTTCACATCTGGCTCCTTTTTCTCAACATTGTGCTTGTGAATTTCATTGGCATGGGGGTAGTGACTGGAGAGGGACATGAGGGGGTTTCTGGGATCTGATAATGATTCATGATCTGGGTACTAGGTATTTGTGAAAATTCATCAAGCTGTACCTATATGAAGAGTGGACTTTTTGTACGTATATTTCAATAAAAAAGTAAAAAAATAAGTAAGATCGATAGACAGGTAATAGATAAAAAAAATAGATACGTACATAAAATGTACTGAATGAATACAGAGATCCTCGTTTTAGCTGAAGGAGAAAGTCATCCTTAAAACAAAAAGAAAAACCCATTTTGGCCACACGATGGCAGCGTTAGTTGCCTGGAAATCAGATGCCAGGGTGCTTCAACACAAACATTTTAAGAACCAAACATTTGGTGTGTTGTTTTTTTTCTTAGAAGAGACAATGGTTCAAATAGAGAAAACAGTGAGATTTTACAGAACTTAGAGATGTTATAGTCCGACCTCTAATTTTTCACATGAAAAAATGAAGCCATAGAAGGACGACTTGGCCAAGGTCACACTACTGGTTAGAAGACAAAGGCCTAAAACTCAGGTTTCTGGGCTATCAGCCTTCTCTGCCACACTTAGCTACTTAAAAGCTCTTATTTTCAGCTCTCGCTCCTTCCTACCATGCTCTGGAAGAGAGGCTTTACCAAGAAGAAGTGTCCTTCTTTTACAACTCTAGAAAACAGAAGTCCCAGACAGAATAGAAAATCCATGACTAGAATTGGGAGTATTGACAGGCTGTAGTGTGAAATTTCCTTATGTAGATATTTTTTTTTAAATCACATAGCCTATTCTGTCTGAGCTGACTTAAGTTATCTACTTCCCTAGATGTACAGGACAGACCAGACGACTTGTCTAGGTTTCTTTCTAGCCATTCATCCATCCATGCTTCTTTCCTTACTTCCTTTAATATCTTATCTCTGTTTGAACCACTGGAATCACCAATGTTTCCCAGGACCAAAACCTCAAAATCAAATTCAATGGCTCTCTTGAACAGACCAAACACTACCACTTTGTCATGATTCATTTGTCATTGTTGCAAAGGATGTGCTGGAGAGAGCCATGTGGCAAATGGAAGTGTCAGAATAAGATGAAGAATCGCTGTCCTTGTAAAGTGGACCCTTGCAGAGGCTCCTTGATGGATGAGGACATCTGCAGGCAGAGGAGAAGAACCATCAGCAAGCTCCAAGGTGCACACATAAATCTGCTTTGATAACCTCGAACTGGAAGGTGGGTCCTCTTGGACCTTTGTTGTTGCTGTTAGGTGCCATCGAATTGATTCCGACTCATAGTGAGCCTAAGTACAACAGAACGAACCACTGCCCAGTCCTGCGTCATCCTCACAATTGTTGCTATGTGCAAGCCCATTGTTGCAGCCACTGTGTCAATTCATCTCGTTGAGGGTCTTCCTCTTTTTTGTTGACCCCCTACCTTACCAAGCACGATGTCCTTCTTCAGGGATTGATCCCTCCTGACAACATGTCCAAAGTATATAAGATGCAGTCTCGCCATCCTCGCTTCCAAGGAGCATTCTGGCTGTACTTCTTCCAAGACAGTTTTGTTTGTTCTTTTGGCAGTTCATGGTATATTCAATATTCTTCGCCAACACCATAATTCAAAGGCATCAATTCTTCTTCCTTATTACACAGAATTACTAACCCCAAATGTCAATAGTTTGGAGGTCAAGAAACTCTGCTTTATATAGAACTAGATCCCAGTGAAATAATGTGGCCTCTTAGATGGGCTTTTTGATTTCTCACGTGAGCCAGATGCAAGAAAAACAAAGACACAAAAATAAACCAGACAGTATCTGCAAAGAAGCCAGGGTGAGAGCCTATAGAGAAAAGATGGATTATCTGGGTTAATCCACATTTTATGATTTTATTT
This sequence comes from Elephas maximus indicus, assembly GCF_024166365.1. Taxonomy (NCBI): domain Eukaryota; kingdom Metazoa; phylum Chordata; class Mammalia; order Proboscidea; family Elephantidae; genus Elephas; species Elephas maximus. The sequence continues at coordinate 46,035,617 of NC_064846.1, forward strand.
TAATTTTATTACTATTATTTTATATTTGCTTTTTAACTTCTTCTTAGACAAGAAACATTCAGGTCAATTATTTAAAAAGTGAGTCCACTAGCCACTCCTTGGAAACCCTATGGGGCAGTTCTACTCTGTCCTATATGGTTATTGTGAGTCGAAATCGACTTGATGTCTATGGGTTTTTGGTTTGCTATATGCATGGACGGCACGGTACTGGTTCACCAAAGAGATTCTCCAGAAGTCTGAGTTGCAAGGTGAGGGAGTCAACCTTAGCCTGATATTTCCTTTTCCTCTGCTCTCTTTCTAAAATGGTGACAAAAAAATTTGAGTCTGAATTAACTTTGAAAGAACTGCTAAACATTCCTTGGTATTACTCATACTTCATATATGACCAAGGTCACTCCTGACACCTGATAAGCAAATGTGATTGTCAGCTCGCCCTGCATCCCACTGAGTCCAGCCTCCAGTTGCTCCAATTCCCACACCTAGTCCTGCTTCTTGTCACCAATAAATAAAGGACAGGTACAAGAGCTTACCAGAGAGAAGCCCCAGATTACCAGAACTCTTAGTGTCTGATAGAAGGGTTCCAGTTAATTTATTTTTCTGGATAATTAACGGGTATTCATAAAAGGTATCATTGTTTCAAACCTCGTGGCTGAAAGTCTTTCTAACATGTATGTCCTCATTTCTGCTTTAAGAAGTAGGAGAACCTGGAGGGCAAGGTTGAATCTACTGTCATCAACAATGACCACAGTCCAGACCTGGAGATGGTAATTGAAATACAAGAAGTAGTCCAGTCTCTCTTTTTACAAGTGAGTAAACTGAGGCCAAGAGAGACAAGAGAACTATCCAAGGTCAAAGCGGTCACAGAGCTAAAAAGGGGTAGAATCAACTCCAATGTGAGCTTATTTCTGCTAACAAATAGAAAGGAAAAGAATCTTGCATAATTTGAAGGTCCTGGCTAGCTTAAATAGAAGACATGTTCCCCCGTTCTTCATCTTCCCCTTCTGTAAGTATCAGCCAGAACTCTACCGACAAAGTAAAGGATTGAAGCAATTTTCTGAATCATTTATGCAGAAACCCCATTGCATAGCTATAGCCTTTAAATATATGTGGTGTGGCTATAAAGCAAAGTGACCAGTTTCCACAAACCACACAAGAAAACTGGGCACACTATTTTATATTCATACTGCATACTCTGGATTTTCCATGAATACAGGGGACAGGAAATCCAGAAATAACCCCCCAAATTATTTTGAAGCCAGTTTCTACCTCTACCTTCAACAAACCTTTTGAATAATGCCATGAAGGAGAAGCAAAATTGACTTAGCCATGCCAACACATTTTTATCTTTTCTCTTGTGTTTGTTCATCATTCCCTGGTACTAATACCAAGGTGAGTGTGGAAAAGATCAAAAGCAAAGGAGGGGGTTGTAAGGAGATGGCAAATGAAAAATAGTCTACTTGTGGGGTGAGAGGCATAAATGACAGAACACTGGCTGTGATACTGATACTTCAAGAAAAAGAGGGTTAGTTGGTTGCTTCACTAACTACGCCTAGTGGCCTGACTAGTCAAGATGTGGTCGAGGACAGCAGCACTGGCATCACCTAGGAATTTGTTAGGAAGATAAATTTTCAGGCCTCTACCCCAGACCTGAAGTTTAACAACATCTCCAAGGAATTTGTGTATACATTAAAGTTTGTGAAACACTAATTTAGTGTTTAGTGAGAGTGACTCTTGATTAGGAGTTGGAAAACGTGGCTTCTCTTCCTGCTTCTGCTACTTATCGGTTTAATAACTTTATCCAAGTCACTTCCCCTTTCTGAACTTCAGTTTCCTCATGGGTAAAATAAGGAAATCGGACTAGAAAACCTCTATGGGTCTTTATATCCCCCAAAATCTAGGATTCTAATTAACAGTGGAATCCTGACCTAGGATAAAAAAAAAAATTGATACTTCCTTGTAAATAGCTCAATTTCCTTCAGATTAGTAAAGTTTGTGATTGAAACCCCAGGTGGTAAAAGATTGGCTTCCTTGGCCGTTTCCAACTCATCCTCTCAGTTTGCCCCAACCCTACTGGCTCTTCCAGGGATTCTGAGATGGGATGGTCATTGCTATCACCACTCTCAGTTTTTCAGAATGAGCCAACATGAAGTAACAACATGGGGCAACTGTGCTGATGATGGGAAGGAACCAATATCTATGGCTTACCCCTAGAGCTGGAGAGAAAAGAAGTACATTCTCAAGATAAGAAGAGCTAGGGACAGTTTCAGAAGCTGATCCAAGTCCACCTGGGACTTCCTCCACACAATATCGCCGAAGAAGCACTAACTTTAGAGCTGATGTTTATTTTTCTCTTTCCATGCTTCCATCTCTGGGATTAGGTCATGTTGGCCCTACTGCCATTTAGTGTTTAGCTATGATTTATTTTTGAAAATGAGCTAAAATGAGGAAAAAGAGAAGCATCACCACAAGGACAGGGTCATATCCCATAGGAAGAGAGAGATTCGAGTGGTATCCTGAGTTCAACAAACCTCAGCTAACAATTTGCACCCCCAGGTAAGTACCTGTTCCAATTATAATTGCTACATGACAAACCTTCCCAACCTTAGTGGTACAGCAATGATTTATTATGTTCATGAATTCTGTGGTTAAGGAATTCAGGCAGGACTTGGCTGGGTGATTCTTTTGCTCCTCATGCTGTCAACTAAGGTCACTCAGGGATGCTTAGGTGATTGATGGGATAGTATGGAGGACCCAAAATGCCATCACTATCATATCTGGTGCCTTGGTGGTGATGGCTGGAAGGCTGACTTCAGTTGGAATCATTGCCTGGAGAGCCTATATGTGGCTTCTCCAGTATGGTGGTGTCTCAGGGTAATTGGACTTCTTACATGTATACTGGCTTCCCTCAGAGGTATAATTCTAATAGGACCAGGTGGAAGCTGCATGGCCTCTTATGACACTGCATGAGAAGTCATATAGCATCACTTCTGCCGTGTTCTATTGCTCAAAGCAGTCCCAAGTCCACATTAATCCAAGAGGAGAGCGCATAGACTCCATTTCTCAATACTGGGAGTGTCAATGAATTTTCAAACATTTCTTACAACCTCTATGTACCCAGGAGATAAATAGCGCTGAGGGAACATTCTTTATTTAATCCCAGATTGGAGTATGTATACTCCAAAGGACTCCTTTTTCCCGTCTATCTTGGGGCCCAGACAAGAGGGTAAGCGAAGCAAGATGTTCTTTGATCCTACTCTCCATGGCTCACACCATATCTTGGTTTACTAGATTTCAGGATTTGGTCCTGAAAGGAGGAAGCAAGTGAGGATGTAAAAAGCTCCCTCTCTCCTCCCTCTCTGTTTACTATAAGACCTGAAGCTTAACTGAACTAAACCACTGACTCTCTGTCTCCTTTTCCCTGAGTCCAACTCTAATCCTACTCAAATTTCCATGAGCTGGGGTATGGTGTCTTGCTGTACCAGGCCTCTGGGATCAGAAAGAATAAAAAACAAACCATGCAAAAAAGAAGGATCCAAGAGACTCAAAAGAAAGCGAGGGTTTGTCTTAGGCCAATTCTATTTATATTTCCTATACGCCACCCTAGCAGGGTGGTCTAATTGTGTGGCTCTGTGGACTCCAGAACTCCATTCTATACTTGATTCACACCAGAACTCTTACTCTGAGCAGGAAGAGGGCGTCTGAGTCCCCCATTTCTCTCCCTCCCAAGACATACAGTGTGTGCACTTAGTTATCATTGATCACTTACTCTGTGCTAGGCACTGTATCAAACACTTTATACCCATTATCCCATTTAAACCTCACAATAATTCTATTAGGTATATAATATTATCCCTGAGTTACAGGCAAGGAAATCAAAGCTCTGAGAGCTGAAATAACTTGTTCTGGCTCACACTGTCAGTAAAAAGCAGAACTTAGTTTGGAACCCAAGGAAGTTGACCCCAAAGCCTGCAAAATGGCAATTTCTTTGTGCTTTTCTCAGCTGAACAACAAGGACTATAGCAGTTATCATAAAACTATAAGAACAACATATTTACAGTCAATAAGGCTGTTGCTTAGTGCAACTGACTAGTATAAATAACCAATATTACTAAAAGAAAGCTTAAGGGAGGCTGGGCAATGATAATAATGGCTGCTAACATTTACCAAAGGCTTATAATGTGCCAGGAACTAATGAAACATTTTGCATGTATTTATTTGTCACTCACAACAACCACAGGTGGTAGGTATTATTATTATCCCACATTATAATTGAGGAAAAGGAGACACAGAGAGGTTAAGTAACTTGACCAAAGTCAAACTGTAAGTAATAGACACGGCAAAGATTTAAACACAGGCAGCCTGACTCAGGAGTCTGTTCTCTTAACCGTTATGCAAAACTACCTCTCTTGATTGTTTCTTCCCTTGAAAGTTGAAATCATAGATGTTATTAATCTTCCTGGAAGGTGAAGGTATATAGCCACCATAGAGGCACAGTGTATTAAGCTTTGCAAATAGTAGATGCTCAATAATCAATTTCTTGATGGTCTTATTCTATTCAGTCAACTGTACTCTAGGAGCTTTAAGATAGTATGAACCTACAAGCTAAATAAAAATGAATCATTTCCTTTCCACTCAAATTTGTTGAATACCATCAGTGCATGTGGCTTTTTGATAAACCTTTTGGGAGACACAAGATATGAAATCAGTCAATGATAGTTCCCCAAAAGTTTCTGGTCTTGGGTGAATCACTATGTATAAAACAGATCTCATCTTCCCAGCAATTCTACTCCTAGGTATATACCCAAGAGACTTGAAAGCGGAGATTCAGGGACTCAGATACTTGTACACCAATGTTCATTGCAGCATTATTCACAATAGCCAAAAGGTGGAAACAGATGAATGGATAAACAAATTATGGTATATCCATACGGTCGAATATTATTCTCCCATAAGAGAAATGAAGGTCTGATACATGCTACCACACAGATGAACCTCAAAAACGTGCTAAGTAAAATAAATCAGACATAAAAGGAAAAATATTGCATGATCCCACCTAAATGAAATATCTAGAATAGGCAAGTACATAGAGACCAAAGTGTATTAGTGCTTACCAGGGGTTTGGAGGAAAGGTGAAACGAGGAGTTCTTGCTTAAGGGGCACTTAGTTTCTGTTTAGGGTGAGGAAAAACATTTGGAAATGAACAGTAGTGATGGCACCACAACATGGTGAATGTAATTAATGTCACTGAATTCTATACTTTAAAAAAATGATTCAAATGGCAAACTTTTTGTTATATCTATTTTACCACAAGAAAGTTTAAAAAACAGACATCTCATTATTTCTTGTATCTTTGTAGCACTACCCTTTTCCTCTAGAAAGATTATTTTTCAAGGTCCAACCACTTAATCCTGGGGCTCTCAGGTTGTAATTAGTTAGTTATTCTTGGCCCAGACAGACTCTTGTCCCCACCACTTCTCTAGGTATGGTCTCTCACATGGAGATGGCTCTCCCTCAGCCTCACCATATTTCACGCACCAAGCCTGAGGGAGTTGCAGCTGCCAACAAGCTTGGTAGAGGAGTGAGGGCAGAAACCCAACATGATTGCAGCTTGGCTTCTCCTTCATGTGGTCTCTTCAACAAGTCCTGACCCATCTGCCTACCATATCAAGTGGAAATGCTTCCCTCTGATGTTCCAGGTCCTCTATATCTGCCCACCACCAATCCACCAATTTCAGAGAAACTCCATCTCCTCGCATTTGTGCACTCAATACTCCCCACCTTCTACCACCACTAGTGCTTGTACTAGCTGAACTAACACGTAATGACGTTCTTGTAACAGACACTGTTATTTCACATATCAGCTTTGACTTCCCAAATATATTGTCAATACCATTAAAGCTCATGCCATCTTGCTGTAGCATCTCTATTCCTTTATGTCACTGACATCTTCTGCTGTGTTCCCAATCATAGCTTTCCATTAAAATCAGCTGGCATTGCTGTTCAAAACATGGACTTATGGGGGGCACCTCAGACCTATTGAATCAGATTCTTTGGGAGGTTCAGCTGGCTCTGCAATTCTCGTTTTTAGCAAGGTTCCCAGAGGACTCGCATGCATCCAGTCCGGAGTTGCCTCCCTGTACCTCTTTACTCAGCAAACTTCTATTCATCTTTCAAGATTTAGCTTAACTGGCATATCCTTCCCTAATAACTCAGCTCCTGGAACAATGATACCTCCTTGGACTAGCACTGAAGTTACCATTTACTATACACCCACATTGACAATCTTTCTGCATACATTTGCTCTGGACTATGCTCTGGACCAGTGTAACCTCCAGAAATATAAGGAGGGGCTTGGGAGCAGTAATCTCTGTGGAGACAGCATTTGCCAAGGGACTTGTCTGCATTACACTTTATAGGAGATTAAGAAAAAGTCAATTGTCCTTATTGAATGGGACAACCCTTGGCATTACCACTTAGATATCACTGCTCTTTTCTTGCTTTGAACCCATCTTGATACTACCCTGCCACTACATTAAAAAAAAATTTCATTCTGTGTCCCATCCTCACACAGATTGATTTGGGGACAGTGGTGATGAGAGTGCCTACTCTTGGGTTGGTCCTGTCTGTAAAAACACACAGGTGCAGGTAGATCCAGCTCTGTTTCCTTTCCCTCTTTGTTTCATTATCAAGGACACTCATGATTTAAGATCTGTTACTTTTTCAGTCCTGTTGTCATTGTGTAAAATAATGTTGACTGTCAAACTATAGGACTGAAAGAGACTAGGGCAATTTAAACATAAATCGAGGTCCAGGAAGATGAAGTAGATGTACTTTTTCCTATTCATCTTACTAAGTACGGCTAAAAAAACCTGGACATTATATATAAAACAAACATGAGAAAAGTCCAAAAGGTGAAGAGAAGAAGGCAGGCTGTCTAGAGACCTCAGGAACAACATGGTAGTGAGTTCCCTGGATTTTCTTTTTGCCTCATGCCCTGAAAGAAAAGAACTGTCAAGTCAAGTCCAATTCTTGTAACCATAAAAATATCATTCAGGAATAAAAGAGAAAAAAATCCATTTTCAGATGAAGGCAAACAAAGAGAATGTCGGGAGCAGACCTACCCTAAAATAATGTCTAAAGGATGTTCTACAACAGAAAACAAACAAACAAACAAAAAAAACCATTGCCATTGAGTCAATTCCAAACCATAGTGACCCTAGAGGACAGAGTAAAAAAAAAGAACTGCCAAATAGTGTTTCCAAGGAGTGACTGCACCACCAGGGCTCCCATCTGACATTAGGAAAATGCACATTCAAACCGCAATGAGGTGTCACTGCACATCTATCAAAATGGGTTAAAAAAAAAATAGTGACTACATCAAATGCTAGTGAGAATGTGGAGAAGCTGGATCTCTCATACATTGATGGTGGAAATGTAAATGGTACAGCCACTCTGGAAAAGAGTTTGGCAGTTTCTTAAAAACAAAAAACTAAACATGCAACTACCATAAAAAAAAATATATTATCCAGCAATTACACTCCTGGGTATTTATCCTGGAGAAATGAAAACTTATGTTCACACAAAAACTTATGTTCATAATAGCTTCATTCACAATAGCTGGTAACTGGAAGTAGCCCAGATGCCCTTCAACAGGTGAATAGTTTAAGTGTGATACATCCATACTATGGAACATTACTCAGGAATAAAAATGAGTGAACCATTTTTCTTTTTACAATATTTTATTGTATTTTAGGTGAAAGTTTACACAGCAAATTAGATTACCATTCACAAACTCTTCCATGACATTGGTTACTATCCCTGCAATATGTCAGCACTCTCACCATCTCTATCCCTCACCATCTCTATCCCTCCTGCCCCGTTTTCATCATCCAGTTTCCCTGCCCCTCCTTGGCTTCTCATCTTTGCTTTTGGGTAAATGCTGATCATTTGGTCTCCTATAGTTGATTGTTTAAAGGAGAACATCCCTCACAAGTAGTACTGTTTATTTTTTAGGCCAACCAATCTATTATTTGACTAAAAGGTGACCTCTGGGAGTGGCTTCAATTCCAGGTTAAAAGTGTATCTTACGGCAATAGTCTTGGGGGTTCCAGTAGTCTCTATCTATTCTTTTTTTATGAATTTGAGTTTTGTTCTACATTTTTCTCCCATTCTAACCGAGACCTTCCATGGTATCCCTGATCAGAATAGTACTGGTAGCTGGGCACCATCTAGTTCTTCTGGTCTCAGCTAGAAAAGGCTGTGGTTCGCATGGGCCATTAGTCCTGTGGACTAATTTTTTCCTTGAGTCTTTGGTTTCCTTCACTATCCTTTGCTCCAGACGGGAAGAGAGACCAATACTTGTCTTAGATGGCTGCTCGTAAGTTTTATGACCCCAGACACTACTCACCAAACTACAATGAACTAAGTTATGCCAATTCACCTAGTTGCCCCATGAGACTATGGTCCTGAGTCTTTAAGTAAATCAGTTCCATGAGGTGTTTGGATATGTCTGGAAAATATTCCTAACTCTGTTCCCTATGTGTTTTATTGTATATATGAATATATTTGCAGCAATATGAACATGTATATACATATGCCCACAAATGCACCTATATTTGCATGGGCGTGTACTCCCATACACCATATAGCATACATATCTACCTATGTAACCACTCACATATTTTTTGCTTGTTATTGCTGTTGTTGGAAAATTGTAAATGTTATGGTATTTACGTTAGTTGTCCTTTATTCTTGTGTGCCTCTCAGTGTCTTTATTTACTTTGGTCAAGTTGTGCTGACTTCCCCCATATTGTGTATTGTCTTTCCCATTACCAGAATTAGCATGTGGAAATGCTATGGTACACTTCTACTCTGTCCTATAGGGTTGCTATTAGTCGGAATTGACTTGACAGCAATTTTTGTTTTTTACTACCTATTAAGTGATTACCACTCCTACCCCCTCCCATCCCTGGTAAAACCATCTGTGTGTATACCTTTTCTTGACTTTTTATAAAAGTGGTATCATGTAACATTTCTCCTTTTGTGTTTGACTTATTTCACTCAGTATATTGTCCTCCAGATTCATCCATGTTATAAGATGTTTGTGGACACATCATAATTCTGCATCCTTGCACAGTATTCCATTGTATGTATGTACCAAAATTTGTTTATCCATTCATCCATTGATGGACACTTAGATTGTTTCTATCTTTTTGCTATTGTGAATAATGCTGCAATGAACATAGGTGTGCATATGTCTATTCATGTGACGGCTCCTGTCTCTCTAGGATATATTTCTAGGAATGGGATTGCTGGATCATATAGTATTTCCATTTATTGTTTTTCGTAGTGGTTGCACCATTTTACATTCCCACCAGCAGTGCATAAGAGTTCCAATCTCCTGGAAATCTCTCCAACATTTGTTATTTTCTGTTGTTTTGATTAGTGTCGGTAATCTTGGGGTGAGATGATATTTCATTGTAGTTTTGATTTGCATCTTTCTAATGGCTAATAATTGAGAGTGCCTCCTCATGTGTAGGCTAGCCACCTGGATGTCCTCTTTGGTGAAGCATTTGTTTATGTCCTTTGCCCATTATTTTATTGGATTGCTCTTTTTTGTTGTTGTTGAATTGTTGAAGTTTTCTGTATATTATAGAGATTAGACTCTTGTCAGACAGGTCATTACCAAAAATGTTTTCCCAGTCTGAGGTTCTCTTTTTACTCCTTTGGTGAAGTCTTTTGATGGGCATAAATATTTAATTTTTAGAAGGTCCCAATTATCTAATTTTTATCATCTATTGTCCATGCATTTTTAGTTGTGTTTGATAGCATATTTGTGCCAAAAATTAGAACCCGTAGCTTTGTCTCTATGGTATCTTTCAGAAACTTTATAGTTTTAGCTTTAACATTTAGGTCTTCGAGCCATTTTGAGTTAGTTTTTATGTATGGTGTTATGGATTCTGTTTCATTTTTCTGCAAATGGATATCCAATTTTGCCAGCACCATTTGTTAAAGAAAGTATGTCTCCCTCATTTAGTGGACTTCGACCCTCTGTTGTAGACCAGCTGTCCATAGCTCCATGGATTTATTTCTGGTTTTTCAACTCTGTTCCATTGGTCTGTGTGTCTGTTGTTGTACTAGTACCAGGCTGTTTTGATTACTGTGGTGGTATAGTAAGTTCTGAGATATGAAAGTGTGAGGCCTCCTGCTTTGTTCTTCTTCAGTATTGCTTTAGCTATTTGGGGCTTCTTTCCTTTCCATATAAAGCAGGAGATTAGTTTTTCCAATTCTTCAAAGAATTTTGTTGGAATTTGGATCAGTATTGTATTATATTTATAGATTGCTTTGGGTACTATTGACATTTTCAGAAGTCTTCCTATCCATGAGCATAACCCAGACCCAGTGCCGTTGAGTCGATTCCAACTCATGAGCATGGGATCTTTTTTTTCCATTTATGTAGGTCTCATTTGATTTCTTGCAGTAGTGTTTTGTAGTTTTCCTTGTATAAATATTTTATGTCCCTGGTTAGATCTATTCCTAAGTATTTTATCCTTCTAGGAACTATTGTAAATGGTATTGTTTTCTTGGCTTTCTTTCCGCAGTTAACCTTGTTAGTGTAGAGAAACCCAGCTGATTTTTGTATGTTGGTCTTGTACCCTGCTATATTGCTGAACACTTTTATTATTTCCAGTAAATTTCTTGTGGAATCTTTGCGGTTTTCTATATATATGATGCATGTCATCTGCAGGTAGGAATAGTTTTACTTCTTCCTTACTGTAATGGATTGAATTGTGTCAGCTAAAAATGTGTGTCAACTTGGCTAGGCCATGATTTCCAGTCTTGTGTGATTGTCCACGATCTTGTGGTCTAATATGATAATCCTATGTGTTGTAAATCCTAACCTCTATGACGTTAATGAGGCAGGATTAGAGGCAGTTATATTAATGAGGCAGGACTCAATCTATAGAATTAGGTTGTGTCTTGAGTCAATCTTTTTTGAGATATAAAAAAGAGAAGCAAGCAGAGAGGAGGGGGACCTAATACCACCAAGAAAGAAGCACCTGGAGCAGAGCATGTTCTTTGAACCCTACCCTGAGAAGCTCATAGGCCAGGGGAAGATTGATGACAAGGACCTTCCTCCTGAACTGACAGAGAGAGATAGCCTTCCCCTGGAGCTGGTGCCCTGAATTCGGACTTCTAGCATCCTAGACTGCGAAAGAATACATTTTTGTTTGTTAAAGCCATCCACTTGTGGTATTTCTGTTATAGCCGCACTAGATAACTAAGACAGAATTTTTTTATCAGGAGTGGGGTGCTGCTCTAACAGATACCTACAATGTGGAAGTGGTTTTGGAATTGAGCAATGGGTAGGGGCTGGAAGAGTTTTAAAGAGCCTAATAGTAAAAGCCTAGGTAGGCTTGAAGAGACTGTTGGTGGAATTATGGAAGTCAAAGGCAATTCTGGTGAGGGTTCAGAAGGAAGTGAGGAGAGCTGTAATACCGGAGATGGTGCAGACGGCGAGAAGTAGTGGCAGAAAAATGGCAGCAGCAGAACAAGGAGACTGGTGTGAGACTGCATGGGAGCCGATCCACAGTGTGAAAGAGTTGAGTGCCTTTGCGCAGGAGGCTTCCTGGTGGAGTGGTGTGCCTCTGAACACTTATCAATGGAGCTAGGCTTACTGACCCATGAAGTGCCTTCCAGCCCAGGCTTATTGGAGGAGTGGGGTGCCTCCAGGCACTTATCAGTAGAGCTGAAGAGCTCTGTAACACTTGTCTGAGCAGGGCAGAGGCTGAGCTGGGCCTAAGAGGCCTGAGGGGCTTAGGGGTCAAGAGGCTAAGGAAGCAGAAGCTGAAGAGACAACGAGCCCAGGAAGCAGAGCTGCCTAGGCCTCAAAGGGTAGGGCCACAACCTCTGGGGTCTCAAAGGGTGGAACCATGGCCTACTGGGTCTCAAAGGGCGGGGCCATGGCCTCTTAGATTTCAAAGAGTAAGATTTTCACCAACTTGGTTCCAGAGTGTGGGGTTGCTGTTCATGAGTGCAGGGAGAATGGGGGCCAGATCTGCTCCCCAAAACTGAGGGGGCAGGGCTATCATGCCCAAGAAGCAGAAGAATGGGGACTGCTGGGGTCAACAGAGTAAGGTCACCACTCATACTGACTAGGAGAATGGGGCTGCCCAAATCTGAGGGAGCAATGTTGCTGTCCCAGTGGGCCTGGAGGGTGGGACTGAAGCCCAGGGCCCAGGGGCATCCACCAGAATTCAGAGAGTGTGACCAACACCCAGAGTCTGGAGGGCATGGCCATTTCCTAAATGGTCTCAAAGAACAGAGGATTATTTTTCAAGCCTTGAGAGCTAATGTAATGTGTTCTACTGATTTGCTTGGTGCCTGTTGTCCCTTCTTTCTCTCCAATTTCTCCAATTTGTAATGGAAATGTCTGTTTTGTGCCTGTTCTACCACTGTACTTCAGAAGCAGATAACTTGTATTGTAGATTTCACAGATGAAGAGGAATTTTTGAAATTTGGATTTGGAGTTGATTTAAGATTTTTGGGATGCTGTGATGAAGTGAATATGTTTTACATGTGGCACGGACATGAATTTTTGGGTCCCAAAGTGTGGAATGTTATGGATTGAATTGTGTGCTCCCAAAATGTGTGTCAACTTTGCTAGGCCATGATTTCCAGTATTGTGGGGTAGTTCACCATTTTGTGATCTGGCTAGGATTTTCAGTACAATGTTGCACAAGACGGGTAATAATGGACATCCTTGTCTCAATTCTGTTCTCAAGGGGAATGTTTTCAATCTCTCTCTGTTGAGAATAATTTGGCTGTTGGTTTTACATATATACCCTTAATTATGTCAAGGGATTTCCCTTCTATTCCTATTTTGCTGAGAGTTTTTATCAGGAAAGGTTGTTGGACTTTATCAAATGCCTTTTCTGTATCGATTGAGATGATTATGTAATTCTTTTCCTTTGTTTTATTTACATGGTAAATTATGTTGATTGGTTTTCTAATGCTGAACCACCCTTGCATCTTTGGTATGAATCATGCCTGATCAAGATGTACTATTTTTTTATATGCTGTTGTATTCTATTGGCTTGGATTTTGTTGAGAATTTTTGCATCTATATTCATCAGAGTTATTGGTCTTTAATTTTGTTTTTCTGTAGTATCTTTACATGGCTTTGGTAGAAGGAATTAGGGAGTATTTCTTCCTTTTCTATGTACTGGAATAGTTTGAGTAGAACTGGTGTCAACTCTTCTCTGCATGTTTGGTAGAATTCTCCAGTGCAGCTGTCTGGGCAAGGGCTTTTTGCTGTTGTTGGGAGTTTTTTTTTTTTTTTATATTGTACTTTACATGAAGGTTTACAGAACAAACTAGCTTCTCAGTAAACACTTAGTACACATATTGTTTTGTGACGTTGGTTACCAACTCCACAACATGTCAACCCTCTCCCCTTCTCGACCTTGGGTTCCTTGGGTTCCCTATTACCACTTTTCCTGTTCCCTCCTACCTTCTAGTCCTTGCCCCAGGGCTGGAGTGCCCCTTCAGTCTTGTTTTGTTTTGTGGGCCTGACTAATCTTTGGCTGAAGGGTGAACCTCAGAAGTGACTTCATTACTGAACTAAAAGGGTGTATGGGGGCCATACTTTTGGGGTTTCTCCAGTCTCTGTCAGGTCAGTAAGTCTGGTCTTTTTTTTTTTGTGAGTTAGAATTTGTTCTATATTTTTCTCCAGCTCTCTCTGGGAACCTCTATTGTGATCCCTGTCAGATCAGTCAGTGGTGGTGGCCGGGCATCACCTAGTTGTGCTGGACTCAGTCTGGTGAAGGCTGTGGTGCTTGTGGTCCATTTGTCCTTTGGACTAATCTTTCCCTTGTGTCTTTGGTTTTCTTCATTCTACCTTGCTCCAGATGGGGTGAGACCAGTGGAGTATCTTAGATGGCAGCTCACAAGCTTTTAAAGCCCCAGATGCTACTCACCAAAGTAAAATGTAGAGCATTTTCTTTATAACTATGTTATGCCAATTGAACTAGATGTTCCCCGAGACCATGGTCCCCACAGCCTTCAGGGGAGTTTTCTTCTTCTTCTTTTTTTTTTTAAATGACAACTTCAATTTTTTCTTTTGTTATGAGTCTATTTAGATTTTCTACCTCGATTTGGGTTAAAGTAGGTATTGTTTTTCTAGAAATTTGTCCGTTTCTTTTAGATTTTCAAATTTGTTGGAGTACAATTTTTAATAATATTCTGTTATGATTCTTTTTATCTTGGCTGGTTTTGTTGTAATTTCGCCCATTTCATTTCTTATTTTAGTTATTTACATCTTCTCATTTTTTTTCCTTTATATATTTGTGCATTGCTTTGTCGGTTTTATTGACCTTCTCAAAGAACCAACTTCTAGTTTTGTTGATTCTTTCGGTTTTCTATTTCATTTATTTCTGTTCTGAGGAAACCCTGGTGGCATAGTGGTTAAGAGCTATGGCTGCTAACCAAAAGGTCAGCAGATCAAATCTATCAGGTGCTCCTTGGAAACCACATGGGCAGTTCTACTCTGTCCTATAGGGTCACTATGAGTCATAATCTACTCGACGTAATGGGTTTTTTTTCTTCTGGTGACTGTGGACTCCTTTTGCTGTTGCTATTCTATTTGTTCAAATTGTTGGATTAAATTATTGATTTTGGACTTTTCTTCTTTTTTGATGTGTGACTTTATTGCTGTATATTTTCCTCTCAGCACTTCTTTTGTTGTGTCCCAGAAGTTTTGGTATATTGCGTCTTCATTCTCGTTTGATTCTAAGAATTTTTTTTTTAATTTTCTTCTATGACCCAATAGTTTTTAAGTAAGGTGTTATTCAGTTCCCAAGTATTGAATTTTTTTCCTTGTTCTTATTAATTTCTAGTTTTACAGCATTCAGGTCAGGAAGATGCTTTGTATTATGTTGATGTTTTTTAATTTATCGAGGCTTGCTTTGTGGCCTAGAATATGGTCTATTCTGGAGAATGATCTATATGTGTAGGAGAATGCGTACTGTGCTGCTCTTGAGTGGTGTGTTCTGTATATGACTTTGAGGTCAAGTTGGTTGATTGTGTTATTTAGATCTCCTGTATCTTTGTTGAGTTTCTTTCTAGTTCTGTCTATCATTGAAAGTGGTGCATTGAAGTCTACTACTATTATTGTAGAAGTCTATTTCTTTTCAATTCTGTTAGAGTTTGTTTTATATATTTTGGAGCTTCATCATTGGATGCATAAATACTTATTATTGCTATGTCTCCTCGGTGAATTGTATAATGCCTTTCTTTGTCTTTTATAATGGATTTTGAATTAAAGTCTATTTTACTCAAAATTATCATTGCTACTCCCACTCTCTTTTGGTTACTGTTTAATTGATATATTTTTTCCGTCTTTTGATTTTTAACTTATGTCTTTGTGTCTAAGGTGTGTCTCTTGTAGGCAACATATTGACGAGTCATGTATATTTACCCATTCTGCCACTCTATGTCTCCTGACGGGTACATTTAATCCATTTACATTCTGCATGATTAACAATAGGTATTAATTCATTGCTGTCATTTTAGTGTACTGTTTTTGTAGTGTTAACAGTTTCTTTGTTCCTCTTAATTTTCTGTGCTGAGTTCTTTTTGCATGTGGATTTTCTTTTCCTAGCAATCGCTGTCGTTGTTTTTGTGTTTACTGAGTCTTTTTGATTTCCTTCTTTAGTTCAGTGAGATTTATTAATTTTCCTTGTGCTTATCTTCAAGTTTACCTTTATCCTCTTCAATTTAAAAGACTGTTATATCTTGAAATCACCTTGCCTTCCCCTCCATATGGAAGTGCTATAACTATACCTTTTATTTCTCCTTTTTGTTTTGAAGTTGTTTACAGCTTAACACCTGTGGTTCCCTGTAATCAGTTTTGTAACTTTATTTAACTTTTATGAAATCTTTATCTGGCTACAAAGCTGGGTAGACACTGTCATATGTCTTTATTTCAGATTGTTGTCTGATGTTGTTGGTTCTCTATCTGAAGGACTTCCTTTAATATTTCTTGTAAGACTGGTCTGGTTTTTACAAATTCCCATAATTTTTGCTTATCTGGGAATGTCTTAGTTTTGTCATCATTTTTGAAAAACAATTTTGCTGGATATAGGATTCTTAGTTATCAATTCTTTTCTTTCAGGACTTTGTATATATCATTCCATTGCCTTCTTGCCTTCATGGTTTCTGGTGAGAAATCAGCATTTAGTCTTATTGGTGCCCCTTTGTAAGTGATTTTTTTTTTAATAAGCTGCTTTCAGAATCCTTTCCTTTTCTTTCATTTTGGAAAGTTTGTTTATGATATGTATTGGTGAGAACACCTGGTGATGCAATGGTTAAGAGCTCAGATGCTAACCAAAATTTTTTGGCCAGCAGTTTGAATCCACCACCTGCTCCTTGGAAACCCTATGGGGCAGTACTACCCTGTCCTATAGGGTCAGTATGAGTCAGAATCAACTTAACAGCAACAGGTTTCATTTTCTTGGTTTATGTCTTGGTGAATTTCTCCTGAGGTCTATCCTATATGGAGTTCATTGGGTTTCTTGGATGAAAACTTCACCTTTCTTGATATTTGGGAAGCTTTCTGCCAATATGTCTCAAAAATTCTCTCTGTACTTTTTTCTCCTCCTTTTCTGGAATTCCTATTGTTGTTGTTTTCAGGTGCCATAGAGTCAGTTCTGACTCATAGCAACCCCATGCACAACAGAACAAAACACTGCCCGGTCCTGAGCCATCCTTACAATCATTGTTATGCTTGAGCTCATCATTGCAGCCACTGTGTCAATCCACCTCGTTGAGGGTCTTCCTCTTTTCCGCTGACCCTGTACTCTGCCAAGCATGGTGTCCTTCTCCAGCGACTATTCCCTCCTGACAACATGTCCAAAGTATGTAAGACGCAGTCTTGTAATCCTTGCTTCTAAGGAGCATTCTGGCTGTACTTCCTCCAAGATGGATTTGTTCGTTCTTTTAGCAGTCCATGGTATATTCAATATTCTTCACCAACACAACAATTCAAAGGCATCAATTCTTCTTCAGTCTTCCTTATTCATTGTCCAGGTTTCACATGCATATGATGCGATTGGAAATACCATGGCTTGGGTCAGGTGCATCTTAGTCTTCAAGGTGACATCTTTCCTCTTCAACACTTTAAAAAATCTTTTGCAGCAGATTTACCCAATGTAATGCGTCTTTTGATTTCTTGACTGCTGCTTCCATGGCTGTTGATTGTGGATCCAAGTAAAATGAAATTCTTGACAACTTCAATCTTTTCTCCACTTATCATGATGTTGCTCATTGGTCCAGTTGTGAGGATTTTTGTTTTCTTTATGTTGAGGTGCAATCCATACTGAAGGCTGTGGTCTTTGATCTTCATTAGTAAGTGCTTCAAGTCCTCTTCAGTTTTAGCAAGCAAGGTTGTGCCATCTGTATAACACAGGTTGTTAACAAATCTTCCTCCAATTCTGATGCCCCGTGCTTCTTCATACAGTCCACCTTCTCGAATTATTTGTTCAGCATACAGATTGAATAGGTGTGGTGAAAGAATACAACCCTGACGCACACCTTTCCTGACTTTAAACCAATCAGTATCCCCTTGTTCTGTCTGAACAACCACCTCTTGATCTATGTAAAGGTTTCTCATGAGCACAATTAAGCATGCTGGAATTCCCATTCTTTGCAATGTTATCTATAGTTTGTTATGATCCACACAGTTGAATGCCTTTGCATAGTCAATTAAACACAGGTAAACATCCTTCTCGTATTCTCTGCTTTCGGCTAGGATCCATCTGACATCAGCAATGATATCCCTGGTTCCACATCCTCTTCTGAAACTGGCCTGAATTTCTGGCAGTTCCCTGTCGATATACTGCTGCGTCCATTTTTGAATGACCTTCAGCAAAATTTTGCTTGTGTGTGATATTAATGATATTGTTCTATAATTTCCACATTCGGTTGGATCACCTTTCTTGGGAATAGGCATAAATATGGATCTCTTCCAGTCAGTTGGCCAGGAAGCTGTCTCCCATATTTCTTGGCATAGATGAGTGAACACATCCAGCCCTGCATCTGTTTCCATCAATTCCTGGAGCCTTGTTTTTCGCCAGTGCTTTCAGAGCAGCTTGGACTTCTTCCTTCAGTACCATCAGTTCCTGATCATATGCCACCTCTTGAAATGGTTCAACATTGACTAATTCTTTTTGACATAATGATTCTGTGTTTTCCTTCCATCTTCTTTTGGTGCTTCCTGTTTCATTTAATATTTTCCCCCATGGAATCCTTCACTATTGCAACACGAGGCTTCAATTTTTTCTTCAGTTCTTTCAGCTTGAGAAACGCCGAGCATGTTCTTCCCTTTTGGTTTTCCATCTCCAGCTCTTTGCACATGTCGTTATAATACTTCACTTTGTCTTCTCGAGCTGTCCTTTGAAATCTTCTGTTCAGTTCTTTTACTTCATCAATTCTTCCTTTTGCTTTAGCTGCTCGACATTCGAGAGCAAGTTTCAGAGTTTCCTGTGACATCCATCTCGGTCTTTCTTTCCTGTCTTTTCAATGACCTCTTGCTTTCTTCATATATGATGTCCTTGATGTCATTCCACAACTCCTCAGGTCCTTGGTCACTAGTGTTCAGTGCGTCAGATCTATTCTTGAGATAGTCTTTAAATTCAGGTGGGATATACTCAAGGTCATATTTTGGCTCTCGTGGACTTGCTCTGATTTTCTTCAGTTTCAGCTTGAACTTGCATATGAGCAATTGATGGTCTGTTCCACAGTCGGCCCCTGGCCTTCTTCTGAGTGATGATATTGAGCTTTTCCATCGTCTCTTTCCACAGATGTGGTCAGTTTGATTTCTGTGTGTTCCTTCTGGTGAGGTCCATGTGTATAGTCGCCATTAAGTTGGTGAAAAGAAGGTATTTGCAATGAAGAAGTCGTTGGTCTTGCAAAATTCCAGCATTCGATCTCTGGCATTGTTTCTATCACCAAGGCCATGTTTTCCAACAACTACTGACCCTTCTTCTTTGTTTCCAACTTTCCCATTAAAATCACCAGTAATTATCAATGCATTTGATTGCATGTTCAATCAATTTCAGACTGCAGCAGCTGATAAAAATCTTCTATTTCTCCATCTTTGGCTCTAGTGGTTGGTGCATAAATTTGAATAATAGTCGTATTAACTGGTCTTCCTTGTAGGCATATGGATATTATCCTATCACTGACAGTGTTGTACTTCAGGATAGATCTTGAAACGTTCTTTTTGACGATGAATGCAACACCATTCTTCTTCGAGTTGTCATTCCCAGCATAGTAGACTATGCGACTGTTATGCATAAATTATTCCTCTTCATGGTGGACGGAATCCCACATAACTCATAGGCTTTCTTCATTCTTTTTCTAATTGTTCTGCAAACAATCCTTTAATTCGCTGATTCTTCCATTGATTCAATTGTACTTCTGTGTCCTTCCATTATGTTATCAGTTTCTGATGTTTTATTGTAAATCTTGAATTTCTAGTCATTTCTATTTTTTTTTACATTTTTTAAATTGTGCTTTGAGTGAAAGTTTACAATTCAAGTTAATTTCTCATAGGAAAATTTATACACATATTTTTATGTAAACCTAGTCGCTCTCCCTGTAATGTGACAGCATGCTTCTTTCCAGCCCATATTTCCCACGCCCATTCAACCAGCTACTGTTTCTTTTTGCCTTCTCATCTCACCTCCGGACAGGAACTGCCCATTTAGTCTCATATATTTACTTGAGCTAAGAAGCACTCTCTTCATGAGTATCATTTTATGTCTTATAGTCCAGTCTAATCTTTGTGCGAAGAGTTGGCTTTGGGAACGGTTTCAGTTCTGCACTAACAGAGAGTCCCGGGGCCATGTCTTCCGGGGGTTTCTCTGTCTCATTCAGACCATTAAGTCTGGTCTTTTTTTTCCTTTTTACTAGAATTTGAGTTCTGCTCCCCAATTTTCTCCTGCTCCATCAGGGACTCTCTGTTGTGTTCCCTGACTGGGTGGTCATTGCTGGTAGCCAGGCACCACCTAGCTCTTCTGGTCTCAGGCTGTTATAGTCTCTGGTTTATGTGGCCCTTTCTGTCTCTTGGGCTAACATTTTCCTTGTGTCTTTGGTGTTCTTCATTCTCCTTTGCTCCAGGTGGGTTGGGACCAGTTGCTGTATCTAAGATGGCCGCTCATTAGCTTTTAATATCCCAGACTCCATTCACCAAAGTGGTATGCAGAACATTTTCTTAATAAATATTGCTATGCCAATTGACCTAGATGTCCCCTGAAACCATGGTCACCAGACCCCTGCCCCTGTTACTCAGTCCCTTGAAGTGTTTGGTTGTGTCCAGGAAACATCTCAGCTTTTCTTTTAGTCCAGCGGTGCTGACTTCGCCTGTATTGTGTGTTGTCTTTCCCTTCACCTAAGATAATTCTTATCTACTATCTAGTTACTGAATACCCCTCTTCCTCCCTCCCCACCCTTGTAACCATCAAAGAATGTTTTCTTCTGTGTTTAAACCTTTTCTTGAATTCTTATAATAGTGGTCTTGTACAATATTTGTCCTTTTGCTACTGACTGATTTCACTCAGCATAATGCCTTCCAGATTCATCCATGTTATGAGATGTTTCATGGAGTCATTGTTCTTTATCACTGCATAGTATTCCATTGTGTGAATATACCATAATTTGTTTATACATTCATCCATAGATGGGCACCTAGGTTATTTCCATCTTTTTGCTATTGTGAACAGTGCTGCAATGAGCAGGGGTGTGCATATATCTATTGGTGTGAGGACGCTTATTTCTCTAAGATATATTCTAAAGAATGGGATTGCTGGATCATTTGGTAGTTCTATTTCTAGCTTTTAAGGAAGTGCCAAATCAATTTCCAAAGTGGTTGCACCATTTTACATTGCCGCCACACTGTATAAGTGTTCCAGCCTCTCCACAACCTCTCCAACGTTTCTTATTTTGTGTTTTTTGGATTAACGCTAGCCTTGTTGGGGTGAGATGGTATCTCTTAGTAGTTTTGATTTGCAGTTCTCTGATGGCTAATGATTGTGAGTATTTCCTCATGTATCTGTTAGCCGCCTGAATATCTTCTTTGGTGAAGTGCTTGTTCATATCCTTTGCCCATTTTTAATTGTGTTATTTGTCTTTTTGTTGTCGAGGTTTTGCAGTATCTTGTAGATTTTAGAGATTAGACACTGATCGGATTTGTCGTAGCCAAAAGTTTTTTCCCAGTCTGTGGGTTGTCTTTTTCCTCTTTTGGTGATGCCTTTGGATGAGCATAAATGTTTGATTTTTAGGAGCTCCCACTTATCTAGTTTCTCTTCTGGTGTTTGTACATTGTTAATGTTTCGTATTCTGTTTATGAAATGTATTAGGGCTCCTAGGGTTGTCCCTATTTTTTCTTCCATGATCTTTATTGTTTTAGATTTTATATTTAGGACTTTGATCCATTTTGAGTTTGTTTTTTTGCATGCTGTGAAGTACGGGTCTTCCTTCATTTTTTTGCAGATGGATATCCAGTTATGCTAGCACCATTAGTTAAAGAGACTGTCTTTCCCCAATTAATGGACTTTGGGGTTTTGTCAAATATCAGCTGCTCGTAGGTGGCTGAATTTGGGTCTGGATTCTCAATCCTGTTCCATTGGTCTATGTATCTGTTGTTGTACCAGTAAAAGGCTGTTTTGACTACTGTGGTGGTATAATAGGTTCTAAAGCCAGGTAGTGTGAGGCCTCCCACTTTGTTTTTATACTTCAGTAAAGCTTTACTTATCCAGGGCCTCTTCCCTTTCCATATGAAGTTGGGATTTGTTTCTCCATATCCTTAAAAAATTCCATTGAAATTTGGATCGGGATTGCATTGTATCTGTAGTTCACTTTGGGTAGAATAGACATTTTCACGATGTTGGGTCTTCCCATCCATGATAAAGGTATGATTTCCCACTTTATAGATCTCTTTTGGTTTCTTGCCGTAGAGTCTTGTAGTTTTCTTTGTATAGGACTTTTACATCTCTGGTTAGATTTATTCCTAAGTATTTTATCTTCTTGGGGGCTATTGTAAATGGTACTGATTTGGTGATTTCTTCTTCAATGTTCTCTTTGATGGTGTAGGGGAATCCAACTGATTTTTGTATGTTTATCTCATATCTACATACTTTTCTGAACTCTTCTGTTAGTTCCAGTAGTTTTTCTGTAGTTTTTTTGGGGGGGTTTCTATGTATAAGATCATGTAGTCTTCAAATAGAGATACTTTTACTTCTTCCATACCAATTTGGACACCCTTTATTTCTTTTTCTAGGCTAGTTGCTCTGGTTAGGACCTCCAGCACAATGTTGAATAAGATTGGTGATAAAGGACATCCTTGTCTGGTTCTCGTTCTCAGGGGGAATGCTTTCATACTCACTTCATTTAGGATGATGTTGGCTGTTGGCTTTGTATAAATGCCCTTAATTATGTTAAGAAATTTCCCTTCCATTCCTATTTTGCTGAGAGTTTTTATTATGAATGGGTTTTCGACTTTGTCAAATGCCGTTTTTGCATCAATTGATAGGATCATGTGGTTCTTGTCTTTTGTTTTATTTACATGGTGGATTACATTAATTGTTTTTCTAATGTTGAACCATCCTTGCATGCCTGGTATGAATCCCACTTGGTCATGGTGAATTACTTTTTGAAGAATTTCCTCATTTCTTATTTGTGTTATTTTTTTTCTTCCTCTCCTGTTTTTCTTTTATGAGTTTGGCCAATGGTTTATCAGTTTCGTTGATCTTTTCAAAGAACCAGCTTTTGGTCTTGTTAACTCTTTCAATTTTTTTTCTCTATTTCATTTAATTCTGCTCTAATCTTTGTTATTTGGTTTCTTTCAGTGCCAAGGGCTTCTTTTGCTGCTCTCTTTCTATTTGTTTGAGTTGTACGGTTAATATTTTGATTTTGGCCCTTTCTTCTTTTTGAATGCGTGCATTTATTGGCGTAAATTGACCTCTGAGCACTGCTTTTGGTGTATCCCAAAGGTTCTGGTTGGATGTGTTTTCGTTCTTATTTGATTCTGTGAATTTCTTTATTCTGTCCTTAATTTCTTCTATAACCCAGGAGTTTTTGAGCAAGGCGTTGTTCAGTTTCCATGTGTTTGATTTCATTTCCTAGCTTTTTCTGGCCTAATATGTGGTCTATTCTGGAGAATGTTCCCTGTGGTTTGGAAAAGAAAGTATGCTTGGCTGCTGTTGGGTGGAGTGTTCTGTATATGTCTATGAGGTCAAGTTGGTTGATTGTGGCATTTAGATATTCTGTGTCTTCATTGAGCTGCTTTCTGGATGTTCTGTCCTTCACTGAAAGTGGTGGGTTGAAGTCTCCTACTGTTATTGTGGAGCTGTCTATCTCTCTTTTCAATGCTGTTAGAGTTTGTTTTATGTATTTAGGAGCCCTGTCATTGGGTACGTAAATATTTATTATGGTTATGTCCTCCTGGTGTATTCACCCTTTAACCATTATATAGTGTCCTTCTTTATCCTTTGTAGTGGAT
The DNA here is from genome assembly GCF_024166365.1 of Elephas maximus indicus. Classification (NCBI taxonomy): domain Eukaryota; kingdom Metazoa; phylum Chordata; class Mammalia; order Proboscidea; family Elephantidae; genus Elephas; species Elephas maximus. The sequence goes on from NC_064846.1 coordinate 46,059,177, forward strand.
TTTACTTTAATGTCTATTTTGTCAGAAGTTAATATTGACACTCCTGCTGTATTTTGATTGTTATTTGCTTGATATATTTTTTCCATCCTTTGAGTTTTAGTTTGTTTTTGCCTTTAAGTCTAAGATGTGTCTCTTGTAGGCAGCATGTAGATGGATTATGTTTTTTTTATCCATTCTTCCACTCTCTGTCCCTTTATTGGTGCATTCAGTCTGTTTACATTCCACATAATTATAGATAGGTCTGAGTGTAGTGCTGTCATTTTGATGTCTTTTTTTTTGTACTGTTAACATTTTCTTTGTTCCACTTCATTTTCTGTCCTGAGTCATTTTTCTTTATGTATTTTCTTTTCATCTTTTTCATTGTCATTGATTTTGTGTTTGCTCAGTCTTCATGTTTTTCTTGTTGTTTATTTTGATGTGCAGGATTATTAGTTTCCCTAGTGGTTACCTTAATAGTTACCCCTATTTTTTCTAAGTTTAAACCAATTTTTTATTTCTTTGTATCGTTTTGACTTCCTCTCCACATGAAAGATCTTTAACTACATTTTTTAGTCCCTCTTTTTTGTTTTAATGTTGTTGTCTTTTATGTATCGAAGTCTCTGTTTTCCTATTTTCGGTGTTTTAGCTTTGATTTATTTTTGTGACTTCCCTATCTGGGTTGATATCTGGTTGCTCTGTCCTGTGTTCTAGTCTTGGGTTTGTTATTTGATGTTGTTGATTTTCTAACTGGAGGACTCCCATTAGTATTTCTTGTAATTTTTGGTTTGGTTTTTGCAAATTCTCTAAACTTCTGCTTATTTGGAAATGCCCTAATTTCACCATCATATTTGAGAGATAGTTTTGCCAGATATATAATTCTTGGTTGGCAATTTTTTTCCTTCAAGGATTTATGTATGTCATCTTATTGCCTTCATGCTTGTATGGTTTCCGCTGAGTAGTCCAAGCTTAGTCTTATTGACTCCCCTTTTTAGAGGACTTATCCCTATACACTCTTAAAATTCTCTCTTTAGCTTTGGTTTTGGCAAGTTTGATTTCAATATGTCTTGGTGACTTTCTGTTGGGATCTACCCTGTGTGGGGCTTGCTGAGCTTCTTGGATAGATATCCTCTCATCCTTCACGATATCAGGGAAGTTTCCTGCCAACAAATCTTCAACAATTCTCTCTGTATTTTCTGTTATCTCCCCGTGTTCTGGTACTCCAGTCACTCGTAGGTTATTCCTCTTGATAGAGCCCACATAATTCTTAGCGTTTCTTCATATTTAAAAATTTTTTTTTTCTGATTTTTCCTCAAATAAGTTGGCGTCAAGTGCTTTATCTTCAATCTCACTAATTTTGACTTCCATTGCCTCAGTTTTGCTCCTATGGCTTTCTATCAAGTTGTCTAATTCTGAAATTTTATTGTTAATCTTCTGGATTTCTGTTTGCTGTCTCTCTATGGATTCTTGCAGCCTGTTAAATTTGTCATTGTGCTCTTCTGTAATCTTAAGTTCCTCTACTGCTCTGTCTGTGTGTTCCTTGACTAGTTCTTTTTGCCTGGTCTCCTTCCTGATCTCTTGAAAAGTTGTGTATATTAATTGTTTGCAATCTATCTCTCTCTGGTAATTCCAGGAAGTTCTCTTCCTGTGGATGATATCTTGATTCTTTGGTTTGGGATCTTGCTGAAGCCATCATGGTATGCCTCTTCATGTGATTTGATATTGACTATTGTCTCCTAGCCATCAATAAGTTATTATATTTATTTACCTTATGTTTGCTTACTGTGTCCTAACTTCTTGTTTTGTTATGTTTTCATACACCCAAATAGGCTGCTCATGTGAGCTAGTTTGATTATTGTCACTTTTGAAGCTCTAATGTCCTGTCACCAGGTGGTTATATTTGTTACTAGGTATGTAAGTCCAGGAGTCCATTTACTTTTCTTGTATGGATTTAGCTCAGGTGTCCAGATAGTCAGTCATCAAGTGTGTGGTGTAGTCTCTTACTTATAGTCCTAGATGGGCAGGAGTAGGCACAGGTATCTGGCTGCAGTAGGGGGTCAAATGGTGAGCAAAGCAGGGGGCTGACGACTGTCTCTGAGTGTCTGGGAGGGAAGTGTGTCCCTGTTCCCTAGAGTGTGTAGGTGGGTGGGTTTTGCAGCCAGACCATGTGCACCCAATACTGTTGGCTGTAGGGGCTGGGAGGCACCACTTATTCTTGGACCCCTGTTGTAGGTGGCTAGGTGGCATGGGTGGAGCCACCTGTCTTCAGGCCCCTGATGTGGGTAGGCAAGGACCCTTCTTAATGGGCAGAGTGGTGTCAAATGTCACCAACCTGCCACTCCACCATATAGCTGATAAAATGAAGGTGGGCTTTAGGTATACACCCTGTTGTACAGTGCTGATGAGGGCCTATGGTGTTGTAATGGGCCCACACAGGTCTATGCAGGAGTAAAAGGCATTCAAAATCCATGGACCCCTTATGCCTGCACCTAGCAAAGGAGCTGTGTCTACCCTGAGTTCCGAGCTTAAGGGAGCTGGAAGATTATTTTTTCCGGTTTGTTAATTTGTGCCCTTTCCCAGGCTGGGAGAATGGTTCAGGGAGTGTGATGGGCCCTACTTCTGGCCCAGGGGAAGCAGCAATTGGCAATTGCTGAAGGTGGCTCAGGACCAGGTGCAGAGCAGGGAGGGAGCTGGGAGAGAGGTTTTTCCCAAAGGGGTGTGTTGGGATCCACGTGATAGGTTTGACACATGTTCTTATCTTTTGCCGACTGTGGGCCGCTTCTTGCTGGCTCTGGAGGGTTGAGCAGACTCTCCACCACTTGGTCTCTCCTGATGCAGAAAATGCATCCCAAATGCCCCTTCTTACCTCACCATGCTAGTCAGCTGATCTGGTATGCAGGGTGCTGGTTCACGCCAGGTCAGGTCTGGCAACTCTTCACTGCCTCTGAACCATCTCTCCCTCTCCCTGCCACTCAGTCTAATTCCTCAACTTTGCCTTTGATGTTCAGGGCTCCTAGATTGTCATATATAATGTATTCACTTGCTTTTTCAGGTCTTTGTTGTAAAAGGGAGCACCGGAAGCATCTGACTTCTCTGCTATCTTGACCCCACCTCCTCTAGTTGTTTTTATATGGTTTCTAATTGTCTATTGAGTTGAATTCTTCTAGGGTTTTTTCTTCCTCTCTTTGAGAATCCTAAATATAAATATTTTGAATTCTTCCTCAAGTTGTTCTAGTATCGTTCTTCCTCAAGATTTCTTTCCTTCCCTTTATTTTGCTCACTTTTTCAGTCACCTCAACCTATTTCTTCATATGATTTGTTATTGTGTCCTGTCTCCGAGGCATTAAGGTGTTATTTTATTTATTTATATATTGATTGATTGTATGTTTGTTTTGTTCTCTCTCTTTTTTTTTTTTTTTGATGTACCAGTGCAGGTGAGATGGGCATGCTGTCCTGATCACTGGTCTGCCAGAATGGGAGCACTCACCACCTATTGCCAGATGGGCAGGATGGTGGCAGTAGGTGGGGAGGGGAGGATTAGGTGGGATGGGCATGAAGTGCTGATCACTGGGCAGGCAGGTCATCGGCAGAGGGCAGGTGGGATGGACATATGCTGCCACCAGTCATCAGCCTGGTGGTGCAGGAGTGTACACTGCCACTTGCCGGGTGGGCGGGGTGGTGGGGGTGATGGACAGGGCAGGTGCATGCCACTGCCAGTCATCTGACCAGTAGTGCAGTAACAGGCGTGCAGTGCTGCTCACCAGGTGGGGGGCAGTGGGGAGTGGTGGTCAGGGCAGACATGCATTGCCATTTATGAGTGGGGGGGTGTAGGGAGGCTTGTACCAGAGCCACTGGACAGGTGGGGGTGGTAGAGCTTATGACAATGTTCAACAGGAGCCGGGGGAGAGGGGAGGCATGCTCATCTAGTCACCAGTCTTGGGTGCTGGGGCACTCCCTATAGGTTGCAGCCAGCCATTGGTACCTGGTCCTGATCAAATGCAAGGAGGGAGGTGGCTGCCTGGAGTCCAGTCTAGTGAGGGACCTCCTGCTGACCTTCTATGGATCTACTACTGTGTGTGTGCCTCCCACCTTAATGGTCAGGGACCACCACTGTTGAGTGGTCCTGCCTCTGGTTCTTGGCTCCCTCCCTGCTCTGTAGTCACCAGGATCACTGGAATTCTCATCTACCTTCCTGTACTTTTCCCTTCTTAGATCTGGTTCATGTCCTGCTCGCTTTGCTTCACTCTGGATTTGTCTACACAGTTGCTCTGTCTCCTACCAGGAATTCCGTGAAGTTGCCTTCCTGTGCTTCTCACCCAGGGTTGCTACTCATTTTGTCTCAGGATGACCATGCTGCACCAAGAAGGCCAGCAGGGCACCTCTGATCTGTAACTCTCCACGTTTTCTGATTTCGTTCAGTTTCTCCTTCCGTTTGCTGTTCAATCTAATTGTTCATCCTTCCTTTTGATGCTCAGGATTCTAGGTTTGTCATCTGTATCTACTGCACTTGATTTCTCAGGTCTTTGGTGTAGTGGGATAGCATGGTGTGCCTGACTAAGCTGCCATCTTTGGCTGTCTTTCATGAATAAACTATTGATACAAAGAACAACTTGGATGGATCTCCAAATAATTACACTGAGTGAAAAAGCCATTCCCAAAAGGTTACATATTATATAATTCCATTTATGTAACATTCTTGAAATGACAAAATTATCGACATAGAGAACAAATTAATGGTTGCTGTATGTTAAGAAGGGAATGGGGGGAGGCGGGGCCAAGATGGCGGACTAGGTAGATGCTACCTCGGATCCCTCTTGCAACAAAGACTCGGAAAAACAAGTGAATCGATCACATACATAACAATCTACGAACTCTGAACAACAAACACAGATTTACAGACGGAAAATGAACAAATACGGAGAAGCAGCGATTGTTTTCAGAGCCTGGAGCCAGCGTCCCAGTCAGGTAACCTTTGCCGCCCGATTTAGGGCAGGGCCCAGGGGAGCTGACGGCGGAAACAAGGGGCGCAGCCCTACCCCCCTGAACTCACCCCGGGAGGGGGCCCAGCTGGTCCACGCCGGCAGCGTGGCGACGCAGCCGGTGGGAGAAGTCCCCGGGAGGCAGTGACTGGTCTTGGAGCTGGGAGTGCAATGTCCCAGCTGGGGAATCTTGCCGCCGGGATTTTGACTGGGCACGGTCACGGCACAAGCATGGAGAGCAGCTCCACTTCCCTGATCTAACCCTGGGAGGGGGCCCAGCCAGTCCGCAGCAGTGGCGCGACAATGTGGCGGGCAGGACGAGAAGTCCCGGGGAGGCAGCGACTGATTTTGAAGCCAGGAGGGCAGCGTCCCAGCCGGGGAATCTTGCCGCCAGGCATTTGACTGGGCGCTGTCACGGTGAAAGCACAGAGAGCTGCTCCACTCCCCTGAACTAACCCCGGGAGGGGGCCCAGCCAGTTTGCGGGGGTGGTGTAGTGACGCGGCTGGCGGGACGAGAAGTCCCCGGGAGGCAGCAACTAATTTTGGAGTTGGGAGTACACCGTCCCACCAGAGGATCCTTGACGCTGGGCGTGGGACTGGCAGCTGAGGATCTGACTGGGGCTTCAGTGGGCCAGATCCCCGGGGGCAATCTCCACACAGCCAGCACACATAGGCGACGCGCCCGCGGGAGTCTCAGATATAATAGTCATTCCAAGCAAGACCAGCAACTCTGGCTATATTCTGAGGTGCTACTCTCCTATCTCTCTGACTCCTCCCCCACCCTCCCCAGGCAGCTTCATTAACATTGGAATTTCCTGAGCCAGAGGGAGAATGCCTCTGGCTCCGCAGCTGCTTTGTTTCCCCCCCCCCCCCCTTTTCTTTTTCTCTTTTGGTCTTTTCCTAACCCACTGTTCCAGCCTGAGAGAAGGAAACACAAAAAACCCAGGGACCAAAAATCCACCCCTAATTGGACTAAAAACACAGAACCAGCTACAGCCAAACATATATGATCCAAATCTCAGACTTCCATCCTTACAGGGAACAAGATGGCGGTTATAATCCAAAGGCAGTTCTGATAGGGATCTGACTGCATTTTTTTTTAGCGGATTTTCTGGAAAAACTAGTTTCTCAGTGATGGCTCGGAGACAGCAGTCCACATCAAACCACATAAAGAAGCAGACCATGACAGCTTCTACAACCCCCCAAACAAAAGAATCAAAATCTTTCCCAAATGAAGATACAATTCTGGAATTATCAGATACAGACTACAAAAAACTAATTTACAGAATGCTTCAAGACATCAGAAACGAAATAAGGCAAACTGCAGAAAAAGCCAAGGAACACACTGATAAAACAGTTGAAGAACTCAAAAAGATTATTCAAGAACATAGTGGAAAAATTAATAAGTTGCAAGAATCCATAGAGAGACAGCATGTAGAAATCCAAAAGATTAACAATAAAATTACAGAATTAGACAATGCAATAGGAAGTCAGAGGAGCAGACTCGAGCAATTAGAATGCAAACTGGGACATCTGGAGGATCAGGGAATTAACACCAACATAGCTGAAAAAAAATCAGATAAAAGAATTTAAAAAAATGAAGAAACCCTAAGAATCATGTGGGACTCTATCAAGATGGATAACTTGCGTGTGATTGGAGTCCCAGAACAGGGAGGGAGGACAGAAAACACAGAGAAAATAGTTGAAGATCTCCTGACACAAAACTTCCCTGACATCATGAAAGACGAAAGGATATCTATCCAAGATGCTCATCGAACCCCATTTAAGATTGATCCAAAAAGAAAAACACCAAGACATATAATCATCCAACTCGCCAAAACCAAAGATAAAGAGAAAATTTTAAAAGCAGCCAGGGAGAAAAGAAAGGTTTCCTTCAAGGGAGAATCAATAAGAATAAGTTCAGACTACTCAGCAGAAACCATGCAGGCAAGAAGGGAATGGGACGACATATACAGAGCACTGAAGGAGAAAAACTGCCAACCAAGGATCATATATCCAGCAAAACTCTCTCTGAAATATGAAGGCGAAATTAAGACATTTACAGATAAACACAAGTTTAGAGAATTTGCAAAAACCAAACCAAAGCTACAAGAAATACTAAAGGATATTGTTTGGTCAGAAAACCAATAACATCAGATACCAGCACAACACAAGGTCACAAAACAGAACATCCTGATATCAACTCAAATAGGGAAATCACAAAAACAAATAAAGATTAAATTTAAAAAAATGCTCATAACATGGAATCACTGAAGTCAATATGTAAAAGAACACAATAATCAAAGAGAGACTAAATACAGGAGGCATAGAACTGCCATATGGAGAGTGATACAAGGCGATATAGAACAATACAAGTTAGGTTTTTACTTAGAAAAATAGGGGTAAATACTAAGGTAACCACAAAGAGGTATAACAACTCCATAACTCAAGATAAAAGCCAAGAAAAACATAACGACTCAACAAACATAAAGTCAAACACTACGAAAATGAGGATCTCACAATTTACTAAGAAAAACGTCTCAGCACAAAAAAGTATGTGGAAAAATGGAATTGTCAACAACACACATAAAAAGGCATCAAAATGACAATACTAAACACTTATTTATCTATAATTACGCTGAATGTAAATGGACTAAATGCACCAATAAAGAGACACAGAGTCTCGGACTGGATAAAGAAACAGGATCCGTCTATATGCTGCCTACAAGAGACACACCTTAGACTTAGAGACACAAACAAACTAAAACTCAAAGGATGGAAAAAAATATATCAAGCAAACAATAAGCAAAAAAGAAGAGGAGTAGCAATATTAATTTCTGACAAAATAGACTTTAGACTTAAATCCACCACAAAGGATAAAGAAGGACACTATACAATGATAAAAGGGACAAATGATCAGGAAGACATAACCATATTAAATATTTATGCACCCAATGACAGGGCTGCAAGATACCTAAATCAAATTTTAACAGAACTGAAAAGCGAGATAGACACCTCCACAATTATAGTAGGAGACTTCAACACACCACTTTCAGAGAAGAACAGGACATCCAGTAAGAAGCTCAATAGAGACACGGAAGACCTACTTACAACAATCAACCAACTTGACCTCATTGACTTGTACAGAACTCTCCACCCAACTGCTACAAAGTATACTTTTTTTTCTAGCGCACTTGGAACATTCTCTAGAATAGACCACATATTAGGTCATAAAACAAACCTTTGCAGAATCCAAAACATCGAAATATTACAAACCATCTTCTCAGACCACAAGGCAATAAAACTAGAAATCAATAACAGAAAAACTAGGGAAAAGAAATCAAATACTTGGAAACTGAACAATACCCTCCTGAAAAAAGACTGGGTTATAGAAGACATCAAGGAGGGAATAAGGAAATTCATAGAATGCAACAAGAATGAAAATACTTCCTATCAAAACCTCTGGGACACAGCAAAAGCAGTGCTCAGAGGCCAATTTATATCGATAAATGCACACATACAAAAAGAAGAAAGAGCCAAAAGCAGAGAACTGTCCCTACAACTTGAACAAATAGAAAGTGAGCAACAAAAGAATCCATCAGGCACCAGAAGAAAACAAATAATAAAAATTAGAGCTGAACTAAATGAATTAGAGAACAGAAAAACAATTGAAAGAATTAACAAAGCCAAAAGCTGGTTCTTTGAAAAAATTAACAAAATTGATAAACCATTGGCCAGACTGAATAAAGAAAAACAGGAAAGGAAACAAATAACCTGAATAAGAAACGAGAAGGACCACATCACAACAGACCCAACTGAAATTAAAAGAATCATATCAGATTATTACGAAAAATTGTACTCTAACAAATTTGCAAACCTAGAAGAAATTGATGAATTCCTGGAAAAACACTACCTACCTAAACGAACACATTCAGAAGTAGAACAACTAAATAGACCCATAACAAAAAAAGAGATTGAGACGGTAATCAAAAAACTCCCAACAAAAAAAAGCCCTGGCCCGGATGGCTTCACTGCAGAGTTCTACCAAACCTTCAGAGAAGAGTTAACACCACTACTACTAAAGGTATTTCAAAGCATAGAAAATGACGGAATACTACCCAACTCATTCTATGAAGCCACCATCTCCCTGATACCAAAACCAGGTAAAGACATTACAAAAAAAGAAAATTACAGACCTATATCCCTCATGAACATAGATGCAAAAATCCTCAACAAACTTCTAGCCAATAGAATTCAACAACGTATCAAAAAAATAATTCACCACGACCAAGTGGGATTTATACCAGGTATGCAAGGCTGGTTTAATATCAGAAAAACCATTAATGTAATCCACCATATAAATAAAACAAAAGACAAAAACCACATGATCGTATCAATTGATGCAGAAAAGGCATTTGACAAAGTCCAACACCCATTCATGATAAAAACTCTCACCAAAATAGGAATTGAAGGAAAAATCCTCAACATAATAAAGGGCATCTATGCAAAGCCAACAGCCAACATCACTCTAAATGGAGAGAACCTGAAAGCATTTCCCTTGAGAACGGGAACCAGACAAGGATGCCCTTTATCACCGCTCTTATTCAACATTGTGCTAGAAGTCCTAGCCAGGGCAGTTAGGCTAGACAAAGAAATAAAAGGCATCCGGATTGGCAAGGAGGAAGTAAAATTATCTCTATTTGCAGATGACATGATCTTATACACAGAAAACCCTAAGGAATCCTCCAGAAAACTACTGAAACTAATAGAAGAGTTTGGCAGAGTCTCAGGTTATAAGATAAACATACAAAAATCACTTGGATTTCTCTACATCAACAAAAAGAACATCGAAGAGGAAATAACCAAATCAATACCATTCACAGTAGCCCCCAAGAAGATA